>NC_138376.1:1902347-1991291 GCF_054177405.1 Leptonychotes weddellii | reverse complement strand
TTTTTTTTTTTTTAAAGATTTTATTTATTTATTTGAGAGAGAGAGAATGAGAGACAGAGAGCACGAGAGGGAAGAGGGCAGAGGGAGAAGCAGACCCCCTGCTGAGCAGGGAGCCCGATGCGGGACTCGATCCCGGGACTCCAGGATCATGACCTGAGCCGAAGGCAGTCGCTTAACCAACTGAGCCACCCAGGCACCCCACACCCAGGTATTTTTTTAGGGCTTTACCACCGGCACCTGGATGACTCTATTCCAGAGTGGTGAACTTTGAGAGCTGACATTACTTATTTCTAAATTCTCCTCACTCAGAATTTGGTGGTTGGTGGGGGGGGTGGGGAAGGCTGTATCGCCTGCTAAAATGTCACGGCTTCAACAGACAGTGTCAACATGAAGTTGTCTTATTTTCTTATTCGTAAGTGGTGTTTCCTTAAAAGACAGCCCTTTTATGAACTTCTTTTGACAGCTGTTTAACCTGGAACACTTCCAGCATTAAGCAGGATTTGTACCGAGTTATTTAATCCCCAACCAAAAGGCAGATCTATCCCCAAATACACTCTGAACGTGGATTTGTGTCTGAAGTATTCTTCACCTGGGGATAGCAAATTCAGGAATGAACTGAAACCGTAGCGATAAGCCGAGGGTGGGAGGGTGGACAGGCCAGCACACGTAGGGAAGAAACTGGTCCATTCCATAGATTGATGTGCCTTATCTTGCCTCAGCAGGATGGTGAGGTGGAAATAAGTGAAGTTTTTATATCCATACCAGTATAACTCACCGCACGTTAGAAGCTTCAGGACCCAATTATTTGTCTTCTTTGACACTGGCCTTGAAGCTTGGCATCCGAGGAAAGATTCCATGCTCCCATTCTTCAAGAACAAACCTCAGTGTCATTTATTCTCTGAAGCTGTCTCAGGACTACTCTGTCCCCACCCCCCAGATTAATTGCTCTTTCTCTGCTGCTGACTCAAAGTTTTTTTTTTTTTTTCATCCTCTGCACGCATCTGTTAGAGCACACATAATCCTCTGAGCATTTCTTCTGTTTTAAATTTTTTTATGGTGTGAGGAATGGATGGATGTACTCTCAGTGTAAAAGATTCAGGCAGTCCCGATATGCAAACATAAACAGAACGAAATGGCAACGTCCCCTTTTAATGTTGTGCTCGCAAGTCATTTGTCCCCAGAGAATGCTTGTTTGTTCTTCAGAAGCATCCCCCAGGTCTTACTGTTCATTATAACTTGAGTGTCTGACACAGCCCTGTAATATATAGTCTGTCTTCAGTCACAGTTGGTTGAATGAATTTAGACGGTCTTGCCCTGTATCCCTACAAACTACAGACACCACTGGGGGCTCACCTCCTCCTAAATTTCAGAAGTTGGTATGTTGTTAGTGGAAGGTGTATGCATGCTTGGTCTGCCCCCGTGTGATTTCCTGCATCCTTATGATGCCTTCTTCTGTGACGGGCTCTGGAGGAAAGTTAGGCGAATTTTAGAAGGTATAAAATCCACTTTCTACAAAGATACTGCTCTGGGAGTATGTTTCAGTGCACAAATAATAGAACTAGAAATCAATTTTCATCAAATAATGATGGAATCTACTAGAAGTTTTGATTTTTTTTTCATTTCTTTTTTGTTATATAAAAACAGACTGTCAGTTTGATGTGTAAAGGGCTAGGCACGGGTAAAATCTGCAAGTTGTATGAAGAACATTTGCAAATCAAAGTTATAAATGCTCCTAGTTTAAAACACCAGATGTTCTACAAGGCTCTTACCAAAAAAAAACCCAAAAAACAAACTATTGTTTCTTTCCCCACTCCCTATTCCCCAGAGGCAATTAATTCCTATGCCTTTAGCTATTTATTTTTTATTTATGCTTCCATATTCTTTAATAACATTTTTTGCTATTTCCTGTTTTTCAGATTTAGATAGCAAGCATGACTGTTAGCTCCTCACTGTAGAGGATGATAATTTAGCTCTGATACATTGTGACCCTACTGCCCACCATACTCTCTCTCTCTCTCTCTCTTCCATGTGAATATTCATGACTGAGTTACACCATCTTTGGGTTTGCTCTCCTTTACAGCCTCTTAGGTTCCCTGCAGTTAATAATCATCCCCTTCCCGTTTGCTGACTTTTCCGTATTCCTGTCCCTGCCATATCCCATACCTCTCCAAGAAAGGCATAAATCTCCTCCACATTTGTTCACGTATCCTCCGTGTCATCTCCTGCGACAGACAGACCTATCCTTCGCTGCTGCCTGACTGACTGCGTGTGGCATCTGGGCCCATTTCCCTGCCGTCACCCCCGCCACCTCCCGTCTCTTTCTACTGGGGGCTTCCCTTGGCCACATGCCTGTGTCCTTTTCCTGTTTCCTTTGGCCTGTGTTTTCTCCTTCTTCCTTTGACTCCCTTGTTTTGGTGAACGACCTCCTCCGGTTGCATCCTGAGAAGGGCAGCTTGGGAGGGGAGCATCTGAGACTTGTAGATCTTTTGTTTTGATTAACAGTGTAACTACGTATAGAATTCTCGATTGAATCCATCTTACTTTAGAATTTTCAAAACCTGGTCCCATTCCCTTCTAGCTTCTAGTGTTGCTGTAAGAATCTGTCTGTCGGGGAGCGAGAATACCCTGTCCCCTTCAAGATCCTTCTAGCCGGACTAAGAATCAAATTGACATGAGAAAGATTAACAGGAGAGAATCAAATATAATAGTGTACGTATAGGGAAGCCACACAGAGGGGAAATTCCAAAGTCAGTCCAGCAAAATGAGTCACATACGTCATTTTGGACTAAGGAGATGGCGACAGGGGTCGGGACTTCAACGGGAAGGAATGCAGTTCTCAGGAAGAGTAAATGTTTGCTTCACAAGTGTCTGCTGAGCCACTCAGACAAGGGGACATAGAGGCCTGGTCCGACAGGCCTTGCTAGGTTCTGCGCCACCTAGCACTCCTGGTTCGTAGCGTAATGTAGTTCTCGGTGCCCACAGCTCTCTTCCTGGAGGAGCTCCTCTATCTAAATTCTTTTAGGCAGTCAAGGGGGGATGTGAGGAGCTTTTTCCTGAATTGGCTGGGTTTTGATGACTTGTTCACTCAAAATAATCTTCATGCCAAAGCAGCCCATCTTGAGGCAGCCTGGCCTTGGCCCGTACAAATGCAATGTCGTCATGAGCCCGCCCTGATCCTTTGTTACTTGTTTTTGTTTTTACTCTTTTTCTGGAAAGTGTTTGGGATTTTCTTTTTGTTCCCAGAAATTTATGATGATTGGCTCTGGGTGGGTTTGCTTTGTTTTGTTTTGTTTTTTTGTTTGAACCCCTTTGCTAGGCACTAATGAGCCATTTCAATCTGAAAATTCATGTGCTTTGGTTCTGGGATTTTTCTGGAATTATTTTTTTCATAATTTCTTCTCTTCCTTTTTCTCTGTACTCTTTATCTAAAACATCCATTATTCAAATTATGTGTTTTCTCTATGAATCCCTAGTTTTTATTTTGTTTTGTTTTTATCTTTCTCTCTCATTTTCTCATTCTTTCTGTTACCCTATTCCTTGTCATCTGGCAGATTTCCTCAGCTATATCTTCCAACCTTGAGTTTTACCTCCTGCTATCACATTTTCCTATTATGCTTGTTTGATGGTGCAGCAGTTTTTTGCTCCTTCATTTGAAATGAAATAAGACACTAGTGAGCTTGGAAGTTGGTGTCTTAGAGGCAGTGAGGCTCTAACGGGATGCCTGGAGGCCAGCAAGGAGGCGGCCGTGGCCAGCTGTGGGGAAGGTCAGAGGCCTGTCCTGGCAGCGTCCACGAGAGGCCGGATCCCACCAGACAGGCCCAAGATTGTGGGGCGACAGGAAAGCCCTGAGCAAGTGAGGAAGAAAAAGCGGGAAACCCTGCTTCCCCACACCAAATAATGAATATTATACTCTCTTGTTAACTGCGCATAAAAGGTAGAACCCCAAACCCCCGCACACAGCTCGCTGTCTCTTAAGCTTATACTCACATCTCGAGAGTATAATTTATTTTTTGTTTTGTTTTGTTTTTTTAAAGATTTTATTTTTAAGTAATCTCTCCACCCAGTGTGGGGCTTGAACTCATAACCCCAAGATCAAGAGTTGCTTGCTGCACCCATTGAGCCAGCCAGGTTCCCCTCGAGAGTGTACTTTCGGTTTAATAAACTTTCTGCTTATGTTGCTTATCCAGTGTGTTGTGTGTCTGTCCTTCAGTTCTTCCTCCTGATAAGACCAAGAGCATTCCAGGACATCTTTGGGACAGGCTGGGTCAAGGGCCCAGGGTCTCCCCAGTTCACCTGGTAACAAGTAGAGCCTGTTGAATGGTAGACTTCAATGTAGGGTACCCTTCTTGGATCATTTTGTTGGGCGAGGGTCTCCCTGACTATCTGAGTCTTTTGGGTCTTTTCTCTTGAGCGTGTTGAGAAATTTGATCTCCTGCCTGGAGGGCATAAACCTGGCTGCCCTATTCTAGGATCCAGAATGAGAGAAAGAGCTTGTGAGTATCACTGTTCCAATACGCAGGCTTTCCTGTGATTGTAGGGGAGGAAAAATAATTTTCTCTCTACCCTTCTAGGTTCCTGGCTGAGATACTCCTGTAATGAAAGACAGATTAACAGGAGAAAAACAGAAGTTCAAGAACAAGGATGCTTCCTATATACATGGGAGAGACTCAGAAAAACTGAGTAGCTTCCCAGAATGGCTCAAGCCACCACCTTAAATGCCATTTTCAGCTAAAAACAAAAGACAGATGTTGGGATGGGGGGCAGGAAGGGTGTAGGATAAGTGTGGGGAGGTTACCAGGAAAAGGTCTCTAAACAGGGTAAGGGTGTTAGACAGATTTAAGTCCATACCTTCTCCATTGATAAGTTTCTAGAGATTTAGTTCTCCTCCTCCTCTTCCTGCTACTGAGAGGAACACACTTATAAATGGAAATTTCTCTTATAAACGGCTCTTCCCAGAGGGCAACTTCCCAGTTCTCAGAGCTTCTCCGGCATCTACTATTTCTTCTTATTTTTTTATTTTTGCTCTTCTTGAGCTTAACCTTGATTTTTATTTTATTTATTTTTTTAAGTCATTCCTATTTTATTTATTTTATTATGTATTTATTTATTTTTATTATGTTCAGTTAGCATCTGCTATTTCTTAATCAGTCTAAAATAATCCTTGTGCCAAAGAGGTATATTTTGGGGTGCCATGGTCTGCTGCCCCTCACCCTCCCCGGCGGGTAAACTTGGGCACAAAGGGGCAGTTTTGGTCTCTGGTTTGGGGAGAGGATTTGATGGTTTGATGAATGGGCTTCTGGCTCTCTCCCTCTCTAGAGCCCCCCTTCACTTCTGTTTCCAGAGGCGCCTGGAGCCCCGGGCAAACCCACTGCCTCTTGTCTCCCCCACCAGCGCTTCAGGGAGCAGCTTTCTATGTCTGTTGAGTCCGTTTTCACTCACAGTTGTCTTGGCTTCCAGACTGTGTTGTTTTGTCTTTCTTCCACTCTGGGGCTTTTCCCTTTATTTTTTTCTTTACACCTTTGGCCGTGGTTTCACGGGGGACTCAGAGGAGCTAATGGGGTCTGCGTCTGCCATCTCTTAAGTGAAAGGCACCAGGGAGACCTCCCATCGGCCCCTTGGACTTGCTTTTTCCCCTACCCATTTCCCCGTTCCTGAATATTGTCTTTCATTCCTGAACATTCTCTTTTGTACAACTCTCTACCAAAGCTCACTGTCCTTGTTGCCTTTTAGTGGTATTACATTTAGGCAAGAACCCACATCTTTGTTTGAGTTGAGCGCTAACGGTGGGATTTCAGATGTGATCTAGTGATTATGCAAGGATTTTAGGTGGCCGTGGGGGAAATCTGGCCCTTTCTAATGCCAGTCAGATTAAATAAGGCCATCCCTCACCTGTGTCTTTGAGAAGCCAGCTTTGCTGGAAGTTCTTACAAGTGGAGAGGCCATTGACCAGAGCATTTAGATACAGAAACACCTACCCCTTCAGGTTTTCATTCTTAACTGGTGGTACCTCCCTCTCCTGACCTGTGACTATGATAACATTCCACATTTCTATTTACCAAGGGCAAAGACTCAAATTTTTTAACTGCTTCGAAATGGCTGCTAGAGAAGCAGCAATCTCCGTATTTGTATTTTGACTGATTCTGGCTGGAGCTTTAATTACAGCAAAACCCACAGTATTTGTTCTTTTGAATCCCAGGAGATCATCAGCAAGAGGCTCAGAGTCCCATGAGCTTAGCGAAGGAGGAGATGAAAAGAAAAGGCGAGACTCTCGGAAAAGCGGCTTTCTCAATTTAATCAAATCCCGGTCCAAATCTGAGCGGCCACCTGTGGTCTTGACGATGGACGAACCGTCCTCGCCAAAGGGGGCCGTCAGAAGTCCAGCCACGGACACCCCCAGGAAGGATGCGAAGCCCGCGGAGCACAATGGCAGTTCGGAGCGGACAGAGGAGATAAAAACCCCCGACTCCCTTGAGGAAGGTCAAGGGGAGGACGTGGGCAAGGTGGAGCGGAGTGACAGCAAGAGGAGCCCGCAGGGCGGGCGGAGGTACGGTGTCCAGGTGATGGGCAGCGGTCTGCTGGCAGAGATGAAGGCCAAGCAGGAGAGGAGAGCGGCCTGTGCGCAGAAGGTGAGGGTGGGTCCCTTCTGACTCGGTTGTCTGTGTGATTTGCCCCGTCTCGGTTTTTATGGGCGAGAGAGGTACAGAGCTAGCCTGTTTGATGAAGTAAAAATCCAAATCCAAAAGCCTTTTTCCGAAAGAACCCAGAGCACAGACAACAAGGGCAGGGCCATGTTTTCCCTCCGGCGCGAGGGCCCGCTTTTCGGAGCCGCAGTGTTTGAAGGTAAGTCGTTGGCTGAGACTCTGCTGGCCTTTCCCCACCTGCCGAGTTGCTTTCTGTGCAAGTCAGGAGCCTGGGAATGCAGGGAGATGCTCAGAGCTGGGGAGAGGACCAGTCTATTGAATCCAAAATGAGACCTGAGCGTGACCAGAAATAGAACTGACAGAGGCTAATAAAACTACTGAAGCCATGGGGGTGCCTGGCCGGCTCAGTCAGTAGGGCGTGCGACTCTTGATCTCAGGGTTGTGAATTCAAGCCTTGTGTCAGGTTTTATTTTTACTTAAAAATAAAAATAAAATAAAGTCTTAAAAAATACTGAAACCAGATTCTAATTATATGAAAATAGATCTGCTTTTCAGTTTTTTTCATAATTCCCTTTTCCAAACCTAAAAATTCCTTACTATATTCCAGATTTGAAAGTCAAAAGGAAAGAGGGTCAAGGTATTCTGTTAGAATTAACTGAATATTTGGTCATTGAGATATGTTGTGGATTGCTATGAAGAAAAAGTTGATCGTTTCAAAATTGCCAAGTCCCCCAAAATCTGACTTAATATATCATTTATCCTTCGAACATCTTTTAAAGTAGACATTGTGGTTTTTCCTTCCATTATCTCTCCTTTCTCCTGCAGCTACTTGAAAGAGTATAGCTTTATTGTGATCACTAAGCTCATCATACCCAGGTTAACCCAGGTTTTGGGTATAGTGCATGAATCTGAGCTCTTTTTCACGTATGTAACTGGGTTTCCCAAAGAAAGGAAAATTGCCCATCTGTTTTTTTTGAAGTATCAGAATAAAACAATTCACCCCAATGAACCTTGATTTTTAGAAAGTTACTAGTAAACTGTATTATAGACCAGGGTGTGGAGGGCTGTTTTACATGACTTAACAACTGATTATTTTTTCATTAAATCCTGCATCCCATGTGACTTTACAACTGTTCACCATAGTTCCTCCACCAGCACCATAGTTATCCAGCAATTTCCCTGTGACAGATCTCTCCTAACTTACTCATTGACCCTTACAGAAGGTTGAGGAGGGTGCAGAGGGGGGACCATATAACTGTATTCTGCTAATTCAGCAAGGCAGGCACGATGTGGCCTTCACTGGTCAGAATTCTGAATAAACACTGACCACATCACTGGTGAGTCAGACGCCCAAGGAAATGTTTAAATTTCAATCCATTTTATAGAATTTCTTACAACAATGAATGGGCTATTTTCACTAACGAGCTGTTTATTGCTGTTTATTTTATCACTGTTTTCACTGATGAACAGCTGCTTTTTGGTAGAAAGATGGGAAGTGCTAGAGGGTTTTTTCCATGTGCTTTGGATTGGATACATAAATTGGCTTGGAGTGACAAAATTCCTATGTTTTAGGTCTTAGTTGTCCAAGGCTTATAGTAATGAGCTCCTAGCGCCATCTTGTGTCTATTTAAAACAACATCAATAATAAAAATCCTTAGGACAGGTGGACCCCGGAGATGTTGTGGGTTCAGTTCAGATCAACACAATAAAGCAAATATCACAATAAAAGCGAGTCAGATGAGTTTGGGGGTTTCCCAGTACGTAGAAAATCATGTTTACACCGTACTTTAGTCTCTTAAGTATGCAACTGGCATTGTGTCTAAAAAAACAATGTACAAACCTTACAATTTTAAACTATTTTATCGATAAGAAATAGCGATCATCTGCGCTTGCTGGTGGAGGGTCTTGCCTCCTCGTCGATGGCTGCTGGCCGATGAGGGTGGTGGTTGCTTAACGGCGGGTTGGCTGTGGCAATATCTTCAAATAAGACAACCATGAAGTCTGCCACACTGATTGACTCTCCCTTTCACAAATGATTTCTCTGCAGCACGTGATGCTGTTAGAGCATTTCACCCACAACAGAGCTTGTTTCAGACTGGAGTGAATCCTGTCAACCCTGCTGCTGCTTTATCAACTAAGTTTCTGTTATAATCTAAATCCTCTGTTGTCATTCTAATAATCTTCACTCCATCTTCCCCCCCCAGGAGTAGATTCCATCTCAGGAAACCACTTGCTTCGCTCATCTGTAAGAAGCCCCTCCTCCTTCGTTCAGGTTTGACCATGAGAGGGCAGCAGTGCAGTCCCCTCTTCAGGCTCCCCTTCTAGCTCTCTTGCTGTTCCCACCACGTCTGCAGCGACTTCCTCCACTGGAGTCTTGAACCCCTCCAAGTCCTCCATGAGGGTTGGAGTCAACTTCTTCCAGAGTCTGCTCATGTTGATGTTTTGACCTCTTCCCACGAATCAGGAATGTTCTGAATGGCATTTAGAATGTCGAATCCTTTCCAGAAGGTTTTCAGTTGACTTTCCCAGATTCATCAGAAGAAGTACTATGGCAGCATTAGCCCCAAAAATGTATTTCTTACATAGTAAGACTTGAAAGTTGAAATAAGTCCTTGATCCATGGGCTGTGGAATGGATGTTGTGTCAGTAGGCGTGAAAACAACAAACCACAACGCGCTCTTGGGTGACCAGGTGCGTTGTCCATGAGCAGTAATGTTTTGAAAGGAATCTTTTATTCTGAGCAGTAGGTCTCAATAGTGGGCCTAAAATATTCAGTAAAGCATGTTATGAACAAATGTGCTGTCATCCAGGCTTTTTTGGTCATCCATTGATAGGGCAGAGGCAGAGTAGATCTAGCATTATTCTTAAGGACCCTCGGATTTTTGGAATGGGGACTGAGCATTGGCTTCAACTTCAAATCGGCAGCTGCATTAGCCCCTAATAAGAGTCAGCCTGTCCTTTGAAGCTTTGAAGGCAAGCATTCTCCTCTCTAGCTGTGAAAGTCCTAGATGGCATCTTCTTCCAAAGGAAGGCTGTTCATCTACACTGATAATCTGTTTTCTAGTGTAGCCACCTTCATTCATTCTCTGAGCTAGATCTTCTGGAGAACTTTTTGAAGCTTCTCCATTAGCACCTGCTGCTTCACCTTGCATTTTTCTCTTCTGAAGCTTCTTTAACCTCATGACCCTCCCCTCCACTAGCTTCAAACTTCTGCAGCTTCCTCACCTCCCTCAGCCTTCATGGAATTGAAGAGTTAGGGCCTTGTTCTGGATGAGGCTTTGGCCTAAGGAAATGCTGTGGCTGGTTTGATCTTCTGTCCAGGACACTCAGACTGTCTCCATATCCGCAATAAGGCTGTTTCACTTATCATTCATATGTTCACTGCAATAACACTTCTCATTTCCTTCAAGAACTTCCCCTTTGCATTCACAGCTTGGGTAACTGTTTGGCTTGAGACCTGGCTTTCAGCCTTTCTCAGCTTTCTGCATGCCTTCCTCACGAAGCTTAATCATTTTAGCTTTTGATTTAAAGGGAGACGTGTAACTCATCCTTCACTTGAACACTTAGAGGCCATTGTAGGGTTATTACCTGGCCCCATTTCAATATTGTGTCTCAGGGCATAAGGAGATGTGAGGAGAGGGAGAGAGATGGGGGGCGGCGGGGTGGGGGGAGGGACGGCTGGTTGGTGGAGCAGTGAGAACATGAACCACATTTATCAATGAAGTTCACTGACTTATATGGGCACCGTTCATGGCACCCAGAACCATTACGAGAGTAACATCACTGATCAGAGATCACTGTAACAAATAGAACAATAATGAAAGAGTTTGAAATATTGTAAGAGTTACCAAAATGTGCCACGGGGGCATGAAGTGAGCAAATGCTGTGGGAACAATGGTGCTGACAGACTTGCTCAGCGCAGTGATGTCACAAACCCTCAACTTGTAAAAACAAAAGCAGCATCTGCAAAGTGCGATAAAATGAGGTATGCCTGTATTGAAAATTCAAACCGGTCAGCAGTGTTCTATCAGAATAATAAAAAATAGGAAAGGTTTTCAAAACTTAGTATGTATAAGAAGGGACATCTGGGTGGCTCAGTCGGTTAAACGTCTGACTTGATTTTGGCTCAGGTCCTGATCTCAGGGCTGTGGGATCGAGCCCCCTGTCGGGCTCTGTGCTGCCCTTGGGGAGCCTGCTTGAGATTCTCTCTCTGCCCCTACGGCCCCTCCCCTCCCTCATGAGCTCTCTCTCTTAAGAAAAAACAACAAAAAACCCCCCACAAAATTAGTGTAAGAGTATTTTCCCCTAAAATGACTATATTCTTTTTTTTTTTTAAGATTTTATTTATTTATTTTGAGAGACAGAATGAGATAGAGAGAGCATGAGAGGGGGGAGGGTCAGAGGGAGAAGCAGACTCCCCGCTGAGCAGGGAGCCCGATGCGGGACTCGATCCCGGGACTCCAGGATCATGACCTGAGCCGAAG
Source organism: Leptonychotes weddellii (assembly GCF_054177405.1). Taxonomy (NCBI): domain Eukaryota; kingdom Metazoa; phylum Chordata; class Mammalia; order Carnivora; family Phocidae; genus Leptonychotes; species Leptonychotes weddellii. Next base: position 1,980,166 of record NC_138376.1, on the reverse strand, counting down.
GCAGTGGCTTAACCAACTGAGCCACCCAGGCGCCCCAAATGACTATATTCTTTACAAAAGTTAGCAGCATAAGCCGCACTGGTCGGTATACTATTGGTAAAATCTATGGTGTCTTCACTCTTGAATAATTTTCTTTACACTATTCACATTTAATACATGTATTTAAAGGAAAAGGACCGTGAAAGTGAAGACGTGGTGCTTCTCGTTTATTAACAAAGGCGAGTAACAAGTGCTGAATACGTAGAGCCCCATCTTTTCTTGGGGGGCCACCTCGTCAGCTGCCTGCTCTCAAAGACGTTACAGTGTTTTATCCGTATTCCGCCCGGGCGTGTCTGATCCCCGTTGCCTACCTGAGAAAGCCAGGAAGAAAGGGGAAAACACACCTCCTCCGATTGTACTTGAAGCGCAGGCAAGCGAGGCGCCGGGGGTGCGAAGCGTGAGCCGGCCTTGGCTCTGGGGGCCAGCCCGGCGCTCACGCCCGAAAGCCGGGGTCCCCTTCCACTTGCTCGCCGCAGCCTCGTCCCGGCCACGTGCAAGTGGGCCACCTCCTTACCTGTGTCTGAGCGCAGGGACACCCGGCCCCGCCTTCTGGAGGCCAGGAGGTGCTGGGCGGGGCGCCGGCTAGGCCCCGCCTCTGACGGCTCCGGTCCAGGGCTCGGGCGCCCCCTGCGGGTCCAGGCGGGGACTTCGCGCCCGTCCTCCCAGTGGGCTCCCTCGAGCTCACCTGCGGCCCTGGCGCGGGGCGCCCTTTCCTTGGGATCCCTCTTCCTTAGGGACACCAAACAGTGTGCGCATTCTGGCCGCGGAACCTGCGTGCACATTCCTTCTCAGACACCTGCACGGCAGCCTCCCCCAGTGGAGCTTCCCTGGTCGTGCTGAGAGGCCGGGGCACCTGCTACCGTGCCCGGTGCCGTGCGGGGGAGCCGGCGCTGCAGGCCAGCGTCTGGCCGCGGCCGGCTGGTAAATGCCGTAGATGAGTCAGATCCTACCCGAGTTTCAGGTGACCCCTCCTATAGTGTCACGAATAGCGGGGAGCTGGGAAGTGGCAGCAGCTGTGTGCTTTTCAGGTTTGCCAGAGCGTGGGCTGCGACAGGCTGAAGGTCAGGCCCCTGTCTCCCTGCCCAGCTGCTTTGTGGTTTGGACGGGAGGTAGATGCGGATCGTCTTTGTCAACAGGATGCTTAGGGCATATTAAGCAAACCCTAGGTGTTTTGTTTCAGGCACCTTTTTGTATCTAAATGCCTCGCTCTTAGGTAGGCTTTCTGCACCTCAAGGAAGAGCCCGAGTCCTGGCTTCACGGGTTACCACTCCTTCCCCAAGACAACCACGTCTAACCTCGCCCCCCTCTGCTGTTACAAACCCCTTCGCTTGAAGCTTTGGCATCTTTTCTTTTTCCTTTTCTTTTTGATTTTTTATTTTTGCGTGAAAGTACGAGGGGGGGGCGGGGCAGACGGAGAGGGAGAAGCAGGCTTCCCGCTGAGCAGGGAGCCCGATGCGGGGCTCGATCCCAGGACTCTGGGATCATGACCTGAGCCGAAGGCAGATGCTTAACCGAGTGAACCACCCAGGTGCCCACTTTTGGGTTTTTTAAATTAATTCTGGCGTGTTCATCCATGACCTCCTAAACAAGACTCTTTGTCCTGTGGTTCTGCCTCAGTGACAGGGAAGGCCCTGTCCGTTATAGGCCCCTTTTTACCTTTCTTGTACATTGAAGTTGAAAAGGTTTCCACTGCTTTTAAAATTTGATTTGGGGAGCTCAACTTGGAGGGAGGGTCCCAGCAACTCACAGAGTGTCCGTGTCCCTGCTGCGTGGAGCATCAGGGGCTGCCGAGCTGTATAGGTATTCCACAGAAAAACCCCACAGGAAGCAGGAACTGTCCCTGAGCCCCCTGGCTTCCCCTGAGCCCACCACCTGTCACCTGGGGGAAGCATTCTGAGGCACTGGCCACGCTCTGGACCTCAGCCCTGACTGTGAAGGCAGAACAGAACCTGCTCACTGGAGCTTTGTTCCAGGAGGAGGCTCAGGGAGACAGAGAGGTGGGACACAGTCAGTGTGAGAGCAGTAAAGAGGCCATTATTTGTTGTCATTTATGTTCTGCTCTGTTCTTTTTCTTACATTTTAAATAAATATGCACTTTCCCGGGGCTGTGTGCTTGAATTTTTCAGAAGCTCGGGAATGAGGCCATCTCTCAGGATTCCTCCAGCCTGGCCTTGGGCGGCACAGAACGGCTGGACGGATGTGGGGCAGGTAAGACCATCACCCCCTAAGGAGAAGCACTTCTCGTCTGGTTCCAGGAGTCACACATGATTGACAGAAGAAAAATTAGGATGGGAAGGGAGGTGGGCCTCTGTGTCACGTGTTGTCAGCTTTCACCTGGATGGCCACGCCCCTCCACCTGCTGCAGCTCCACCTGGGCCGTGTCTCCCACCCCAGTAGCCGTGTACCTGGACAGGGCACCTTTGCCAATTCCCCGAAGGGAAGAAATGTCTTTGAGAAGAACTCCCAAACTGTGGGCATCTGAGGACTGGGGGGAGGTGGGGTCATGGCCAATGTTCAAAATCAGCCGCACACGGTAGGTGGAAGGTGACCCGTTTGTTTGAGATGAAGGAATGTTCTTTCCTTTCAGCATGAATATCCACTATCCTTCGTCCCTCTGACTTTTCAGGTGTAGTAAAAGAATAAGATATGTTTGATGGGAACCGAAGAGTAACTTACAAATTGCGTGTCAGAAACCTCGCTTTGCTCTTTGAAAGTCCCGTGTTGAGCTTGAGTATCTTCATGCAGTAAGGGATGGAACGTGGCTCATGTTTAACCAGCAGGGGTGGGACATTGAACCTGAAGCCATTCTCACGGTTCTCGCTACGTGGGAGGTTATGGACGTCAGCGTAGCTCTCCTCGCTGGGGACCCGCAGCCAGACCCCTACCTGCTGCTGATTATCCAGAAACGAGGCGCCTACAGCTGGTTTTACCTGTGCCTGCACCTCGTGCCACGTCTGAGAAAGATCTGAGTGCTTCTAGTGCATTCGGCCCTGCGTGCTCTCCGTCCGCTAGCATGGACACGGACACGGACACGCTTGAACTCTGTGGAGTAGTCAGGAGTGATCAGAAGCGCACCACCGAGTTCACTGCTTTCCCACAAAGAAGTGTAGTCTTCCACCAGCGTGTTTTGATCCTACAGGCATGCTAGAGCAACGACGTGCTTCAGTTCTGAAACACCTCTGATGAGAAAGGACAAGAAATGGTTATGGCGGCTTGTACCAGATCTCTCCCAGCTTCGAATGGTTCGTTTCTTTAACCTTTGAGTTTTAAAGTAAAGTGTGCTCTTTGTCCCCATTTTCATTGCAGTGCCTAAACTGCACCCAGGTGTTGCGGAGAGCCGCTTCGGTTTGGGAACACCCGAAAAGAATGCCAAAGCGGAGCCCAAAGTGGATGCGGGCTCCAGGTCGCGGGGCTCTTCCAGCACACCGACCAGCCCGAAGCCCCTCCTGCAGTCCCCCAAACCCAGCCTGGCAGCGCGGCCCACCGTCCCGCAGAAACCGAGAACCTCCTCACGGCCCGGTAAGGGTTCTGCTGGGCAGGAGGTGACCCTTCACCCCACCTCACCCCCCGTCAGGCGGCATCTAGGGCTAGCTGGATCGCGACTCCATCCATGGTTCCGGGAGCTGCTGGTGAACATGGGCACAGGGGGTCTGCAGGAGGGCTCAGAGAAACCTGCCAACAGTTTCAACAGGGACAAAGACTGAGGAGTTTCTTTCTTTTCTTTTTTTTTTTTTTTTAAGATTTTATTTATTTGACAGAGAGAGAGCAAAAGCAGGGGGAGCGCAGGCAGAGGGAGAAGCAGGCTCCCCACTGAGCAGGGAGCCCGATGCAGGGCTCGATCCCAGGACCCTGGGATCATGACCTGAGCCAAAGGCAGACGCTTAACTGATTGAGCCACCCAGGCGCCCCTGAGGAGTTTCTTTATTCAACACCGCGGCCCAGGGACTCAGAGACTGTCCCTGCATTCAGGCCACAGGTTAGAGGGCCAAGCCTTGTGTTGTGTTGGCCCATTTGCAGGGCTTCACTGAGCCTTCTGAGAACTGTCTCCGGGCTACAGACCCTTCAGAAGGCCGCGTGTTAAGGACGGGGGGCCACAAATAGGGAGAGCATAAGTTCTTCTTTTTTTGCCCCATAGTCTGTGAAATATTTAGGGTTTAGAACAGGGCTTGGCCAACTATGGGCCTGTTTCTGTAAATGAAATGTTGGCGGCACGTGGCCAGGCCATCCGTATCCATATTGTCTCCAGTTGTTTTTGCGCTAACAGAGCTGAGTCATGACAGAGGCCGTTTGGCCTGCAAAACCTGAGATATTTACGGTTTGGCCCTTTCCAGAAGACATTTGTATAGAAAATCTACTGAGAGAAGAAACTTAAAAATATTAGGAATGGATTAGACTCTGCCTTTTTCTCTCCTGCAACTGCCCTTCCCTCTCAGGCCTTTTTTTTTTCTTTTTTTCCCCAATGGTCTATTATAAGAATTTTTAAACATATACAAAAGCAGAGTGGATATCGTAATGAACCCCATATCACCTCTTCACTTTATTCCCCCATAATAATTAGGCAAGTAAGGGTAGAGATATATAGTCGGATTATGCTCATCACCATCATCACTGCTAATCTTAACACTTCACTCTGTGCCAGGCACTGTCCTAAGTGCTTTGCGTGGATAAACTCCGAATGTCCCCACCACAGATGCAGAATGTGAGGCCCAGAGACACTCAGTTTGACAAGTCCCACAGCTGGTGAGCAGAAGCCAGACTCTAGGACACCCCCAGCTGCAGGGTGACCGCTCCCACCGGCCTCCTCCCTGTGGGCATGCGTACTAGAAAGTAAGACACGCAGCTCATCATAGTCATTCATCCACACGCAGAGGATTGGGTGGAATGAGAAAAAAAGGCGGCGTCACACACGCCCAAACTCATTTCACTGTGGGTCTTCCCCATTTTCCCTCAAATGTGTCTTTTGTTCACCAAGCGACCAGCTGGTTAATGTTCGCTGGTCTCCACAGCCCATTCGTCCCTCAAGAAACCCAATGCCCAGTCTTCAAAGCACAGCCACAGGGGGACCCTGGGGTCACCTCAGGCAGCTGACCCTTAAAGCAGATCACTTAGAACTTCCTAATTCTGCTCAAACCTTTTTACAGATCGAAGTTTGTTATGATGGGAAACACAGAATATTTCTTGGTGCACACAGAATATCTTCATAATAGAAAGAGTGCAGAGAGTGAAGGCAAAAAAAAATAGTAGTAATTAAAAGAATTGTTTTAAATGACTACTCAAAAGCAGGCTGGTATTTTCGTCAGCAAGGTGTAGCTCTAGTCTGCAGGAAGGGAACGGCTCTTACAAAATGGACCTAGTTTGTAGAGTATTTTGGCTCCTCATTTGGGAAGTCTGAATGTCAAATTAGCTGGATTTCCAATATTCTGTCGCAAGGAGCTTCTATTTTCAATTTATTTGTTAAATGTGTTCATTTGTTTCTTAGCACTTAGTGTATCAAGACTTATGTTTGTTTTTATAGCGCTTGCGAATTCCGCAGGCACTTTCAAATCCATTCTTTGTTTCCTCTCCGCAGCTCTGAGAGATTGTTGGGGCAGGGAGAGCTCTTTCATACCCTGTTCATACAGTGAAGCACGTAGGAGAGTTGAATTGGAAGGAGAAGGCTGAGGAGAACCTGACCGAAAATTGTCACCTCTGTACACACACACACACACGCACATGTGCCAAGTTCAAATAACCTTGCCGGCCACAGAGCAGAGGAAGGAGCACAATTCAGGAAATCCTTTCAGTTCGAATGAAACAGCACAGCCTTTAGGATTAAGAGACTAGAGTTCTATTTATTTATTTATTTATTTATTTATTTATTTATTTATTTATTTGAGAGAGAATGAGAGACAGAGAGCATGAGAGGGAGGAAGGTCAGAGGGAGAAGCAGACTCCCCGCCGAGCAGGGAGCCCGATGCGGGACTCGATCCCGGGACTCCAGGATCATGACCTGAGCCGAAGGCAGTTGCTTAACCAACTGAGCCACCCAGGCGCCCCGAGACTAGAGTTCTAATCCTAGCGGTTTTGTCATCATTTTTCTTCAGCAGGTCATCTATTAATCTCTTCATTTGTGCAGTAATCACCAAACTCCTAGTTCTTAAAGTCCATGATTCCAAGTTATTCTTAGTGGTCTCAGTCTGTATATAGGTATGCGCACCCACGTTCCTACATGTATATGTTTGTATGTATTTCGTGACCACTTCACTGGATTTGGCAGCAGGTAGAGGCAGGAGGTTATAAATATCACATATTTGAGAAATATCCAACAGCCTCTGTGTTTGAGGCAGAAGGAACATTGAGTTCACTTAGAGTGTAATTTTCAAATATCAGCTCATTGAAGTTCTGTGTCTGCAAGATAAATTCACATCTGTGATTTTTAGAGATTTTTAACCTTTCATAAATTTTAATTATTTCCCCCCTACTGTTCGTAGATGTTACCTGCAGGAACATGAAACCTATGTTTTGGCCAGAGAAATTCTGTGACGCTTTTAAAAAATTATCAGCCGTTCATATTTTAAGATTAGCCTGGCTTATGTTTTCGGAATCCAGTTTGTGGGAGTGTTGGATTCACGCGTTTGTGTCTCCCTAGAGGATATCCCAGACTCTCCATCCAGCCCTGGCTCCTCTAAAGTGGCTCTTCTTCCGCCTGTCCTGAAGAAGGTTCCATCGGACAAGGAGAGAGACGGCCAGAGTAGCCCCCAGCCCAGTCCCAGGACATTTTCCCAGGAAGGTAAGCAATGTTTCCTCTACGTTTGCTTTCTCCAAGGAGAGCCGTTTCAAGAGAAAGGAATTAAGCTTGGACTCAACTAATATCTTAGCATTTAAGTCAGCATCCCTTGGACTAAACTTTTGGAACCAGAGCAGTTTCCTCATTCAGAAACTTGATTCAACGTTATTGATGACATTGGATCTTAATGAAGGAGCATACACAAAGAGTGAAAACGTACCGGACACCCCAACCCAAGGTTTAACCTGTTTGTAATCACTAGGTGCTCCTGCACTGGATCCCAGCAGGTAAGGAGTGCCTTAAATACTTTGTGCCTCGTCTGGGGCTCCTTATAGGCCTCTAGGTCCCATTATTTCCCAGAAAAGCTTCCCCTTGCTGTAAATGATCACAAGCAGCCCCCGCAGGCCTGAGAGACCTGGTGCTCCTTCTGCTTGCTCGATCATGAAGCCAAGCATTCCTTGTTCTCACAAGTGTGGTACCTGCAAGGATGCTTTCAGGGAATCCTTGTAGCCAGTTGGCTGCTTCTGATTTGCTGGGGTAGGAGCAGAGCAAGGTAATCCTGGGACTTGGGTGCCATCTCCCAGAATCAGATCAAGAGTGTTCCAGGGAGGTGAGGCATGTTTGGGTTGGCTTCAGCAACCCACTGTTCCTCTCCCCGCACACTTCCCTCACTCTATTAAATACACTGTTGACTTTTGGGTCCTATCCTTCATAAAGAGTAATATAATTGCCATCTCTAAACCCCCACCTATAAAGAAATTCCAGAGCCACACGAGTCATTACCCATGACCAGATGGCTCTCATTATGGTTTGGGGCTGCTTTGTTTTATTTTAGGTGTCTGATGCTTTAGATAATTCCTTGACCTTTCAGGCTCTGACAGCTTCCTCCACTGGCCTGTTTTCTTTTATTAATGGTAGTCTCCTGTCGAAGTTCACAGAAAGTATTTCTGAGTACTATCTTTATGACTTGGGAGAAAAATAATAATTTTTTTAAAAATAAAAATAACACTGCCTGCTTTCTCCTCTCCATTCTGCAGATTCATTTGGTGGGTACAAGCTTCACTCACCTATTGGCTATAAATAAAAGAAGGTAGGGTTTTGACCGAAGCTGATAAAACACTCATGTCAAACAGAGCAGCTAAAGCCGTAAAAGGTAGCTGGTGCCTGTAGTCAGTTTACACGGAGTGAAGAAACACAGGGTTTGGTGTTACAACCACAGCCCTTGGAAGGCTTCGTGTAGAGGGCAGAACCTTTGGCGGTGCCCAGTCAGGCCAACGGGCCAGCGAGCATCCCTACCAGCCCCGCCCCCCTCCTACCCTCGTTTTCCCTTCTTTCTACAACTGCCGACTTTACATCCTTACTTGTAAGGAAGTTTTGAAAATTGCTCCACGTTTAGGAAAAGCGATGTGTTCTCGATGCCCGTACGATTAAAACAGGGCCTCGAGTAACCCACCAGCCTCCTGAGCTAAGAATGGGTACCATGGAGCCTCTCTAGTTAAAGTGGGTGAATGCTAGCATGCCCTTAGCTGCTTTGGAAAAGTCCCGTGTTCTTTCCTGAGGAACCTATTTGCTCCTCAGACATGTCAGAGCTCTGGGGTAGATGTTTGATGCCTTTGCTCACTCCCCCTTGAGAGCAAACACTGATGATGATGCATGCCCCCATCTTTCTAGTTTGGGACTGGAGAGTTTTCCCCTGGAATCCACAATAAATTAACCACAGAGATCATTCTGGTGGTGTCACTTGGTACTGAAATTGGACTGAAAATATACATGCGACCTGAGAAGAGTGTGTAAACCGCCCAAGGTGATAGGAGTCCGACTTCAGTTTATTTTATCAGCTCACCGGCTCTGCTGGTCCAGGAATGATAGCCACTCGTGAGCCCTGACTTTTTCTTTAGAACATGTTCCTGATGTGCTCATTCCTATTTTCTTGTGCATTATTCATGCTGGTTACTTCATTTCCTTGTTCTGTGCCTCCCTTTGGACTAGCGTGCCCAACTAATTTCTGAAACAGGTAAATTGCTATGATTCTTCTGGATTATTCCATAGTGAATGTGATTTTCATTTAATCCATCCTGGAATCAAAGTGGTAACACAGGGGCCTTTTGTTAGCACCCCTTGGGGGCAGACTCGGAGCTCACCTCATTTTGCACCACATTTCCATAATGTTGGCTGTTGAATTCTGTAGGTGGTGGTGTATGTGCGCAGACCCAACGCTGTAGGTTCCTTAAATCCTAAGTGGGGTGGGTTCTCTGATACTTAATTTCTCATGTTAACATTCTTCAATATTAATGTCAACACAGGGATGTATTTGCTAATATAAAGGGTAAAATGAATCCCTTTTCCTCAGTAGTGCAAAGAGGAGATTATTACAAAAGACATTCAGATCATGACAGTGACAAGCCTTCCAGTGGAGGGAAAAGATCTTCAAAACTGTACTTCATCATTGCAGAAGAGGAAGTGAATGCAATTGGGCACAGGAAGTCACAGCCAACAAATGGTTAGAGCCTTCGGTTATCATCCCTCACTGACCCAAAGCTTACGGACTGGCACTAACAAAAACAAACTTTAATTGAGTAACTTCTATCCCAGGACCAGCTCAGGGATTATTCATACAACTGCCTTTTTTTCCCCCTCTAAATGGCAACAGGATGGTCCTTCCCTTTGAGGCTAAAAGTATGGACTTAAAAATCTAAAATTAGAAACTCTTAGGAGGAGGATCAAGTTACTTTGGAGTAGGGTGACTTGTCCTTTCAAATTTATGCGATCATGTAGGTTTATTTTTTTTATTTGGGGTCATACTTCCTGTTCTCTTGATCTCTCTACTCTTCTGTTAGATTTTAATTGGGATTGGATCAGAGATTCTGAGAGTAACACAGTTTCTACCTTTCGAGAGTATTGGCCTCACACCTTCCCTTACACTCTTTCGGGAAAGTATCCATAAAAAGCCAGCACTAAATGCAGACCTCACACCATGCCCACGAGCTTTCATTGGACATTTGATGACCCTTTAGTGAGACAGAAAAAGTACCAATTAACTTTTCAACCTCTGAGAACAGTTTATTCAGCTTTACAGCAGTTGCTCATTGGCGCCTGACTTCCATCTGACACTGTAGTAAACCCGGCAGTGTTCTGCTCAGCTGAAGATGGTCCCAGGAGACGAAAAGGAGACAGATTTCAAATCGGCTTCAATCTCCGGTGGGAAATGTTAGAGGAAGCATAACTGATTCAGAGAGGAAATGTCTTTTCTGTGACTCAGTACTGATGATCTTGCTGGCTGATCACTTTTTATAAATTTGCCTTGAAAAATCTTTGAAAGGCAGTCTTTGTATCATAAAGGAAAAAAATATAAAATATCCTGATAGGTGAGATTCCTTGGAAGTACTTTTTCCCATGAAACAGGGCACTTTGCTTCCTGTAAAACTCTATCGGGGGTTCACACGTGAGTGTTTTTGGACTCCCACTGACGAAGCGCGTGGCCCGGCATTCTGGCTCTAACCCCAGGCCTTCACGGCCTTCTGAGAAAGCACCCGGATGGCAAGTCAATGGGAGTGATCTTACTATAGGGATAGCTCTTCTTTATGGCAAAAGGATAAACCATTCTCAAACTGTAGCACTTCGTTACGGACAGTATGCCTCTCGTGACCCGCCTTACAGCTTAACGACCCACTGAGTTACGTACGACGCCTCAAGTGGGGACGGTCGTCTTTGAGGACTTCCCTTGACAGAGGCTTAAAAACCGAAACAACAGCACAGAGTCATCTCCTGGTCCCCCACAAGCAATAACCTTTGGAGCCAGCTTTCTTGGCCATTGGATGAGCCATGCGCTGTGACCTGCCATCATCTAGCTGGCACCTGCTGGCTAGATGATGGCGTGGACCGGAGGGAGTTAAGACCCACAGCATAGGTCACATGCGAACATTCTGTCTGGGCCAGCAAGTGGCACCTGCCCCACCTAGAGAAACTTTTAAAGGATTTCCTGAAAGTAGTATGTCAACTCTACTTCAATTAAAAATTTGTAAAATAAGTAAATACCAGTGATGCCACGGACAGCACTGTGGAATCCTGTGGCTGACCCTATAATAAAAAAGCCACACACTATGACCCATTGTTTTTGTACATAAAGTTTTATTGGAACACGCACGCACGCGCACACATGGACTTCCTATAGACACGTGCTTAACAGTCACTTTTCTCTCTGTAAGAGATTTTTCTCTGATATTTTCAAGAAAATCTGTTATCTTCAAGCGATAGAAAAATTACGTAAATGAACACATTTGTTTTCTGAAGAGAGACAGAGTTCTTTTTAGAGTGTTGAATCAGAAGCTCTGTCTCTGTTTTGCCTCTTTTGATAAGGTTGCCTAGATGTTTCTAGAGTTTGGAAATTTGCATTTGAACTGTTGTATCGGTTGACTTCTCTCACTTGATTATTAAGAAAGCACATTGATGCGATGCGGTGTCCCCGCTTCTGAGAGGCCACAACACTCCACACAACACACACAGAGACGCCCCCAGGACCACACTGACCCCGCAGGAAGGCTTTGAGCTAGAGTAAAACGAGGCTGCTGGAAGGCAAGGAATTCCGTGCCTCTCGCAGATTTTTCCATGACCTCGTTGGCGTACAGTCCTCACCGTGATGGGCTGCGTCCAAGTTTGATGGAATTCAACAGGACCATCTTGTATTTGCTTTTCTGCCTCGATTTCTTGAAATGCGGACAGGAACCCCCAAAAAAGTAATTTTTACGGAAGCTTCGATTAAGGTCATTTTATGTCAAAGATTTGAATTTTGTTTTGTTAGTGCCGACTCCTGCCCTTGCCTGTCTTCAACCTTGAGAACCGCAAAGCAGTCTGCTTTCTGAATAGTTAGTTCCTGGTTAACAAATGGCATTTGGCAGAGCAATGGTGTTAGACCATGCTGTGTGCCTCCCTTTAAATCTTTTATGAGTAGCTTCGTTTATGCTAAAACAGCTTTCTTACTTTCCTCAATCAAGTAACCATGTAACAGACAGAGGCTGTCGTTCTCAAAGCATGCCGCATAGTTTTACCATGATTACTGTTTTAATTACGTGGCTATTTTAGTATTGACTAGACAGGTAAAATGTGTTCTTTTACTGGAAGTCTCTGTCACTTTTGAATCTCACATCCTTTCCTGTCTTGCGTTTAATGATAAGCTGTGATGTTTTCATTAGAGTGTGTCCTATTTTCTTGAAGAAAATGGTTGGTTTTGGCTTTGTATGTATCATGGTGTATCCTGTTGGCGCAGGCCATTTTATTCTGAGATTGCCTTTATATGTCACCTGCTGCTTCCATAATCCAACCTAAAGCCAGCCAATACCTGGCTATGGTCGGCAGTTTGGGCTCTTAACAGAAAATATTAAAAAAAAAAAAATCGGGGCCGGCTACGGAATATTATTTTTAAGGTCATCATGTTTTCCTCCTGGGAAATATGAATGTCCGTGGAGCTTAAAATGGAGAAAAGCTCCAATTTTCAAATGCATCTCTAATTCTGAATTTATATGCACATTTTGGAAGCTTTAAAATTAGCACGTGTGTATGTGTATATATATTTGCATGTGTGTGTGATATATATATGTGTGTGTGTGTGTGTATATATATATATATATATATATATGTATGCAAAGTCAAATCATCTTCAAGAATGACAGGTTTCATGTCTGAGCCTCTCTGCACCAGTTGTTGGCACTGTAGATGGGAGGTGAGTGTACACGGAGTGTTTGTGTTGAATAAATTAAATGTTCACTCAGGCAGGTATTTTTTTATAATTTTAATGGTACGTGGAATGGCAGTAAACACGTGTATAGACCCACGTATAGAGATGCCCCAGTGCGTTAACTGTAAGGATACTTGCACTGAAGAAGTGGAGTAAAACGATCTGATTTTTCTTTTTTATCCTGCATTAAAGTCAAGCATTACATCAGACTGCCTAGGAGAAGGTCCATCTGAATTAGTAAAAAAAAAAAAAAAAAAAAAAAGCCAGGATTTTATAAATATTTTAAAATACTTTTAAGTTTCAAGCAGACATAATCTTTTTTTTTTTTTTAAAGATTTTATTTATTTATTTGAGAGAGAGAGACTGAGAGAGAGAGCACATGAGAGGGGGGAGGGTCAGAGGGAGAAGCAGACTCCCTGCCGAGCAGGGAGCCCGATGCGGGACTCCATCCAGGGACTCCAGGATCATGACCTGAGCCGAAGGCAGTCGCTTAACCGACTGAGCCACCCAGGTGCCCATCAAGCAGACATAATCTTATTTGGACTGTTCATTAGCGGGAGCTTGACCAAACCTACTTCAATATAATTGTAATTAGCATCCTAATTATATGTAATCAAATAAGTGGTGCCTAAGGGCTGGAAAACAAACTTGACAAAGAACATTCCCCTACAAAGTTGTTTGCACCAGTGTTCTGGGCTAATGAGAAGAAGTTGGGAGGCTGGGAGAGCGAGCGCTTTGGCTACTCATCTGATTTCAGTTCCTTGATCTCACCTGCTTCGGTCTCCTGTCCATTCTCCGGGCTCCCTGCAACACCATGATCACATTCACAAGTGGTAGAGTTTAATCAATGATTTTTTTAGTTGAGAGAGAGCATGAGCGGGGGCGGGGGGAGGGGCAGAGGGAGAAGCAGACTCCCCGCTGAGCAGGGTGCCCCACACGGGGCTCAATCCCAGGACCCTGGGATCACGACCTGAGCCGAAGGCAGACGCTTAACCGACGGAGCCCCCCAGGCGCCCCTAGAATGATTTTAAATAGTGTCACTGCCTTAGTGAACTGTTTTGTTGGGCCTCTAGAAAGACCATGTTATTCCTCTCAGGGATTTTGTTGGACAAATTAAAATTTGTGCCTTCATGACTGGTGCTGGGTCTATGTCACCAACCTAAATAAAACCCAGCCTGTTCACTTATTAATGTTTGCTGTATCCTTCTGTACCTCCCTCCCCAGCCCTCCCCGCCCCCCAGCCCTGGAGGACTCCGAATCAGGTCACTGGGATGTGGATTGAAGGACACTGAAGGACACTGCTTTCTGCAGGAAGATTCCTTTGTGGGATCTCCCTGAGTTTCAGTTAGCTGCGCCCCAGCAACCTTGGTCCATGGTGCTCTCTGTTTTTGCCTGTGACATAAACATTGTTGATGGCATGAATTTCTCCATTTTTAGAGTACTCTGGTGTCACAGAACATGAATTAGGCCTGGGATTTTGAGGAAGCTAAAATGCTGGGAGGGATGAATAGCTTTTGAATCTAAGACTTAGAGCAAATAGTTTGCTCTGAAGACAAATAAGCAATGTATCACCATGTGTATTTCTTTTTTTGAACCTAGAGTGTTGGAAATTTGTTTCTGAGTCACTTGATACACAGGAACAATTCATTTTGGTTTTAAGAGGGAATGAGTAGAATTTTCTAGCAAGATTTCCCTAGTAATGCTCTATTTTGAGGTCAGATTATTGCAGTGTCTTCGAGATGAAGATACTACAAATCTGCTCTACTCCCTCCTGTTCATAGCACACGCAGAGGTTGAGAATATACAGGACCCTTCGTGTGTTACTATCAAATTGATTTTGTGATAAAGGACAAGCTATATATAGAAACCTATTTTACCTTTTTCCCCCAAACCTGATTTGTTGACAACTTTCAAAGGACATTTATTTTTTTTTACATGGTTCAAGCTAAAAAATAAAATCAGTTGTGATATTTATTCATCACTTTTCCATCTGAGAATTTGCTCAAAGGTGTTGGGTAAAAAGAGGTCAAATTTTTAAAAAATTACTTATTTGGGGGACGCCTGGGTGGCTCAGTCAGTTAAGCATCTGCCTTCGGCTCAGGTCATGATCCCAGGGTCCTGGGAGTGAGCCCCATGCGTTCCCTGCTCAGCGAGAAGCCTGCTTCTCCCTCTGCCTGCCGCTCCCCCTACTTGTGCTCCTTCTTGCTCTCTCTCTGACAAATAAAATCTTTAAAAAAAATTACTGATTTTTATGATGAAATTTGAAATGCTTATCCTTTTCAGAACACTAATTTCATTTTAATGTAATTAATGAAATTCAAATTTTTATTGTCTAGAGATCAGAATCTGGCTCTGACAACCAGATTGGCAAGGGAAGTACTTTATCATGTTGTGTTTTGACTGTTAGGTTTCAGGAGATTTTACTTCCTGAAAAACACTCTTTAGTGGGTTAAGCATTTAAATAGCTAGTTCCTGGCAAGATGAGTTTTTAGCATAATGCTAACATCAGGCTGATGAGAAGCGTCAGATGAATCCTGTCTCTTTCCAGGCCTGTGTTCTGGTTGGATCGTTTGACCTTTTGAGCGATGAGGTAGCTTTTCTCTTCTTTCAAGCCATACAAAGTGTGGGGTTTGGTATTTTTAGCTTAAGTGGTATCTATACAACAGGCTTGGTGTGGAATATGTAATAACCCTTAAGAGCCTTGAGGCGGGGCGCCTGGGTGGCTCAGTTGGTTAAGCGACTGCCTTCGGCTCGGGTCATGATCCTGGAGTCCCGGGATCGAGTCCCGCATCGGGCTCCCTGCTCGGCAGGGAGTCTGCTTCTCCCTCTGACCCTCCTCCCTCTCATGCTCTCTGTCTCTCATTCTCTCTCTCTCAAATACATAAATAAAATCTTTAAAAAAAAAAAAAAAAAGCCTTGAGGCATATGGTACCAGTGAAGCTCTGCTCTAGTTGTAAAGAACAGGGTCTTTTTGAAGAGAGAGATTCCTTTTATTTTTTTTTTTTAAGATTTTATGGATTTATTTCAGAGAGTGCATGTGCGCAGGGGCAGAGAGAGAATCTCCAGCAGACACCGCGCTGAGCACAGAGCCTGACTCGGGGCTCGATCTCAGGACCCTGAGATGATGACCTGAGCCAAAACCAAGAGTCAGATGCTCAACTGACTGAGCCCTCCAGGCTCCCCAAGAGAGGGATCCAGTTTAAATCTGGATTCCAAGTTTACAAAACCTGCCTTCCTGGGTAGCTGTGAGGAATAGCGATTAGAGAGCGGAGTGTGCCCGACAGGACACGTGCCAAAGGCTCAGTTCGGGCAATTACTCCACCATCATTGCTAGACTGGGGTTTGTATGTTTTCTTGTTTTAATTTGTTTCTGGTTTTGTTGGTTTGTTCTTAATTTTCGTCTCGAGTCTCTCCACGTAGTTGGTGAGTTGTTTCTGCGTAAGGTCCTCCCGAGCCCTCCCGCCTCTCGGGGCCCCTGCATCTCACCCCGTTAATGGTCAGGCCATTGACTGTCCCTTGTTCATCGACTATAATGACATCCTTCCCTTTCTATTTCAGTTTCAAGGAAGAGCTGGGGCCAGCAGGCCCAGGAGTATCAAGAACAGAAGCAATGGTCCTCCAGTAAAGATGGCCACCAAGGCAGCAAGTCCAGCGACTCTGGGGAAGAAGCAGAAAAAGAGTTTATTTTTGTGTAAAGGTCCCCCATGCAGACTGCACAGGGTGCTCTGTTAGCCATTAGAGAGGAACAAAGGGCAACACCTCTTCCTACTTCCGACGCTCTTCTCTTGGTGCTTTTTTCTTTTCTTTCTCCTTCTTTCTTTACTTACTTTTTGAAAACAAACAGACCCAGTTTTTGCCGTAGGGGGGAATCCAAACACACTTGTTTGGTCTTCTCCCCACCCTGGGCGTTTGAGTTTGAAGCATTCCTTCTATGCCTTCAGTGAATGCCAGCGACTCTCCATGCGTCCTACTTGAATTTTCTCTGAGGCAGCTACAGTTTGCCCTGCAATTTGAGTTTTGGGAGGTGAACAAAGCAACCAGACACATAACTCACACAAGTAATACCATCGGCTGACCGTGGGGCTCCGCTGTGGGTGCCCGTCACATCTGCACTTGATAGAGCGATTTGTTCTTGATGTATGCAATTGCACATTGTAAGTATATTAACAGAGCACACTAATAAATAATTTGTACAAATTATATATATTAGATCTCGGCTATGGTTTTTACATTCTCCCATGGGGAACTTCTTCCTTCCTGATGTGGAATTGTACATTTAAATTTGGTCGGTGACCTTTGTAGGACCATCAGTAAGCACAGTGAAGAACAGAGTGAGAGAGGCCTGCGGCTGATGCTATCATGTGCCGGGGTCAATGTACATAGTTGATTGGAATGAAGTTTTATGAGTGTTCGTGATTTTCAAAGGCCTTTAATTTCTGTCTGCATATTAGCTTTTAATGTATGATTTGAAGAAAGAATACTTTGACACCTGTAAAAAAATCAAAACACTACTCTTTTTAAGACATTTCACGAATATTCACTTACATTACAGGCTGAGGTATTTTATTCATATGTATATTTATACCAATAAAATGATTTTACAAGTGGAATTTTGACCTTCTCTGGTTACCTTTTTTTAAAGATTTAGAGAGACAACAGGAGGGGCAGAGGAAGTGGAAGGGAGAATCTCAAGCAGACTCCCTGCTGAGTGTGGAGCCTGATGTGGGGCTCGATCTCACGACCCTGAGATCATGACCTGAGCTGAAACCAAGAGTTGGACACTTAACTGACTGCGCCGTCCAGGCACCCCCTCTGGTTACATTTTAAAATTAGGATTGGCTTGTGGTAATCTGGCCTGGCCAGATGGCAGGAGGCCTGAGCATGGGGGGGAGGAGCGCGGGGATGCGAGCCTCCCAGAAAATTCCAAGACACAAGCAGAACGGCTGCTGGGAGGGGTCTGGGAGTCCTCCCATTAAGCTAAATTACAGTGATGATTTTCTTGCTTGTGCCATGCACAAGCCTGGAACGGAGGAGGAGGATAATTCACAGCCCATCCCAGGGATGCCAGGCCGGGGGCCGAATAATCCAGGAGTCACTTCTGCTTTGTTTGGGGCGCAGGTGGCTACATCATGGAGGCTGACCTTCCAATGTTACTGTTCCTAAGTTTCACATCGGTCACTTGGGGTCTACTTTGCACATGGCATCGGCCAGCAATTGTCAAGTGTGGGTCAGGGGTTGGAGAGGAGTCAAAGTGCAACTAAAAACTGGCCACTGAAAATTCAGGAGGAGAATCATTGACCCCTGGTTTATGAGGACAGGGGACACCTGCAGGAGCAAAGCGGTGTACCCCACCTGGAGTGTCTTGAAGGGGGCCGCAGTGCCTACCACTTCTAAATCAGAAATTTTTTATATTTTTACTACTTGAATTCCAGTGTAGTTACTTTCCCTTGTAATACTCCATATCCTATTTTATTTATATAAAATTATATTTATCTAAAATTGTGTTTATATAAAATCTGTATTCTGAGAAGGGGTCACTAGACCTCAGAAGACTTCCAGAGAAGAATGAAGGTTCAAGCAAGGTGAGAGACTGGCTCTGTGAGCTGCCCCAGGCCCCACAGGGCAGGGCAGACACTTCTGGAAATGAAGAGGGAGTGGCTCTTCTCCTGGGCACAGATTCCCTCCTGTTGTCTTCGAAGCTGTTTTCTGTCTTCCTAAACCATGGGCGCCCCTGAAAAATCTTTCTCATTGGGTCCAGGAAGTGCCTAACATTTAAAAATCAAATTTATTTGTGATGCACAAGTAGTTCCAAGAGTTGGAACAGGAGCTCAAACTTCAGTGTAAAGCATCATCTTTGAGGCCGACGTGGACACAGGGTGGATGGGCGCAGCTCTGGTCAGAAGCGAGAAGACGGATGGTTTTCCCCCATCAAGGTGAACAGGAGGGCTTGGTCTTCCAAGAGAGAGCCTAGGGGACCGATGTAGGATGTGGGGTTTTCTCAGTGGAGGCAGAATTGACCTAGAAGATTAGCTTCAGGTGTACAACATGATTTATATTGGCATATATCGCAAAATGATACACACACAGTAAGTCTAGTTCACATCTGTCCCTATAGTCACAAAAGATTTTTTTGTGTGTGATGAGGACTTTCAAGATTTACTCTCTTAAAAACTGTAAATTTGCAATACAGTATCATTAACTACAGTCACCATGCTGTACATGGCGCCCCCGGGACTCATTTATTTTATAACTGGAAGTTTGTGCCTTTTGACCCGAGTCACCCATTTTGCTCACCCTCCACCCCCTGTGTCTAAGAGCCTGGGTTTTCAGCTTGGTTGGTTGGTTTTTGTTTCTTTGATTCCACACGTAGGTGAGATCACACGGTACTTGTCTTCAGCTGACATGTCACTCAGCATAACGCCATCAAAGTCCACTTGTGTCGTGGCAAATGGCAACATTTTACTCTTTTTTAAGGCTTAATAGTAGGTTTGACGATGACTCAGGCACGATGAGGTCTACAGATCTGGAGACACCCGCCATCGCCAAGGTAGTTGGTTACCCACGGGGGGAGACACCACGTCACACAAGGCCCCACGGGAAGCACCGGGCTCGGTCGGAGGCAGAAGAAACAAGGGGAGAACGTGGCCAAGAGCCTGTGCTGGGATTTCTGCGAGAAGGAAGAGACTAGGCATGGTGAGGAGGCTTAGCATTGGCTGGCTTGAATCATGTCCACGGGTTCTGGGGTACAGTGGCTGTCCTGAGTTGGCTGGTAGCTGGCCCAGGAGTAGTGAGAGCCGGGGCGGAGGGGCCCAGGGTGTGGGCGCCCGCAGAGGACGTGGCAGGTGAGTGGGCGCCGGAGGGGCTCGTTTGCACATGACGAGCACACTCCCAGGTGAATTATGCGTACAGTCTCCGGGAACCGGCTAGCCCCGGGAGGGCTGGTGTCTCCAGTCTCAGCAAGGATCCGGATGTCAAAGCCTGGGAATTACAGAAAGTAAAGGCCCCAGAGGATTCCTGGCTGGAGGCGTGGTACACTCTGGGGAGAAGGTCTGCCTGCAGCCTCTGAGGAGAACACCTGGGTTCTCCTACACAGCCGAATGTTCTCATGGAAATACGCCTTTGGGCATCTTCCGAGCACCCTGGCCTTTTCCCACCCTCCCCACACCCCTCATCCTCCTGCGGGGCTAGTGAGAAAGGGGCTCAGCTTGCCTGGATTTGTGGGTCCCGTGGGCTCTGAGGCTGAGGAGAGGAGCAGAGGGGTGGAAACCGGCACCCCGAGTGCCCTCGGGTCTGAGGGCAGTGTCCTGGTCCAGAAGGGGCTGGCCCCAAGGCGACTTTGGGCTTGGCTGGCCTGAGCCTGTCCGAGCAGGAAAAGCGACCGCTTCAGCCTTGTCGCTATAGGAGTGCCCGTTCCGGGAGGACAATTGTGCTAACGGCGGGTCCCAAAGAGGCTCCGTAAGACCCTCTGACCACTGAATAGCTTTAAGAATAAAAAAGTCTGTGTCACTAATGAGTTCAGCTGAAAGAGGGAGGAAGAGCTGACCCAAGTCCCGGGAGCACGAACCTGCGAATTAGACTGATTCTCCCTGGAAAGGGCAAGCGGAAGAACCTTCCACCTCACTAAACCCGAGTTTATTTCATTGAACCCTTGGCCAGAAGTTAGCTCGCCAGCCGCCGGTGGGAGACGGACACAGCGAGACCCCGGGGCGGAGGAAGGGATGTGCGGACAGCTCTGATGGCTGGCAGCCTCCCTCTTGTCGGCACTGTGGTGAAGGACCCGCAGTGACAGCCACGATGACGAGCAGCAAGAACCCCGAGCGCCACGTGGGTTTCTTGCCAATCTCCCGCCAGCACGCGGCTCCTGAAATTCCCAGTGTTCCGCGGGAAGGAGGGCCGCGCAGGTGGCCCCTTGGTGGCCGGCAAGGCTGGGCCAGCGCTGCCACAGCGAGGTGCCTTGCAGAAGGAGGAGGAAGGATCGATGTGCGTCTTGCCTCCTTCTCTTCCCCAGCGGGGCCCCTGCCTGGAGGAAGAATCCTGCGGGGCTCCCAGAGACAGCATCACGCAGAGCAAGTCCAAGTGCAGCTGCGTCGCTGGGTCCCAGTCGTCAGCCCCGGAATCTGCAACACCAGCCCGGCTTCTCGCCACCCGCTATGGTGTCTCGTTCCGTTAACGGGGTCTGTGTTGTTGAGCGACTGTTATGTGTCAGGAAATGGTCTGCGTGCTGGTCTGTCTGCTAAGACAAAGTTTCTATCCTCTGACTCATGAAGCTTTGAACTC
Source organism: Leptonychotes weddellii (assembly GCF_054177405.1). Taxonomy (NCBI): domain Eukaryota; kingdom Metazoa; phylum Chordata; class Mammalia; order Carnivora; family Phocidae; genus Leptonychotes; species Leptonychotes weddellii. The sequence goes on along the minus strand of NC_138376.1, from coordinate 1,959,353 downwards.
AGGGAACCACCAGTCTAAAAAAAGAGACAGGAAATAAACTAGTAAACAGATGACGTCCTTTCACATAATGAGAGCTCTCTGCGTGTCAAGGGAACAGGCAGTAATGATGGGGGGCGGGGCGGCTATTTGGATACGAGAGGGTGCTTTTCCCCCGATAATATTGTTTCCTATTAATTTATGCTCCCCCACTGTGGTGGGTGCTGGGAGGCACCACCCGATCTCGGTTTAGGAATAACAGATTTACTACTTTGGCTGCCACGGATCACTTTGCTCCAGGTCAGACCCCTGCCCCCGGGGGCTGGTCAGTGCAAGAGTGTCAAGGTCCCAGTCCTTGACCCCAAACCAGGACAGCTGTGGAAAGTCACCCCATGTCCAGAACTCTCCGGAGCATCGTAGATCAACTTTGCCCTCTGCCCAATCTCGATTCCTTCCTTCTTTCCTGTCGGTGTTGATCCAAGAGCTCGTCCCAATAACCCTCTTACACAACGATGTCTAACTCAGAGATGGCTTTCTGGTGAGCAAGTCTGCATCAACTTTGAACAAAATGAATTCAAAATATTTCAATTCAAAGTAGTGATGTTGAGCTTATTTAACGGACCCTACGTATAGTTCATATCAATAGGCGTGGTGGCCACTCTAAGACCCCCTGGGACTGCACACCCAGGTCCCCTTCCCTGCAAACACAGCATCCCGCTCTTTTCCGCAGGAGGGTGTGGGAGAGCAGAAGAGCTCGCTCTTCTCCCATCGGCCTCTTGGCATTTCCTGGCCTGAGGAAGGATGCCTTCTGGGCAGAAGGTCGGCCCTTGCAGCCTGTTTAGGAGAGCAAACTAGTTTTCCATTAGCAGAAGCTGCATAAATTGGGTTCTGGAAACATCCAGGAGCTCCTCCTCCAGTTCTCCCCAGGGCCGCTGCCCCCTCTCCTTACCACTCCAGAAGAAACTGGCTGTGATCTCTTCATCAACAAATATTTACACATCTGCCATCTGCCCAGCGCCAGGCTGTGAACGTCCCGTCTCCTTGGAAACCGCACCGGGCCCGGCATTACCCAGAGCCGGCCCACCTGGGAGCCGCCCCGGAGAGCTGAGGTCTCCCGGGAACCTTTCAGAGCCGCTGGTATTGGTTTGAGGGGCCTTAACCGCTTTAGCTTGGGTTTGCCTGTTTTCTTTCTTCCCGTCCCGTGGCGTGCTCCCCTCTCTCCCACAGCTGCTGCCCGCTGAGCGCTCCCCTGGCTTCCCTGCCCCTCACTTTGCTTGTTCCCCTCAAAGGCATGTGCCAACACCATGGGCTTAGTACTCAGAAGTTTCTGGCATTTGTGAAATGCTTCCAAATGCACTATTGTTCACGATGTGCAGGTGGAGAAATGGAGGAAGAGAGTAATAGTTAGGGGCCTTCTGATAAGTAAGAGGGAGGTGACAGTAAGAATACTGAACATGATTTGGGCTTTGGGTACGTGTCAGGCACTCCGCATGCTTTACCCCATACACCATGCCCAGAGCATCCCGGGGAAGAAGGTAGCATTATCACCCTCATTTGAAAATAAGGAATTTGGGGCACTGGGTGGCTCAGGCCGTTGAGCATCCGACTCTTGTTTTCGGCTCAGGTCGTGATCGCAGGGTCCTGAGATTGAGCCCCGTGTTGGGCTCCAAGTTCAATGTGGAGTCTGCTTGTCCCTCTCCCTCTACTACCCCTTCCACTCTCTCTCTCAAATAAATAGAGAGGGAGGGAGAGTGAGAGGGAGAAGCAGACTCGCTGAGGGAGCACAGAGGGAGAGCAGGGAGCCTGATGTGGGGCTCCATCCCTGGACCCTGAGATCAAGACCTGAGCTGAAGGCAGACACTTAACCAACTGATCCACCCAGGCGCCCCATAAATAAAATCTTAAAAAAAAAAAAAAAGGAATTTAAAGCTCAGAGAAGTTGAGTAACTTACTCAAGATCGCAGTTTGTGACCCAGGCAGTCCATCGCCACAAACACAAGGGGAAGAGCCCGTCTCCTGATTCCTAGTCCAGAGCCCTGGGAAGCAGGGAAGGAAGCATTAGGAGTGACGGGAAAGTGCGTACGTATGTCAGTCCCAAAGCCTGCCCCACTCCACTGATAGGAAAAGGGCACCTGTCACCTGCCGGGGGAAAAGAAAGACCCTGTCTTGCTTGGCATTAACTGCACTTCTAAGCAAGCAGAAGCCAGGCTCCTCCAGCTCTCCCTCTGCAAGGAGATCATACTGGGAGAGGTGGAGGGAGGAGGGCCCCACTGCAGAAGCTGGCCCAGTTCCTTCAATCAGGATCCCCAGGGGCTCAGGGCCGCCTAACTGGCCACAGCCCCGCTTGTAGCTTTCATCTCAATCCCATGCAGAGAAGGGACACTGATTAGCTAACAAGTCCCTCCCAAGGACAAGTCCGGGACGTGCTTGTCCATTAACTGCATGCAGGCGGCAATCAGGGGAGCCAGCACGCTTCCCCACCCCCATGCCCGCGACTCAGCCTCAACGTCCTCCTTTGTGATCAAGTCCAGAGATGTGTGTGTGTGGGGGGGAAGCCCGTTAAGCCTAGATTGTTTAATAAAGCGCTTTTTATGGAGACCGGAGAGAGGGGCAAGTGTATACTGTCTCTTTACAAAATAAAGCACAGAGTAGGTAGTTTCTCCTGCTGTTGACTTTTCGGCCCCAGGCTCGGCAGTGATGAGCAGGAGGGCAGGTGGGAAGGACAGGACCACGGCCGTGGAGCGCCGTGGGCACGGGGCTCCGGCCCTTTGCTGGCACAGGGACTGCTGCTGGCTGCCTTGTGGGGTCAGGGGAAGAGGCTTGGCTTTTCGTCCACGAGAGCCGAGCCGGGCAGCATGACTGCTCCGCCCGCTCCCGCACGCTCTCCGTGGTGCGTCCTGTGGGGGTAAGGGTCGGGGGGGCCTGGGGGGCTTGCGGTGGGGGGTGCGGGGGCCGCCGCGCTGGCTCTTCCTGCTGCCCAGGTGGCTGTGATGGGATTGGGGGGGGTACGGCCCTGGACACCAGCATGTCGGGGCAGGGGCACGGCATGGACCAGGGCCCCGCGGAGGGCTGTGGGCCTGTCCACTGCTCCCATCCTACAAGTGGGAAAAAGGGATGAGTAGGAAGCTGACATCGGCGTGCCCCCAGCCGTCCCCCTGACGCTGTCCGACCTCTCCCAACTTACTGAAACCCACAGATGTGTTTCCTCACCCGGAAATTGGGGGTAATGATTCCTTCTCTACCTCTTAATGTTATTGTGAGAATTCAGTAAGAATCTATAAAAAGAAGTGAGCACAGTGACGGGCTCATGGGAAATGCTCACTAGGGTTAAGTACCACTTCGATGAGGATGACTCCACTCCCAGGAGGAGCGGCACAGTCTCTGAGGGGGTGACCCCAGGGGGCCTCAAGCCAGACGAAGTCAGACCCACGCCACAGTCGCCTCAGGCAAACTCATGGAACATGTACAATTGCGTAGTTTTTAGTCCATTTACAGAGCTGTGCACCCATCACCATAATGAATTTTATTTTCATCCCCCCCCCCAAAAATCCTGCTTTAAATGCCCAGTCCCCCAGCCCCCCAGCCCTAAGCAGCTACTAACCTCCTTTCTGTCTCTATGGATTTACCTGTTCTGGATATTTCATATACATGGAATCACACAACATACCGTGTGAGTTTGTGACTGGCTTCTTTCATTTCAACCCACTGTCCTCGAAGTTCATCCATGTGGTGGCACGTGTGGGTACTCCGTTCCTTTCTAGTGCTGATATCCCGCTGTGTGAGCATGCTACGTTCCATTTATCCATTCATCCGTCGGCGGACACTTGGATTTTTTCCACTTTTTAGCTCTTGTGAATAACGCTACATGAACATTTGTGTACAAGTTTTTGTGCAAATACCATTGCTTTTTAAAAAGGTAAGTGCCACGGTATGTAGGAAGGCTAATTTCCAACGGATATTCTATTTCAGGAGAGTAAAAGGGGCCTTATAAAATACTTGTTATAAAAAGGAGCCTTGAGTCTGATGGGATGGAGAACCTCTACCTTAGTGGAAAGGCAGTAAGTTGTGGCTTTAGAACAACCTAGCTCGGGGCTTGGGCTCTGCGACGCTGACAGTAATTCTGGGGAAGTTACTCAAAGGCTCGTCTCGAGAAGTAAGAATCCCAATGTCTACTTCTCAGGACAGTTGCAGGCGACCCCGACATAATGTGGGGAAACATCCAGCACCCGGTAGGTCCAGCAAATGCGGTTCCTTTGTTCTACCCTTTGACTTTGCATCTCCTCAGACCTCACAGAGAGCTGACAGAGCTAATGCGCAATAAATAGCAATTCAGTTAGAATTGGGAAGAGAGCATAATCACGCAAGCTTTTAACCAGTGAGCTCCTCTGAGTAAAGTCTTCCGCTAATTCCTCCCATTGTGTAGAGAACTTCTACTCTTCCCTAAAATTCCTCCAAGTTCTTTTAGCTCCCAAAGATCTCTTCCAGGGATCCTCTTCAGATATCTGGATTTGGTGACTACATCGTGCTCCCACGTCCCTCCTTGTGTCATACACACCAGGTTTGGCCACCAGGTAATGGCAATTACCCAAAATATGGGTTTGCTCCCTATTCAGGGGTGGAGACCGCACTTTTCCAGACCACACTTGTTTTTTGTTCTCTGACTCTACCTGGGTTCTGGTGTGTCTTTCTCAAAGTGCAGCAAGGTACAAAAAGGACGTTTGGATGTGTCAGCGCAGAAAAGTGTTGCTTTTTATCACCAGCAAAGGAGCATACCAGATGCCCATGGTCCACGCCCGAGCCCCAGCTCGTTGCATCCCAACCCTGGCTTAAGGATGACATAGGCTGGAGCTGCGCAGAGATATTTTATTAAAGTTGCGCAACGTTATTTAACAGAATCGTTCGTGTCACTGGTTTCCTCATCCCAGTGGAGTGATTTTCTTCCAACGCAAGAAGACACCACTGTTGGCTTTTCAAATTACTCACTACAGTGCTCAGCTGTCATTCTAAGTCTGAAAAGAAGCTGGGAACTGTGGCAAATCCTCTGGGACAGCCTCCACCAGCTCGGTGCAGGGGCGGGGGGCGGTTTGCACAGGACCCCCATGAAGATGAGCTCACAGGCCCAAATTACAAAGCAACAAGGAAGCTCACCACCAGTGAGAGTGAAGCAATCCTAAGGGGACTTAAGGAAGTCAAAAATAGGTGAATATTTAAAAAGAAAGAGAATCCACGAGACAGAAACAGGAATTTATTTTTAAAAGAACAGGCATTGTTTTGAGAGTTAGAAAATCATTGTACAGGATTCGGTGGCTTCTAATGTTTTACAATGCTTCTCTTCGACGGCGGGGCTGGGCTAGCCTTGCACCCTGTTCTGACACAGAATGTACCATAGTGACGCAGCGTAACTTCCGAGTCTGGGCCTTGAGAGATCTGCAGCTGCCTATTGGGCTCTTAGGACGCTCCCTCTTGGCACCCAGCTTCCGTGAGAAGCCCAAGGGAGCCATGTGGAGGGGAGCTTGAGACATCCCTGCACACATCCCCAGCGGACCTCCTGGCCAACTGTATCAGCCTCCTTCGCCAAGCCCCAAGGCCAACTTGCAGAATTGTAAAGCAAGGAAATGCCTGCTCTTCTCTACTTTGGGGAGTGGTTGGTTACCTAGCAATAAACCATCATGGAGAAGCCACAGTTCAGATGAAAAGACGGGATATACCTCCATGGCCAAGTATCATTTGGGTGAGCTCCGAGGCAGATACCAGGCAGACCTTTGCTGAAAGGCGGTGAAAACGGTGTCACCCTTGAAGGGCGCCGTAGATAGAATAGCGAGCATGATGTATGCAATGCTGAGAACAGAAATAGCTGTGAACGAGCAGCCAGAGGCTAAAAATGAGTTCGAAGTGATCCCGGGAGGACAAAGAAAGTTTCAATAATCTCTATTTCATAGCAGAAAGGTGCATCATTTTAAATAATTCACTTGGATCTTAGGCTTTATCATTTGAAAGTCCACTTGTATTAATGCCGTGTATAGGCAAAAAAAAAAAAAGTCATTGACTATATGCTATTAAATGAAATGAATTCATGTTTTGGCAGAAAATTCATCAATGAGTAATGCACGTACTCCATGGTACTTTTCTGGAGTACTCCTCCTTGAGACCCTAGTTCCTGGGCCCCAAACTTCATCTGTTCCGGTTCCGCTGTCAACCACAATCCCACCCTGCCCTTCCAAGTCCTGCCCGGTGCCTGGCATTTAGTGGGCACTCAACAAATATTTAGAGAATTGAGCCAAATTGACTTCCTGAATGCAAGTCAGTTCTACAGGTTTTCAACAGACAGTATTTTCCTTGTGGACAAGCTAGGAGTCACTCAGTCATGTTTGAGAGCTCTATAAACCTAGACCACTTGTAAGAAAAGATTAACACCACACCCTGATGTGCCAATTTGTGTCCTCAGGGAATATAGAAACAGTCAGGACTAACGATGAGGTATAGAATTAATATTGTCAATTTTTAAACATCTGTACTGACATATCATCCATATAACATAATAATCGCCTTCCTCGAGTGTATAGTTTGATGACATTTATTAAACTTCTGTAGATGTAAAGCAATGCCAGTTTTTTAACACTTGTATCCTACAAAATGGTCCTCATGACTTTATTTTCTTTGCCCTTTGGACCTGGTGCCCCATTAAACCAAAACAATCTCTTTAAATTCTCAGGTTTACTATAGAGTCTATGAGGTATCCACCATGTTCAAATGTTCAATAAATATGGGAAGATAATGCCAAAGACAGCATTGTTTATATTTCTAGCTAGAAATTTCATTCTGAGTTTGTAAAAAGATACAGATATTCTAACTCAAGAGTTGAATGTGTGCATCAGGGTTAATTAGCAATGCTTCAAATTATAGACCACTGATGTTTCTTGTACAACCAACCATCAATTAACTATGCTAATGAGAAAAGCAGGAAATGACTGCAGGAAAAAATGAAATCAGCACGGATGAAAAAGAAAAACAACGCATTGCAGACCCAGTCTCAGCCACCAGTCAAAACTTACCAGAGAGACTTAGAAGTACAAATTCTAAGAAGTTTTTTCCTTTTCTATATTGTCCTTTAGAGAAGCTATGTCCAAATAACAAAATGACCAAAATATACAATAGCCAAAGGGCTAGTCAGTGGTTCGAATATAATTCCTAGGGGAGCTTTAAAAAAAAATCAGTGCGGGGTGCCTAGGAGGCTCAGTAGGTTGAGCGTCTGCCTTTGGCTCAGGTCATGATCTCAGGGTCCTGGGATCGAGCCCCGCATCAGGGAGCCTACTTCTCCCTCTGCCCCTGCCCCTCCCCTTGCTTGTGTGCTCTCTCTCTCTGACAAATAAATAAATAAAATATTTAAAAAAAAATATCAGTGCAGAGTCCTCATTCCAGACAATTTAAATTAAAATCTCTGTGGAAGGGGCTACATTAATCCATTAATTGCATAATTTGTTTCAGGTTGATTCTATCTACTTTGTATTTGCTTTCCTCTGAGTTTTCTGGTTGGACAGTGAGGGTCTCAGGTAATCACCTCTGGTTCTTCTACTCCCACTCCCCTCACTCCACTTCCAGGTAGGAGAACCTCGGCGGTGAGACAGTCTTCTAGGTGATTCCTGCTAATTCAGTATTTTATTTTATTTTATTTTTTAAGGGTTTTTCTTTTTTTTTAAGATTTTAGTTATTTATTTGACACCAAGAGAGAGACAGCTAGAGAGGGAGCACAAGCAGCGGGAGAGGGAGAAGCAGGCTCCTGGCTGAGCAGGAACCCTGATGCGGGGCTCGATCCCAGGATCCTGGGCTCATGACCTGAGCCGAAGGCAGATGCTTAACAACTGAGCCACCCAGGCACCCCGATTCAGTATTTTAAAATACTTTCTCAATGGCTCTCTTCTTTGTCAAGAGTTGGGGCGGTTTTCCCCCAAGGAAATCTCTACTTGAGAGAATGCAAGGTACCTGAACATTATCTACCTCGTGTCACGATAGAAGAAAATGAAAAATTATCACCTGAAAATTACAATTCCCCACTGAGCTCCACGTGCCAGGCTCCTGGAAAGTGTTTCCAGTGAATTCCATGTGTTCCCCAGCTCCAAGAAGAACAGCAGTCTTTGTAGCTGTGCTTCTTTCCTCCTTCCCTTAGATTTATAAAAAAGTCTTTAAAGATTTAAAACAATTTTTTAAAAGTTATAATCGTTTGCATTATATGCTTACTGTAGAAAGTTCTAAAGCAAAACTACAAACAGCAGAATTAAAACCACCCATGAGTCTCCCTCTTCCCCATTCCAGAGATAAACATCATTTATATCATTATTGTATATCCTTCCATTTTTTTCTACGTATAGAAACGTGTTTTATTTTACAGAATTGGGTCATACTATATGCACACTTTTGTAACGTGCTTTTTTTATAGCTTGCTCTTATATTCTAAGCAGTGTGTGCGTGTGTGTGCGTGTGTGTGCACATTCATGTGAGATTAGGCTTCAAAATCAAGATTTCTGTGTATGCAGCAAAGCCCATCATAGCCATCAATTATTTAAGCACATTAGACCTTGATTATTACTTCTGACATTTGCCTTATTTTTCCTTTGTCCATTATTTATCAGAAAATAAGATCAGTCACTACCTTGGTGAGTTCATGCAGATTACTCTTCCTGACTGATGTTTGACACTGTATCCATAATTATCCAGGGCCACACATAACTATGGACACCGAGCCACTCACCCTCTCGTCCTGCTATGTTCTCCAATATTTGTACCTAACACCTTCCCCAGAAGTGAGGATTACTCAAAAATCCTGAGGCTTATTTCACCATTGTCTAAATGTCTATATATGGAGATTTATCGTTTCAGTAGCTAACCTACATTGAGTGTTTACTGTGCTAAGAAGTTTCTATGTATTTTTTCATTTTACCTTTATGACAACAATGTAGGAGCGAATGCTTACAACTATCCCCATTTTTACAGGTGAAGAAAATGAGGTTTCCTCTGAGTAATTTGCCTAATATCACAGCTAGTAAGAGGCAAAGCTGGACCCTAAACACAGAGCTATTTGCTTCTAAACCATTTTTTTCATTATTATTAACCAAAGTCCGTATTTGTTCAAATTTTCTTACTTTTTGCCTAATGTCCTTTTTCTGTTCCAGGATCCTAACCAAGGTACAATATTGCAGTTAATTATGATGTCTTCTTAGACTCCTCTTGGCTATGACAGTTTCTCACTTTCCTTTTTTCTCCACTTATTTATTTATTTATTTATTTATTTTTGTTTTAAGTTTTCTTTTCTCCACATCATTTAAAAAAAACCATACAGTCCCCTCTTATCCTCTATAAGACCACAACAGTTATAATATTTTGTGCACTCCTATGAGGGACTCTGATCCTCACAGCCACCCTCCAAAGCAGATATTATAATCCCCATTTTATAGATGAGAAAACAGAGTCTCAGACAGATGAAAACTAATGGCCCAGGTCACAAAGCTAGCAAGTGATGGAGCTGGGAAACCCAACTTAGGACTGTCTGACCAGGGGTGTCATGTTCTTTTTACTACTGCAGTTTAGCATTTTTTTTTTTTTTTTAAGATTGAGAGTGTATGTGGGGGGTAGGTGGCGGGAATCCCAAGAAGGCTCCACCCAGCATGGTGCCAGAGACGGGGCTCGATCTCACGACCCAGAGATCATGACCTAAGCCAAAATCAGAAGTCAGACCCTTCACCGACTGAACCACCCAGGCGCCCCTATATGGGCTTTTAAAAAATAAATTTGAATGCTAATGTGAGAGTCAGTGTCATAAAGAAAAATCTATATCTTGTCCAACTCTCTTAATACCCAAGCTCCTTCTATAGATTCCTCGACCAAAAGTTCGAAGCCCATGGTCAGAAGCCATCAGTACTCATCGGTTCCCTATTTCACAAAGTAACCAGTCAAGTTTTGAACAGTTCTGATCATTAGAGTTCTTTGTTCCTCCGAATGATTTTTGTCCTTTGATCTTGGTGAGGCTTTTATGAGCCAAACACAATCATCTACGTCTTCTACCTAAGAGCTCTGCAGTTGGCCACCATGTTTCCCCGCCCACTCTCTTCTCCTGGTAGAACATGGCATGGTTTAGATTTCCCTCAACATGCTGGTACCCTGCGTTAAACCATAGTTCCTTGCAGAATCCCTATTTAGTTGCAAGTCCTTGTGGTGCTTTATAGCATAACAATAAGCATGCTCTAAATACTCAGGGGCCAATAATTGCTGTTGAGGGTCTCCTTGCTTACTGGTAATCTCCTACCACTACCGCTACTACCCCTCTCCACCTCACCCCCACCTTCCCCACACACTATTTCTAAGTCATCAGGTCCAAAGGGCCTTAACACAGACACCTCGTCCAACACCTTAATTGCAGGAGCTTTCTCTAGAGGGGCACAGGTTTGGGTGTTCAGTCAAAGGTAAGGGGGAATATTTTCTCTGAGTTTGGCAAACAATTTAAAGGGCAAAGGCAGTTAGCCATGGAGGGCCCAGGACAGCGCCTTTGTCCCCAGTCCCCCACAGCGCCCAGGCAGACGACAGCCCCCCCGTGGGGTGCGCGGGGGCGGAGCGGGGCGGGGACCCGCGCGCCTGCAGGGGGGCGGGCTCCGCGGTCGGGGCTTAGGGATTGTAGCGACGCCAAGGCGCTGCCACCCGCCGCCTCGCCAGTCACCCTCGCCCCCGCCTCCGCCCCCGCCCCCGCAGACAGGTGCTCAAAGCAAACCAGAGAGCAAAGAAGCAGGCGAGGGAGCCAGGAAGGAGCCGCTGTCAAAGTTCCCAGGTGTTCCTTGCCGGCAGGTGCCCAAGCTTCGTGATCAGCACCATGGACAGCGCCCGCGAAGTGACTCAGGGCCGCTTGGACGCCGCGGGCTTCTGGCAGGTCTGGCAGCGCTTTGACGCGGATGGTAAGTGGAACACGCCACTGGCACATTCAGGTGTAGACGTGGCTCCAGCCCAGCCCCTTTCCGTCTTTCCTCGTCTTTCCTCGCAGGGAAAGTTGTCTTCCAGTGTTGTTAATGGGGTACACCAAACCAAACACGTTAGGTACACTGGAGCTATACATCTAGACGTCTGTGTAAGTTCAGGGTCAGGGGAGGGACTTGGTCCCCCTCCCAATCCGTGCGTGTGTGTATGTGTCTGTCTAAGATGATATGCCGTATATGACACAGATCATATATTTAGGCTTGTGGCTGGCAGGCATCTGTCTGAAGTCAGCCCTCCCTAAAGGTGCTCTTCAAAGGGAGGACGAATTTTACCAATTTTCAAAAAGACGCTACTTCCCCCTCCAAAAAAAAGTCTACTTGAAAAGAAAATGGAACCACTTAACATGTGCTTTATCTTTAGTAATATTTCAGCAACCATAAAGAAAATAGCTAAACTGTGCTTTGACTCTGCAAAGTAAGATTCAAGAATTACACCTGTTAAATTTTCCCAAGCTTCCAAGCCCTTGGGTTGGATTTCTTCTAAAATTCATGTTTGTCTGTGGATTAAAATATATGTATTTAATCGCTTTCCTTTTCCAAATATTCATATCAACCCAGCACAGAGCATTTACTATTGAATGTGTGTCTACTATTCAAATCCATGTCTCCGAGAGGTTAGACACCGGCACATAGTTACTGAAATAGCGGAGAACAGTATCCATGGGGATTATACAGACTGTGAGATTCAAAACAATTTAGATAAATAGTAAATGTTACATGTCATTCTATGTAAGTGACTATCACTTATGCATCTCTTGTTGCATTTAGAAAAAGGTTACATAGAAGAGAAGGAGCTCGATGCTTTCTTTCATCACGTGTTGACGACACTGGGTACTGAGGTAAGTACTTGTGCACGAAGCATTAATTTATGTGCCTTTAGCAAAATACAAGCAGCATCCAAGTCTCATGTTGATTTGCACCTATTAATCTCATCTGACCTCTTTTCTTCCTTGCCTGCATGTAATTTTTCTCCATCTCCTAGCAACATGGAGGAATTGAAGCAGGTTTTATAAAAGGTACAACTGTAGCATTAGACGTGCTGGCCACTGACTTTCAGTGTAACATCTGTCATCCCCTGGAGAGACCCTAACTATAGATCCAAACAACTCTGCTTTGCACGTCTCCTTAGTTATGTTTCTGCTAATGGATGTAAACATGGAGATAAGGCAGCTCACTTTGTTCAAAAAGGTGGAAGAGATGTTAAGAGCTCTGAGGTTCTGAGTGGTTAGTGCATTTGATACTCCTCTGATAGCAGACCACAAGCAAATAGATCTTTTAAAATCATTTTTCCATTATTCATTTTATTAGAAGAGGTTATAGATTTCTTAGGGAATGACAAACCAGAAAATAATCAATACACCCAGAGCCCAGGTATAATAAACGTAAACCCATCTATCATGTCCGTGTCCCTCCCTGATGGTAAATCTGGCCTTGAGAGATGGAGATTAACTTTTGAAGATCCCTGTACCAAAGCAGAGGAAAAGCTCATACAAAGACACCCCAGACTAGGGATGGGAGAGCCTAGTCAAGACTCCATCAGGGGATGCATGGTAAGAGGAGTAGCTCTGGAGACGGTAGCATTTGCAGTGAATTGTGGAGATCACTTATCCTCAGGTAGAGAACTGTTTACACAGAAGAATAAAGTGCCTTGCACTTTTCCTGTAGGAGCCCAATGAAGGAAACGAGGCTCTCTGTGCCACCAAGGAGCGCTTAGTGAGGGTGTTTCCAGGCGGGGTGGGGGGGAGGGCCGGGCCCCAGTTGAGAACAGAAGAGGAGCCTTCTGCCTCCAACAGCCACGCAGACCTCGTCTCTCTGTCTCTGTCTCTATGTATATGGATCTCTTTCTCTCCGCCTCTCCTATTCTTTTGATGTCTGTCTGTCTCATTTTTCTGCCTATTTCTGTTTCTCATTCTGATTCCTGGCCCCTATCTTCCATCATCTCTTGACTTTGTCTCTGACCTCTCTGTCTCTCATCTCTCTGTCTTTTTTTTTATTAAAAGATTTTATTTATTTATTTGAGAGAGAGAGAATGAGAGACAGAGAGCATGAGAGGGAGGAGGGTCAGAGGAAGAAGCAGACTCCCTGCCGAGCAGGGAGCCCGATGTGGGACTTGATCCCGGGATTCCAGGATCATGACCTGAGCCGAAGGCAGTCACTTAACCAACTGAGCCACCCAGGCGCCCTCTCATCTCTCTGTCTTATAGGTCTCCCCATGTCTCACTGTCTCTCCTGTTTCCTTGTTTCTCTTTCTATCTGCAGTCCATCTCTCAAAGCTCTCTTGTCCCTCCTCTCCCTGTCTTTTCTTTTCCTTTCTATTTCTTACCTGTCTCATCTTTTTTTTTTGCCCCTCATTTCTTGTCTTTTATCAGTTTCTCTTCTTCTCCTTCTTTCCCTTAACACTCTCTTTGTCTCCCAGTCTCTCTCTGTCTCTGCCTTGCTCCTACTAACTGCCATAAATACTAGGGCTCAGGGCGTTCCAGAACCCATGAGTCAGATGCCGTTTTGTCATGCAGGACAGGAGTATTTGAGGAAAACAAATAGATGAAGTCAGAACCACTCAAAGTCTTGGAATAAACTGGATGGTCCAGGAACCCAACCTAACCTCCCAGAGACTTAGAACTTCACACGTTTCCAGAAGCTCCTTGCCTTCGTGATTTATAGGAAAGAAGGAGAAAAGTTGCTGTCCATGTTGAAGGAGTGTCTTATTCTCTGTCATGAGGTGGGGTTGGGGCTGCTAAAATGCAAGAGTCTGCTCTGAGCCAAGGACACCAGGAGCCAACTTCCTCTGGGGCTTTGGCTAACATTGGAGACATTGTTGCCATTGGTGATGGAGTAGAGGGGTACCTCTCTTCCTGCTGGGCACTCCATCTCTTACGTCCCTCAGAGCCAGTCTGGGGACTTGCCCTCTCACGCAGGGGCAGACATGGTCCTTGCAGGAGAAGACACAAGGGACTCACCAGTATCTTGTGTCCCTGTGTGTCCCGTCCCTGAGGAATTTCAGTACATTTGGGGTTTGCCTAAGATCTTGCATTTTTAAATCACCCTAAGTCAGTGGGTATCTCTCTCACCCTCTGTCCCTCCAGGAAGAGTGACTGCCCGTCCCAGGGGGGGCGGGGGAAGGGCAGGGTTCTAATAGGCCGGTCTCGCGGGGCTCGGGCAGCAACTCCACCTTCCTCTTCTCAGCGCGTGGCTGCGAGAGAACTTTTGAAGCCAGATCAGTTGTATAAGCCATTGTCCAAAAATGTCATCGTCTGCCATTATTCTGTTTCAAAATGCTGAGACCTTACCCTGGGGGGTGCGGTTATGGGAGCTTTTGCTGGGCCCTCCATGCTCCCTGGACAACCACGATTAAGGAAACTAGTCCTGATTCCTGATTCTGGGTTTTTTCCCCACCGAGAAAGGAGTAGGCCCTAAGCATGTCCTTAATCAGAGGGGGGGACTTCCCAGGTGGACATGCATCAAGCTGAGTGACAATCCCCATTTGTGACCCCTGCCTCTAATCAGGGATGCCCCAGCAGGTAGAGAAGCAGCCGCAGGGAGGCCTCCAGGAGTGGCAAGCCGTTCTTCAGAGGCCTGAATAGCTCTACGTTCCTCCCTGATTAGCAGGTCACAGAGGCCTCAGAGGAAGGAATTTTAGGGCTGCCAACAGCGAGGGGCCTGCTGCTCAGGCTCGGAGAGGAACCTGTGTGATCCCCTGCTTCTCAGGGCCTCTGCAGGGACAGACTTAATGGAACCATCGGCTGTTTTTGCTGCTGTTCCTGTTACTCACCCCTTCCCTCAGCACCCTCCCCCCTTTCCTTTCAAATGCTCAGAACTGGCCTCTGAACTAGGGCTGGAGAGAGCGAGTGCAGAGCAGAGCATCACTTTCTGGGGCTGTGTCCATGTCCTTCCTGTCAAATTCTAGCGCATCCTGGGCCTCCTTCCATGCGTCAGAGACGATGGGGCCTAGAGTCTCACAGAAGGGGGGCAGGGGGGTGCGGCTGGGAAATACAACAGAGGCAGCCCCTAGGCTCTGTTGCTTTAAGTCCAAGGGATAGTCATGGGCTTTGGAGTTAGAGGACAAAAGTCAAGGTTCTGTGGCTTCAAACTAAAGGCAGCACATAGACTCTGGCCACAGCTTCTTTGGCTTTATGTTTATTTATCTTGAAACTTAATTTTCCACCCATGTGGCCTATGTCCACTAATGTCCTTTGGGAAGGCCCAGCCCACCATAAAGAACCATGTATTCATTCCACAGATACTCTATTTCAGAGATACAGGAATGACGGCTGTCCTGCAGATCTCCGAATCTAGAAAGCCAACCTGAAATGCAAAGTGAAGACCCACCTTGTGGAGTGATCTCCATCACATTTTTTTCTATATGGTGCAAGTAGGCAACCCATAAACCCAAACCCAAACACACACAATCCGAGGTGCCAAGACCAGAGATGCTGATCTCTCTCCGTGTAGTGGGGCGTCTCAGGAGGAAGCCTGGTTGGCAGGGATAGTGCAGGATCGGATTAGGGAAAGTATTAGGGAGACTGAATTTAGCATGGCTGCTGGGGTCTGGAGTCTTGGGATCTGGCACTGCTGCGGAGTGTTTCTGCCTCTCAGCTCTTCCATTAGAATTCCTTCTCCACTGTTGATTATATACGTCATATTTCTTTGTACGAACCCTGCAGTCACTGACGAAGAACAAGTTAGTATGTAGAAAAGGTAGGTGGAAGCGAGATGCGGCATCTTTGGTAATTCAACAACTACTTTGTTACTTTTTTCCCCTTCTAATTATTTTTTCCTCAGTGGACCCTAGGAGAAGATTAAGGGATGAGTGATGGCAAACTGGCAGTCTAAAAGAGTTGGGCGTTTCACTTAGAACAAAATATCTGAGTTCTTGGGAAGAGAACTTGGGAGTCCTGCAAATGAGCTTAATGGAGGTGTTGTCCTTAGACAAGCTGACGGGATCGGGTTACATCAGTCCGAGGCCCCTTAAAACCTAGTCTCTCAGCTTCTCTTCCTTCATTCATGTTTTAGGAGTTCACTAGCCAGTAGGTCTCACCTGCTCAGGATTCTGATCAGTGGTGCTTTGCTCAAGAAATCTCCACCACTGTTCTCCCTTGTTCAACATGGGAGGCTCGCTTTAAATGGCTAAGTAACCTGCTTTCCGGGTAGACTAATGTAATGATTAGGCTCTATGCTCTGAATATTTGATATCCTGACTACATTTTTGGAATCCCGGTGGCTTTAATGTGGTTCTGTCTGGACTATTGTAGGAGGCAGGCATGGAAGAAAATGTGCAGAGAATGAAACAGCAATTTATGGCTCCCCAGGATGTCTCTAGAGATGGCCGCGTGCAGATGAAAGAGGTACCTTTCCCGACTGTCCCTTTCCCGACTGTCCCTTTCTCAACCGAGCCTTTTTGGGCTGTCATTTCCCCTGAAAGATAATGCAAATCTTACATCTGATTGGGAAGCTAGAACTCTCTGCCAGGCCGCTGACCTACCCAGCATTTTGAAGTAATCACCTCTCCTTTTCCATCTGCTGAACAACCCATATCAGTTTCTTTAAGTCAAGCAACATTTTTTTTTTAATTTTTCTTTTTTTTTTTTTTAAAGATTTTTATTTATTTATTTGAGAGAGAGAGAATGAGAGACAGAGAGCGTGAGAGGGAGGAAGGTCAGAGGGAGAAGCAGACTCCCTGCCGAGCAGGGAGCCCGATGCGGGACTCGACCCCGGGACTCCAGGATCATGACCTGAGCCAAAGGCAGTCGCTTAACCGACTGAGCCACCCAGGCGCCCCTAAGTCAAGCAACATTTATAGTTATTTTAGAACTGGGGCATTGATATGCTGGAGGCCTTGCAGTTACTCAATCCAATGTGTCTCTTTGCTGTGTGCTGTTCAAATCCAACCTGGATATAAGGAAAAACTGACTAACAAGAAATGAGTTGAAACTCCCGCATCAGGTCCCAGTGAAGGTTGGGGAGCTCTAGCCCAGGAGATCATTTGGGACAAAATGGACAACAGCTATCTCACTTCAGTTCAGCCCACACAGTACCTTTCTCTTCAGAAAGTTATGATAATATGGCAAGATAATGTCTCCTTATAAAAAGTAGACATGTTTGCCAGGAAGGAAGCAGCCTTCTCAGAACACTAGATGTATGAGCGTTTCCAAAATTTTCACTCCAAGGCAAAAATTATATATGTCACTAACAACTATAGTATAATTGATGTAAAGCAATCCGTGTACCCATTCAAGGAAAAGTAAGTGGAAGCCTCAAGCTAGAAATACCGAAGGACCCATGACCTCATGTTCACTGCTGCGTTCTCCAGCCCACAGAGCAAAGCGGAACATTTAGCGATGCCCAGTAAATATGTGTGGGCTTAAGAAAGAATAAATTAAGCATGGGAAGTGCCTGGAAACGATGGTGTTATCTTACTAACAACAGGCAGAGCTTCTTGAAGCACTTGGAAACCCGGCAACAACTTTGACACCATGCCAACCATCGGTCATGGAGTCCCACAAACGCACATAACGGAGGTGTTGTTTGTAGACAAGCTGATGGGATCGGGTTACATCAGTCCCAGGCCCCTTAAAGCCTCTGGAGTCTGTGAGCTTAAGGAGTAGCTGGGCCCCCCCCACATCCTCCTGCTGTCTCTGTCTCACTCCAATCACAGGTTGTTGAGACATAAAAATCAGCCCACCTGGACACATTTTAGATATTCTAGCACAACTGAGATGAGGCAGAGGTCCCAACTGAGAGCCTAAGCCAAGCTGGAGGGTTATCTGTGCATCTGATTTGTGTGGGCCCCTCTGTGCCGCTCCAATCAAAGCTGAAGACAGACTGGGTTCTAAAGGCTGAGGACCGCTGAATCACATTTTAATTTGGTTTCTTGGCTTGTGCCACCGCATGTGAAAAAGCATGTCGTTCTGAAGAGCAGATGCCGATTCTAGCTGACTTCGGCCCAGACCCCTGCGGCAGGGGTGAGGCGGGAAAGGGGGGAGGTGGGGCAGCGCCAAGTCCACGCAGTGAACGTGAGACCTTGGCCAAGTCACTTCTCCCGAGCCTCTGGTTCATGGTCTTCATCAACATGGTATTAGCATTTATTGAGGGTTTAATTTGTACCAGGAATTTTGCTCCATTTTGCTTGTAAGTAGTGCCTCATTTTACTTTTGACCTTCACATTAGCACCAGGATATAAATATTACCATGCCCGTTTTACAAGTGAGGAAACTGAGGCACAGAGAGATCGATTAAATTGTGCCAGATCAAACAACAGGCGAGCAATGGAGAAGGAATTTGGATCCACCCTGAAGCCTGTCACGGACACTGCACTGTCCTGCTCCCATGAATAAAAGGGGGTATTTATACTTACCAGTAGGACTGGTATGAGAATTTAATGAGATCATAAATGAAAAGCACGTCGCCAGTGCCTGCCACGTTGTAGCTACTCGATATATGATATTCAAAATACGAATGCTCTCGTTCACACGGTAGGTCCTCGAGCAGACCCACATCCAAGTAGAGAAGTGAGTAAGCGTGTGGGCTCGCGATGCCAACCAGCCACCAACAGCCTCTGTCTGGACTCACTGTGGCGGGGCACTCACCGCGGAGACAGAAGGAATGGCCATTCTTTACAGGGGACAACGCAAGCCAGCCATACCACAGTATGGTAGGATGGGATGAGCCCAGCCAAACACACCCTCGTGCTGACGCGGGAGTTACAGTCGTGCAGGGGAAGAAAATGTCACCGTTACTCATGGGAGAAGTGACATCAATCAGTAGAAGTGGTGCTCAGATAAGAGGGAGAAATGGATCATACCGGGACCAATGATGGGAGCACCACAGAGACACTGATATGCAGAAGAAGAAAAACAGCGGACACTCGGGACACCAACGGCAGTCGCTCCTGTCTGTGCCCATGGCGTGAAGAGACCGTGTGCACAGCATCTCCCCAGCACGGCGGGAAGCTGGAAAGTAGGGCCCTAGTCCGGGTGCCACCACTCACTAGCCATGCAACTGAGGCAAGCTCCAGTTTCCTTAAGGAATAAGTAATAATGGTAGTGTGCTGTGTACTCTCTAGGTTGTGGTTAGGATGAAGCGAGTAAGCATCTGTAAGAATTTAGAACAGTTCGTGGCACATATAAGAATTACTCACTATTTTAATTTTCTATTATATGATAGAGTTAAATTATTTTAATACGGGAGAGTCTTAAAACAGTGCCTGGAACATATTAAGCACTGACAAATTTATTATTAAAATTAGGATTATGATTTTGGGTCGTAAACTCGTGGGAGGCAGAGATACCCACCGTGTTCCTTACCTAGTAGCAGTACAACGCTGTTTGAAAGCATCAGTGAGTCAAAAATGGCAGTCGAGGGCCCAGAACTGCCATCTGAGCTCTCAGTCCTGAGGAATCCAAGCCCTCCTGTCCTATAGTATGTCCCACCGCGGCTTTTACCCAGGGTGCACTGGCCAGTGTGGCTGACGGCTATTTCTCTCTGTTTCTTTAGCTTGCCAACATGTTCTTGTCTGAGGATGAAAACTTCCTTCTGTTCTTCCGTCAGGAAACCCCCTTGGACAGCAGTGTGGAGTTTATGCAGGTAAGTGTTGGGTTGTGTCTCTACAGAGCATGAGGACTGAGAAGAGGCCAGGATCCCAGCCACCGACCGTGGTGGCCCCCACTCCTGCCCAGTCCCCAAGCCCACAGAGGATAAGACCAAGCAAAGAAGCCCTTGGTGATGAGCCAGAACTCAGGCCCCAAGCCCCAGTGTGTTCTGTGCCCTGCCCTAGACTGCTCCCGAGATGACAGAGTCCTTCAGCCTGGGCTAGAGGAGGCCCAGACAACAGGCCGGCAGGCCGACATAGAGGACTATGACGGGGGTCGGCTGGGAACTCTGGAGGCCAGAGAGCAGGTGCCCCATCCAAAGCAGAGAACCTGGGGGAGCTCCAGCGAATTGCTGTCTTCTCAGCATGCTGTCTGGACATCTAGACTCTACGTGAAACTACTGGTTTTTATATATTAGCCACTCATTCTAGTTTTGAAGGTATAATACCATGAAAACGTAACTCACTAGTGAGCCCATCCAGCCGGCAGGCCTTCTGTTTGCAATCGCTGTGCTCGAGAGAAGCTAAAGGCAGTCAGTGGTTCCTCTTAACTCCTCTTTCAGCCTCTAGGTGTTACTATCTGTTGGAGAAAGAAGACCAGGAAAGTCAGAGCAGACTCAAGGCAGCTACTGCAGCCGGGGGCCCATTCCTGAAACAGTTACCAAGTCCCCATTTAGGAGATAATAGCTTAGTACCCTTTTGCACGACTGCATTTACTTCGGACCAAGTGAAAGTCATAAAATGGAGCAAGCACGTGCATAGACTATTCACAGGAGAGATCTGAATGGACAATAAATGTATGCTGGTCGCCAAGAAATGCAAATTTAAAAGAACTAATTTTTGCTAATCGAAGTGGTAAGGATTTTAAGAGGATCAACAAAATACGTGGTGCCAGCAAGGAAGCACTGAGATTGACGCTCATGATCTGTTGGTAGGCATGCACACTGTAACAATTTCATGAACAGCAATTTTGCAAAAATATAATCAGGATCCTTTAAAATGTCGTTATCCAAAGTTAAAAATATCTTTACCTTCTGACTTAATAAGTCTACTGCTTTAGGCATCTATCTTAAGGGTATAATCAGAAATGTTTGTATTTGGAGGAAATGCGTTAATATGCTAAGAAGCAAAATTGTGCGTGCATTATGATCTTAATATTATTTAAAAAATGGTTCACCCTGGGGCGCCTGGGTGGCTCAGTTGGTTAAGCAACTGCCTTCAGCTCAGGTCATGATCCTGGAGTCCCGGGATCGAGTCCCACATCGGGCTGCCTGCTCAGCGGGGAGTCTGCTTCTCCCTCTGATCCTCCCCCTCTCATGCTCTCTGTCTCCCATTCTCTCTCTCAGATAAATAAATAAAATATTAAAAAAAAAAAGAATAAAAAATAAAAAATGGTTCACCCTAACACCTACATAAATTAGACCATAGGTAAATACACGTAAGATAAACACTGATTGCTTTTAAGTGGTAAGATTTCAGATGATTTTCATATTCTTTGTACTTTTATATTTTCCAATTGTGCACAGAATCAAAATTATTTACAAATTATTTTAAGTGACATTTTCAAAATAATTTTAGTGGTGCTTAAAAATACTCTCAGAAAATTTTAAATGAAAATAATAAACAGATTGCCCAAGTGTATAGACAATATGACCTCCAAGTTAGTCTTGTCATCTGTGTAATAGAAATATAATGGAAAGGAAACACACAGATACACCTGGGCTGGGTGTATATCCACAGAGTGTAGTTTTCTCCTTTTTGTAGTTCGTTAATTTTGTACAGTGAATATGATTTACTCTTATAATCAGAAAAACAGTATTAAAATGTTAGGCCTTGCCTAGTATAGAATAATCTTGAGGAATGGGAAAAAGGAAAGAGCACTATGGAGCTTTCCTATCTTTTTGTTTTTCTTTTAACTTATTCCATTTACCCCGTCCCTTCTAGTTGGTCAGTTGTTTCTGTAACAAAGAGCTTTCCCTTTCTCTACCCAGTTAAAAAATATATATACATATCACTTCAGACTTTTGATTTTTTTTTTTTAAAGATTTTATTTATTTATTTGAGACAGAGAGAATGAGAGAGAGAGAGAGCACATGAGAGGGGGGAGGGTCAGAGGGAGAAGCAAGATCCTTGCTGAGCAGGGAGCCCGATGCAGGACTCGATTCCGGGACTCTAGGATCATGACCTGAGCCGAAGGCAGTCGCTTAACCAACTGAGCCACCCAGGCGCCCCAGACTTTTGATTTTTTTTTAAGTTAAATTTGTTATAACCTATTACTATCCTCTATATATTTTTAAAAATTCTAAGTTAATGCCTTTACGTTCCCCCTGAGCCATAGGACCTTAAAACCCTTTAATCCTGACATATGGTACCCAGCTCACCTGTTGTGGTTGTCCAGGATATGAGTTCTGTCTTGTTTTCTTTAACCCCACAAATTTTATGCGGTCAAGATTTGCTTTATGCACCATTGCTTTTTGTGACTTAGAGTCTCCTTCTTTGTGTTCCTCCTTCCTAGAGTATATCCTGTACTAAATTCTGTTGGTAAAAACTTTCTTTGCCTGGAAATCTCCTTATTTTGCTTTCATTCTTTAAAGATAGGTGTGCACATTATTTGCATAAAAACCTTTGGGCCTCCAATGGCTGGCTCAGTTGTAGTAAAATTATAAGATAAGGTAGATGGAAAATGTTTGGAGAATAACATTTTAAAAAAGCATGGAAATGGTTTTATTTATTATTTGAAATTCTTATTCTTAGTTTTGGTATAGTCACCCAGTAAAAGTTTGATTATAATTTATATTTAAATAGTTGATTTTGTAAGTCTGGCTGAGTTCAGGGACTACAAGGCGTGAGGTTTCTCAGTCTTCTCACTGCCCATCAATATCCCCACTATCCCTGCAGGGTGCTCAGGCAGGGCTGGCTGACCGGGGTCAAGAATTAAGGTCCCTGCAGTGGGCGACTCAGCTAACCCATTCTACATTTACAGAAAATCTGTCAGTTAAAAAAAAACAACTTAGGGGCGCCTGGGTGGCTCAGTCGGTTAAGCGTCTGCCTTCAGCTCAGGTCATGATCTCAGGATCCTGGGATGGAGCCCCGCATCCGGCTCCCTGCTCAGCGTTGAGCCTGATTCTCCCTCTTCCTCTGGCTGCCGCTTGCCCTGCTTGTGCTCTCTCTCTCTCTGTCAAATTAATTAATTAATTAAAAAACAAACAAACAACCTTAGTGCTACTTTTTCTTTTTAAAATTTTTCTATGGTAGGCCCTACCCTGAGCAGGGCTCAAGCAGGGCTTGAACTCACAACCCCGAGATCAAGACTTGAGCTGAGACAGAGAGTCGGATGTTTAACTGAATGAGCCACCCAGGCACCCCTACTTTTTTTTCTTTAAAGATTTTATTTATTTATTTGAGAGAGAGAATGAGAGAGAGAGAGCACATGAGAGGGGGGAGGGTCAGAAGGAGAAGCAGACTCCCCGCCGAGCAGGGAGCCCGATGCGGGACTCGATCCCGGGACTCCAGGATCATGACCTGAGCCGAAGGCAGTCGCTTAACCAACTGAGCCACCCAGGCGCCCTACTTTTTGATTCTGTACCGGAGTTCGAGAACTCGCCAACCCGTGAGGCTTACACATGGAATAATCCGAGGTGGTCCAAATCACACCACTTATTAGAGAAAGCAGTTCAGTGTCTCTGTAAAAGTGTTCAGTTGTTCTGTCTTCCAGTTTGGTAATCGTATCTTAGCTGGATGAATGCTGCCCTTAAACCCTAAAACCAACGAAAGGCTCGTCTTGTCTCTGGGAATTACCCAGGATGCTTTATTCCCTTTACCCAGAACCAAGGCCACGCAGGGAAGATTCCTTAGGGCCTTCCGGAAGCACAGTTTATTTTGGAGGGGTTCACCCTTTCACTAAGGGTTTTAGTTTTAGGCAGGTGCCTCAAGTTGACAGCTTCCACCTTTGCCTGGGCCCCAGGATTTGCCTCCTGTCCACCTTGTGTGCAATTTCCTGATGAAGCTGCAGGCTACATTCTCAGCGTCAGCGCACGGACCCGGGACAGAGTCCGGTGTCGGTCCTGCGTGACCTCCCTGGGTGTGTGCTTGTTTGCACGGCTGATGGATTTATAAATGGATGCCTGGCTTTCGTGTGTTTCAGATTTGGCGCAAATACGATGCAGACAGCAGTGGCTTTGTATCAGCTGCTGAGCTGCGGGTACGTGTCGCTGAGGGCTCTCGCTGGGGGGGAGGGGCTGGGGGGAGGGGCTTTGATGTACATGGATCGTGAATTTCATTTCTGTGGGCCCAAGAAACATGGGTTTGAATGTGTTACTTAAAAAAAAAAAAGTATTTGTGTTTAAGAGGTTTAGAAAGTACAGGTGTTATTGCTCTCTCTAGGAAAGACACATAATTGAGGATTTTTGACACTTTTTCCGTGCCTGGAGCTATTCTCTGGGTTCTATGAGCTCCCTTTAAGCAGGGACAGCCCTCCCCATTCTTGGATTTATTGCTTGCTAAAAGCATTTTATTTTCTCTGTAAAAAAAAAAAAAAATGAACCACAATCTTTGAAGTAAGGCCCCCCGAGATCTTCCCATATAAGATGTGGCTCTTCTCTTGATGTCACAGAACTTCCTCCGAGACCTCTTCCTCCACCACGAAAAGGCCATTTCTGAGGCTAAGCTGGAAGAATATACTGGCACCATGGTAAGTAACTGAGCGATGGCATCTCCACAGGGCAGCTTCCCCCTCCCCCCCGGGGCCCAGAAACAGAGGCGCAGAGTAAGCGCCCCAGTGAACTTCTGCAGACCAAGTGAATGCAAGAGAAACCTCAACTCTCAAATCATTGGCTACAACTGAGCCACTTTAGCCCCTCTCTAAGGCTGAGGCTGCATGTATTGGAGACGGGAAGTGGTTCACCCATCCTTAGGGAGACCAGAAGTCCAGTCAACATCAGGTTACTAGGTACCAGGCCAATGAGCTCAATCCTACTGGAAGTCACATAGAAACGGGTAAATATGGACAATCAGAAACCTAGACAACCAGGACCAAACACATGGGAGCCACTTCTTGGCACCGTGGACAATTCTATTCATTTAGTGTGTTGATTTAGAGTGGTGGAGAGTCAGATAGACGGGAGATGTGTGTCCCCCCACTGCCACGTCTTAGCTATGACCTTGGGAGATTGTCAAGCCTTTCAATTTTACTTATTTCATCCATAAAATGGGGGGTTAATAGGACCCTGTTACAGAAAGGGCAAAGGGAGTTGATGCAGAGGAAGCACTGGGCAAGTGTCTGGGACATGAGACATGTTAGGTCTTATTGTGGTGCTTGCTATGGTCCTTGTTGTCATTATTTTGCTTGCCCCTGGTGGCATCCACGTGCTGAATGACCCTGAGATTATTTCAGTGTCAAAGTTCCCTGAAAAATGGTGGTGTGGGAGAAGCTGCCTCTGGCGACCGCGTCCTCACCTTCAGTTTCAGCTAGGAACATGGAACATCTCTCCCGGTTCCCATCAACAGCCCGGGTGCCCTGCCTTTCATCTCCTACAAGCCCCTCCCCGTCCCCAGACGTGCGCTCCATTCCAATCCAACTCTGTAAGTGGTTTCTCAGTTCATAAGCAAGGAAATGGCTGGGGAAGCCTTAATTACTTGTAGGATTGTTACATCTATTATATGAGGCGCTCTTGACCAGACTGACGTTGCTCAACTTCCTGGTGCACAGTCAGAAGCAATTACCACTGGGAAGAGGTGGTGAATTCCCATAAAATGTGTGCCACTAGGTTGATCTATGAGGCCTTTACATGATGTTTCCAAATATGGTGTTATTTCTGATGACTTCTCGGCAGGGTTGGCATTGTTCATGCTGTTTCATGCTATATATCTGATGGTGGAGGCCTAGAAAGGGTAAGTGACAGAGTCAAAAGTTGAATTCTTTTTTTTTTTTTAAGATTTTAATTTATTTATTTGAGAGAGAGAGCCCGAGCAGGGGTAGGGGCAGAGGGAGAGGGAGAAGCAGGCTCCCCACTGAGCAGGGAGCCCGATGCGCGGCTCAATCCCAGGACCCTGGGATCATGACCTGAGCTGAAGGTTGACGCTTAACCGACTGAGCCACCCAGGCGCCCCGCCAAGTTGAATTCTTAAATGCACTGCAAAGATTGGGTAACTGGGAGAAGTTAAGTTACCAGGCCAAAGGCCCCAGTTAAACTGGAAGCTGAGCCCTCTTGGTTTTCAGCCCTGGCCCCTCCCACCGCTCACTCTGCACTCTGACTACCCAAATGCTGCCCCCAGTCACCAGCGCCTGCCCTGGGAAGGAGGAAGGTGTTCTTGACCATGAGGACTTGTAAATGGCCCAGACAAGCGAAGCCCATGCCAAGGACAGAATCAAACCCCAGGCCAGGATCTCAATGAAGGAAATAATTCGGCTTCTTGCTCTGTGGTGTTTGAGATCCTGAGTAAACACGTACTCGGCTCTGAAGGGTGAAGTGGGAGGCCCCCGAAGCAGGAAGCAGTTCCCCAGTACGGGGAGATCTCTGGGTTTTTCCCACCGGATTTCCAGTGAAACCCGCCAGCCGAATAAAGACTATGAAAGGGGCAATGTCACTGTAACTGCCTGGGACAGAGAAAGACAAGCAGATCATGTTTCCAGCTGAGCACTTTTCCAACCTGGAGTTCACACCGTGTCAGCACTGCTGTTACCTCGATTTTATTCACTTAAAAAACATGCACTACACAATGAAATACTCTCACTTTGAATCTCCAGCATGCTTCTTTTTTTTTTTTTTTTAAGATTTTATTTTATTTATTTGACAGAGAGAGACACAGCGAGAGAGGGAACACAAGCAGGGCGAGTGGGAGAGGGAGAAGCAGGCTTCCCGCCGAGCAGGGAGCCCGATGTGGGGCTCGATCCCAGGACCCTGGGATCATGACCTGAGCCGAAGGCAGATGTTTAACGACTGAACCACCCAGGTGCCCCACCAGCATGGTTCTAGTATTTCTTTGGTTACCTTTGATTCTGAGGGGTTTCCTTCGGGCTCTAACTATAATGCTAAACCACCTCTTTCTCACTTCTTTTTCTGTTTGTTTGTTTAAAGATTTATTTATTTATTTATTGGACACAGAGAGAGAGCACAAGCAGAGGGAGGGGGGCAGAGGCAGAGGGAGAAGCAGGATCCCCACTGAGCAAGGAGCCTGATGAGGGTGATCCTGGGACCCTGGGATCACGACCTGAGCCCAGGGCAGATGCTTCACCGACTGAGCCACCCAGGCGCCCGTCTTCCTCACTTCTTAACATGGCTCAACTCTCTTTTCCCTCCTTTTCTTCTCCTGGTTCCTGCTTGTCCTTCAAGATTCGGTTAGACGTCATCTTGCCCTAGAAAACCGTCCAGAAACTTTTTTCTGTAGCGGATGCAGGTGCCTCTCCTCTGTGCGCCCAGACTACCTTGTGCATATCGCTGACATGCCCATCACGGTCATCGGTTTGACCCATCCCACAGCTACCCACTCTCTGCTCTGCCCCGGGCACCCCTCTGGTCGCCGGGTACCCAGCAGTGAGCGCAACAGACAAAGGGGAGACTGACAATAACCAGAAACATAATAAATAATAAATTAGATTGCATGACAGAGGGTAATGAAAAGGTAGAGTAGGACGAAGGCTGGCCACGCCTGCGAGGTGGCGAGGGTGAGGGCCTGGGGAGGCGGGGGGTGGGTGCTCGGGGAAGGACCAGCAGCAGGCACGGAGCCCCTGGGGCAGCGGTGTGCCCGGCATCTTCAAGGACAGGAAGACAGCCCTGGGGCCAGGGCGGGGTAAGCGAAGGCGCCACTCACCAGAGGCCGGACCATGCAGGGCTTCTTAGGATTTAGCAGGATTCCTGACGAGTCAGCTGCAGTCAAGAACAATGCTGACTCCACTTGTTTATGGATCTAGTTCCTTCCCAGCCAGTGACTCTTCCACCGCAAGGGCGGCGGCGTATCTCTGCGTTCCCTGCCCTCCCGCGGGGCCGGGCACACAGTAGGCTACTTAATGCAAATTGTCAGAATTGAATTCCAGCCTACCTAATAGCCAGCTAAAATAAGAAACCGTGAGGACAAAAACAAAGTTTGCCCTTGGGACCGTCCTGCCTCCCTGGCTGGTGTTCCTTGAGCCCCTCCACCCCCATGATGGCTCTTGATCCCCCTTGGGCAGGTGCCTCATAGATCATAGATTGCACAGGTCCAACCTTCCTCAAGCTGTGCTTCATGTTCTGAGATTCTCCCTTTTCCCCCTCTTTTTAAACCAAACCCTCCGGGGTCAAGCCAGGAGAGCTTGGAAGTGCTGAGCTTGATCCTTTATGGCTCTCACTGGGGTCCTGCCCCCATGCTGAGGACCAGAGACAAAGGGCAGGAAACCAGGCACCAGGAGTGGGGGCTAGAGCTGGAGGATGTGCAGGAAGCAGAGCAGAGCAAATCTGAACAGACAATCCCAGCAGGACAGGCCTGCGACACGTCCCTGTGGATTCAGAATCCACATCACCAGGTTCCTTAAGTTGAGACACACATGTTTTTCTGGGCTGAGGAGTAGATTCTCAAAGAGACCAGCATATCTTCCCTCACCAAAACCCTCACTCCTTTCATGCTTTTTTCTTCCAGGTCAGAATACCATCTAGTAAACTAGGTCACTCAAAGATGTGAGTTCATTCATTCAATAAATATTTAGGGAGAACTTACCAAGGCAGATATGGTCCCTGATCATATGGGATCTTCCTATTAGGGAAAATTTGGTAAAGGAGGGAAAGAGCAAAAATTCACTCTCATCGCTCCTGTTCATCCCCACTGTGCTGGTCATTGTCATAGACCTTCCACCGACAAGTTGAGTTCAATTTTGCCTTTGGTCCCTAAATACAGCGATCTTATCTTGAGATCCCGTTTTCCTGACTTTTCAAAAATCAGGCAGATCATAAGGAAGCCACAATTCTAGAGCTTCCTCAAAGGCAGGACAAGAGAAGGTAGGTAGATGGACAGAGTTCACATTGAGTTGTTTTAAGATGTCTTCTCCCCTGAGGACATGTGATGTTTTCACTGCAACATAACCAGACTTTATTCCATTCCTGAGTACTTGACTCGTAATAATTGTGCAAAGCATTTTTCAAACATTGCATTTGATTCTCTCAACAACCTCATAAAAATAAGTTATTTCTTAGCCCTCGTTTTATAAATTTAAAAAACTGAGAATTACAGACTTTAACAGGTCAAATACAGGAAGGATGGAGTGGAACTGCATACCCAAATCTATCTCCAAAGCCTGCATTTTCCACCACAATACCCATGTCTGAAAGTTTAAATGCTAAGTCATTAAAAAGAAAACTTTCAAAAGAGGAAAAGTAAAGCTTTGTTGAGAGATCAAGAAGAGATAACAATTCCTCTGAAGAAAGTGAAGAGCAAGGTGAGGACAAAGCCCTGTTGAGGTATTAGAATTCTCTTTTTTTTTTTTTTAAGATTTTTATTTATTTATTTGAGAGAGAGAGAATGAGAGACAGAGAGCATGAGAGGGAGGAAGGTCAGAGGGAGAAGCAGACTCCCTGCCGAGCAGGGAGCCCGATGCGGGACTCGATGCGGGACTCGATGCGGGACTCGATGCGGGACTCGATCCCGGGACTCCAGGATCATGACCTGAGCCGAAGGCAGTCGCTTAACCAACTGAGCCACGCAGGCACCCCCGAGGTATTAGAATTCTCTTAATGTTTTTAAAGATGAGATAATACAGGAGCTCAAGCTCTCAAGCCACACCAGAATTTATTGCCTAGGAAGATGGATTTTTCGCCTTGCGAATCATCCCAAGAACTGACATCTTATTCAACATAAAATAGGAAACGAATGGAAGACAATGGGGAAGGAGAAAAGGTTCTACAAAATCGCTCTGGGGAAGAGTAAGCGCTGATAAGCTGGTGCAGGGGGGCGGGGAAGAAGAGATAACTGTGCCTTCAGAGAGTCCCCAGGGGTCATCTCATTCAAACAGACCCATCATAAGGGACAGAAGGGCCATGAGGGAGACTCATGGGCTGCTTGCCAAGCCAACACTTGACTGGAAAGATTCTGAACATCACGCATCAGCCCGGCAACCCTGGTCGCCCAGAGCGCTTCTCTGCACTGCCTTTAGGTTTCAATCTTTAACCTCAGGGGGGCCACTCCTCCCTTGGGATGCCCGGGGCTGAAGAAGATCCGGCAATGTGCAATTTTTGATGCCTCTCGGCTCGCATCCGGAAGCCGAGAATCCCGTGAATTAGCTGAGGGGGATCCGAGTGGTCTCACCCAACTTCTGAGTATCTGGGGTGAGAACCGTCCATGGACGAAGACCATCCTGTTATTCAGTGTCTGTTTCGTTGTCCAAGCCTGTGGTTCCTCTGCTTCTGTGTGCTGCCCAGAAGCACTCATTTTGTTCCAAACTGTCCTGTGGGGAGAGGCTCATGATCAATCAAATCCAAGTGGCCCCTCACAGGTTCTTTATGCCTTGAGGTGATAGGCAAGTGTTGAGGAATCCGGTAAAAGAGTTTCCACCCTGAGACCTAGTCTAACCAGAAGACTGGATGACTTTAATGAGATTATGGCCAATCTATTTCAGTGGCCTTCCTTAAATTCAGAGGTGGCTTATATATACTTTTCCAATGAACATATTTGGGACCTGGATGATAGTTTTTTGTTTTTTTTTAAAGACTTTTTACATTTCCCTAGTGACCTGTGGGTGAATGAACTTTCAGAAACTCAATAATCTCCAAAGAGATTTTAGAACCTTCGTCTAACTAAGCGATACACCAAGTATGAACCTTCGTCTAACTAAGTGATACACCAAGTGTGAACCTTAGTCTAAGTGATACACCAAGTGTGAACCTTCGTCTAACTAAGTGATACACCAAGTGTGAAGCCACCTCATGGCTGCTTTAATGGCTTTCTCTGAGCAATGGGTACAGTGGGAGTAGCTCTGCCTTACAGATCTGGTTCCCGGGTTTCGCATCAAATGCTTTACTTAGGAAATGTAACCTGCTAAATGAATTCAAATAGACTCAAATAAGGATTGGCACTTTTGAAAGCTGTCCACAGCCTGAACAATGAGTGAGTCATAGCAGAGCACTGAGTCATAAGCGAAAAGTCAAGGTCTGCAGACCTAACCTTCTTCTAACTCCTAATTAATGTTCTGGACAAGGAAGGAAACAGCCTATTAACAAAATCCAAGTAGGACATCTAATTGAGAGGGGCTGCCAGTACCTGGCAGGGGGAAAGATTAGCTGTCCGAATAGCATATTATCAGGTAATGTTGAACTTTTAAAAACGTAAGCTAATGCATGTGGGAGATGTTAAGTTCACGTACCTAATTAGAGTGTGGAACTTGAACTCTTGTAAATGTGCAAATTAAAATCTGAGACCATGGCAGACAGAGAGACATGTGAGGTTAAGCTTGTCCCATCCTCTACCCTGGTCCCAGCCCTTGTCCTTTGGGCCTGGATGGAAGTCGCTGGCTTCCGAGCTGCTTCCTTCCATAGATGGAGACATTCAACTCTCTGATCCGGGCTGATGGGAAACATGCTTGGGCTCCATCTCAAGAGCTCTTCCCTCCTGTGCTGGTGACCTCAACCAGCCTCATGACTTGAAATACCAGCTAATGGTGATGACCCTCAGTTCACAACTCTGACTCAGACCACTTCGCTGAACTTCTTAAGTGAACCAGGTAGCCCATTTTCTGATGGATAGAAATGTGATTTACCACATTGGTGTTCAGTTCTTCCTCAAGCCAATTTTGAGCAAAGGGCATTTTCCCCTTTGAATAATTTGCACAACAGTGGAGATGGGTCCACATCTTTCGAGATGAGTTACTACTTGCTTAAAGCTCAAGATCGTCTAGCTCTCTATTAAAATAGAACCTTTTATAATGATGGTGCCATGGGAAATAACTCATGGCTCAGTCTCCAGCAAAATGTGCTGCTCTTGGATTTTTACTGGATATAAAATTTATGTTTAAGGGGCGTGATTGGATGTGTTATATATCCGAGTGTATAAATATATAACCTGTTTTTTAATAGATTCTGTAATATACATTTTTGATGCTAAAGTTTTAGGGAAATGGACTTTCAAATTCATTTCAAATATTAAAAAGAAACTGGATTTAGGGAGTGAGGAAGGATGGATATGTTTTTTAATGCAAAAATCTGTTAGACATACTCTCAGATTTTCTCATTCCCTCTTTTCCCCTGTACAGCCTCTTCCTACAAATATGTTTAGAGATATTCTGCTGCACTAAAATGTTGTGAAGTCACAAAGTCACTCACTAACTATGACTCAAATGTGCCATGAAATGTCTCTCCTCCATCTTGCCTAATCTGGTCTTCCTGATTTTAACTTTGAATCCTATCTTGTATAAAGCCTCCTCTGATCTAATAATTTAAATAGTCTCTTTGGATATAATGCTAAGTCTTTCCACAAAAGGAGGAGCTTGGCCTCTTCGATTTCTCAGTCATCTTCGTCCAACCCAGAGTCTTCTGCAAAAATGGCATCAAGGAGGGGCGCCTGGGTGGCTCAGTTGGTTAAGTGTCTGCCTTCAGCTCAGGTCATGATCTCCGGGTCCTGGGATCGAGCCCCGAGTAGGGCTCCCTGCTCAGTGTGGAGTCTGCTTCTTCCTCTCCCTCTGCCTCTCCACTGCTCCTCCCACCCCTCATGTGCTCTCTCTTTCTCAAATAAATAAATAAAATCTTAAAAAAAAAAATGGCATCAAGGAGAGAAAAGTGGCTTTGGGCCCTAATGGTGGAGGTGGGGAGCCGATGTCCCTGGGCACAAAGCTCTGACTCCTCTGGTCTCCAGGACGATGCTTCTTGGTCACTCAGTTGCTGCCTTGCTGGTATTCACAGCTGAAGTCTGTGATGAGCTCATAACCCATGCTCCTAGCTCTGGCTAGCCCATTGGGACCTATAGGCCAATCCACCAGCCATCCTTTACCTCTTGCTGGATGCAGACCACGAATTCTCTGCCACATCTGTAGCAGAGTCCACATGTTCTTGCCACACGGCAGACTAGTAAATCAAGAGGCAAGATGCTGGGGGAAGGAAAGCAACTTTATTCAGAAAGCCAGCAAACCAAGGAGGTGGCAGATTGTGGTCCCCAAGAACATCTTTCCTTAGCATGAAATGTGAGCTTCTTTTATTTTAGGAGGAGGTTGGAGTCAAGAGGTGACTGATATCTGTAGATGTTCAGGAGCCCACAGGGGTCCAAGGAAGGTTATGAAACCTTTCTGTCCTTGGTTACTTGATCTTTGCGTACAGGAATCTGGTCATGGTGTCTCTGTAAATCTCAGCATTGTTATTTCTATATGTACTTCCTTCTCTCCTCGGGTGAAGTGGGTTTAGGGGAAAGAGTGGATTTTGCACGTCTCAGCTGTAGCATGCCTATGTGCAGGGGTCCATGGAGGTCTGTCAGCCATACGTCGAAGCAGCAAGGGAAACAGAGGCAACATGGAGTCAGACATGCTAAGTGTCTCCCTATGACACATCCTCTTTCCAGCCTGAGGCTCTGGGGTCCACTCCCGCCCTTGGTTCCAGCGTCACCTCATCCCGTCACAGCCAGCCCCATGGCAAGTCCACTGGCTCTCAACCCAGTGTCCAAATTGGGGAGGCTGAACCACAGCAACTCCCTCCTCATTAGTGCCCTCCTCCCTCCGGAACCCCTTTCCAGCAGAGTTAGGTCACACACCTGTCCACTGTATGCCCCCATCTCTGCCTGTCCCGCTCTTCCTTCCTACAATCCTTGAAGCCTAGAGAGGTGGACTTTCCCCTCTATCCTGTCCTCCTCAACGCCTTCGGCCTTCAGTGGAAAAGTGGTATTTCTTCTGTGCTCAGTAGGGAGTGCCCTGTGACATGACAGCCTCAGGCGGTTTAGACAACTTTGGGATCGGAATGGCAAAAGGACAAAGTGCTTTGGTAACTTTCAAAGTGAATTCCCATTACAAGTACTTCTTACAGTTGTGTCCCCTTCTGCATTCCAGATGAAGATCTTTGACAAAAATAAGGATGGCCGTTTGGATCTTAATGACTTGGCAAGGTGAGTAGCCTGAGAATGGTGTCAGACTCAGACATACCATCGTGGGGGTTCCACGATGCACACACTTCCCTTTGAAAGGCAGAGGTCAAGTCTTGCCTGGAACCCTGAAGAACAGGCTCATCTGGCCAAATAAACAGCAGTTGTTTAGAATCTTCTGGGGGTGACAGATCCCTTTGTAAAGATAATAAAAACTACACCCCCCAAATGTGCAATACACAAAGTTTTCATAAAATTTTATAGGTGGGTCGTGGGCCAGCCCTGCCTTCAAAGGCCAGATGTTCCTGGTCTCACATAAGGACCCCATGAAAATATGTCTGGAATCTCATTCACTGGCTCTGGGAAAGCTGAGCAGTTAGTTCAGGACAGGGGACGACTGAACCAGGCTCCAGCCGGGCTGTCTGGTTTTTCGGTGTTGAAGTAGCCTCCATGGGCACCCAGCACCCGAAGGCCAGAGTAGGGGAGGGGAGGGGTGACAGCAGAAGTGGCCTAGTACCTGGGAAAGTGCGTCTGCAAGGCTGGTGTTGTGACATGATGGTCATGTCAGCACATCATCTCAAGGCTGGCTGACCCCAAGATGACCTGTGATTGTCACAGAGAGGAAAAAAAAATCAGTGGATCCAGAATACATGGGTATAACCCAGAAGGGGGAGCAGTTACGATCCCAGGGGCCTGCGGATGGGGTGGATGGAGCCGTAGCGTGGACAGTGACGGGGGTGGCAGTTACAGGCTGCAGGGCACAAGCAGGTGTGGCTGGAAGACAGGGAGTCCACGGACTGAGGGTGATTTTCAGTGACGGAGAGTTAACTTGGCAATGTCATAAGCAGATACTAACTTGAGTTCAGAATCACAAAGCCCTGTACGAGCTACCTCCTCTCTTGGCAGCATCTGCGAATGGGGACACACCAGGAGGAACCTCTCCTTAGTGATTACCAGGACATTGACCCCAACACTCTATAGGGTCTTCTATTTTGAGCCTCATCCTCCTTGGTTACTTTCCCCAGGAACTTCGTCCCAAATTTGGCCACTTTGCTGGGGAAGAGGCACGGAGAGACCAGCCAGACCAGAGGAGGACAAGAGTGTTTCTCCCAAAGGTTGAGGACTGAGGGATCTCCACCCTGTGGCCTCGTAGATCTGTCCCCTGGGTCCCACTCACTTCTCACAGTTCTTTTGGCCAACTGAGGCAAGGTTTCCTCTCAAGTAGAGGTCAGTCTAGCTACTCTGAGAGTTGTGTGAGAGCCAGTCCTAACGGGATTACCCAAATACCTAAAAGATTCACTCAAAACATGGCATCTGGATGAAAACAAGAGCATTTAATTTCGTTGCTCCCCTCACCAAAAACACCCACCCCCCCCTGACTCAAGGCACTTCTCAGAGGTAGTGAGTCCAGGAGCCTCGAGCGCCCTCTGGAGGCTAGAGTGTGCCACTGCTGTAAACTGCTCTCTACCCTATCGTCAACGATACTTTTACTCCTCAAATAAAATCCACAGATAATATAATCTACCTGTCTGCATAATGCTAAAACAGTTAGTATAATGCACAAACTATAACACATAAAGGGGAAATAAAGGAAAACAGTTAATAATAGAATAAGGTGTATTTCAGTGCTTAGGTGGATAGATAGAACCACAGGAAGACATAAGGGAGGGGTTCTTGCTTACATCGTGGTGTAGAATTACTGTGAATATGTCAGTTCAGATGTTGACTGATACAAATGTGACCTTTTGGCAACTCATGTGTCAGGAGCTCAGTTGCTGTTGATACAATTTTATAAATAACAAGTCTTTTTTTTTTTTTTAAAGATTTTATTTATTTATTTGACAGAGAGAGACACAGCGAGAGAGGGAACACAAGCAGGGGGAGGAGGAGAGGGAGAAGCAGGCTTCCTGCCAAGCATGGAGCCGGATTCGGGGCTCGATCCCAGGACCCTGGGATCGTGACCTGAGCCGAAGGCAGACGCTTAACGACTGAGCCACCCAGGTGCCCACAAATAAGTCTTGATAGCATTCCAAATGAAACAAAGTGCAGTCATCCCTCAATTTACACGACTCACTATACTATATGGATAATTGACACAATTAGCAAATTATGTATACCTTGAGAAAAATACCCTGGATTTTTATGTAAATAGGAATTCAGTTCTCGGTTCAAATATAATTATAAGCAGGATTTGTGCACACATGAGTGCTCCCCTGGACATTCCACAGGATGATTCCCCATTCTGTGGAAATTTCCATGCAATGCAGGACATCTAGCATCCCCAGCCCCCATCTATGGAGGTCATGTCCCTTCTGTCAGTCATGTGCCCTCTGTCACTGTGATTACCAAAAGGCCTCCCTGCAGCTAGCCAAACATCCCCCACTGGGGGCCTACCCAGAAGGTAGGAAGTATGCCTTAATCTCTTAAATAGCTTCTCTCCTAGTGGAGTGTTATGTATAGAGGAGGATTCAATGAGTAGTTGTGGACTGAAGGAAGAATTGACTTCGTACTGAACAGAGATGCAAAGCGACAAAACAGTTATTACCTTCTTTCAAAACCAATTTGATACGGAATTTGACAGTGACAACGAGGGTAGGCAGATTAAAGATGTCCATGTCTGAATTCCTAGAACCACTGAACATTTTATGTTACGTGGCAAGATGCATGAAGGCTGCAGAGAGCATTCATTGTAAGTTGCTCATTGACAGACCTCACAGAGATTAGTCTGGATTATCCAGGTCGGCTCAAGAGTAATAACAAGGGTCCTTTAAACGTGGAAGAAGGAAGCAGAGGGTCGGGTTTTGAAGGCTTTGAGGTGGAGAAAGGGGCCATGAGCCAAAGGATGCAGGCAGCTTCTAGAAGCTGGAAAAGGCAAGGAAACTGATTCTCCTCTGGAGCCTCCAGAAAGAAGCAGCCCCATGGACACCTTGGCTTTAGCCTGGTGAAATCTGCTTCAGACCCTGATTTCCAGTGTTGTAAGATACTAATTTGTGCTGGTGAAGCCACCACATCTGAGCTCATTTGTCACAGCAGCAATAGGGAAATAACCGAATGACTTAAAGGTCTTAAAACATTTATGCACGGGACGCCTCTCTCTATTCCCAGCTCTAGAAGGCAGCCGTCTTGCTCCACATACAAGCGCCTCTCAAGTACATGTCCTCTTGCTGGTACTATGATTTAGGCTGCTTGGTGCCAACCAAGAGATAAGGACAGGATTCCTCGTAGAGTTCCAGGATATTCTACCCTTTACTTGGCTCAGATTAATTCTTTACCCTGGGCATCCGGAAGAGCAAAATTTTCCAAATTGTTGTGTGATACTTTTTCTGCCTTTCTCTACATTGTGAATGCATGATTATGAGTGCAACATAAATCCAATGCTTTAGTCTTTTGAAACAGACTGTATTCTATTAACTACAATTGTAATTAAGCAGGAAGTACGGAAATACATTTGTTTTCCAAAAGAAAAAAAACCTGTATTTTTTTTATTGCTTATCATTTATGTATTATAACATTTACTTTTATAAAGTGTACAATTTGGTATACTTTAGTCTATTCATAAGGCTGTTCAACCATCACCACTGCCCAATTCTAGAACATTTCTATTGTGCCAGAAAAATGCCCCATACCCATCAGGAATCACTCTCTCCTTCCCTCACCTACCAACCCCTGATAACCACTAATCTACTTTCTGTTTCTATGGATCTGCTTATTCTGGGTATTTCGTATAAATGGAGTCATACAATACGTGGCCTTTCATGTCTGGCTGAGGTTCTTTATTTCTTCATGTGGACTGAAACAATTGTCTCGTGTTCTTTTCATTTCAGCTCGAAGAATCCCTTTAGTATTTCTTATGGGTCACATTTATTATTGTTGATAATTGTTGTCTTTTTGCTTAATGATTTTTTCTAACTAATCCTGTAAAATCTTTTTCTTTGTCATATGTGGACACTGAAGTCTCTGCTTGGTTGCTGAATGGTTAGTTAAAGATTGGGCAGAGATTCCTTGTATGTCTCCCAATGTTTGTTGAGGGGCCCTGTGTATGGGTTAGGGCACATCTTCTACATGCAACCAGGAAGTTTACAATTCTGCTTAGGCTTAACTTTCTGCTTGTACAGAGCCTGAGGATAAGCCACTGGTGAGACCTTTGGGCCTCCTGAGGTCTTTTCAGGGCATGCACACAGTCCTGGGCATGGATGTAGTCGAATGCATGTCTATAGCTTTCTAGATTCCCAGAAATATGTTAGAACTTAAGCCCAGTGGACATCTCATTCTCCCAAAATTTCCTTTTAAGCTTTTTTAGTTAGCCTGTTGTTTACCCAAACTCTTTTCTTTAAAGATTTTATTTATTTATGAGAGAGAGAGACAGAGAGAACATGAGCAGGGGTGAGGGGCAGAGGGGGAGGGAGAGGGAGAAGCAGATTCCCTGCAGACTCCCTGCTGGGCACGAAGCCTGGCTCCATGCAGGACTCGATCCCAGGACCCTGAGATCATGACCTGAGCCAAGGTCAGACACTTAACTGACGGAGCCACCCAGGCGCCCTGTTTAACCAAACTCTTACCCGCCACCGTGGTCGGCTGTCATCTTAAATAATTGCTTTTCATTGTTTTTGACAAATGCTCCCAGGTAAAAGGCCTTTCCACTAGGTGAGTTCAAAATCAGGTCGAATAAGTGCACCTTGCAAGTGGGGTCGTTCAGAGAACATCAAAGAAGTCAAATAATGGCAGTTCTCTGGGAATTAGATCTTGAAAGGGCTCCAACTCTGTTCTGCTCACTACAGCTGCTAGAATGTTCATTTTCCTGGGACTATGGGCTCTTCATTTTCGAAGATACCATGGAGTTGAGGGGGTTGGAGGGATGAAGCAAGTTAAAAAGCCACAAAATCCACTGTTCTTACCCAGATTTAGTCATTTTTCCAAGATAAACACTCCCCAGATTTCTGTAAGACTTGAATTTCTGGAATTCTGAAAAAGTTATTTTGATTTTTTTTTTTTTTTGCGCCAGTTTTCTCATTGCTGTTATGGAGGAGAGAGTTTTCATAAGCCCTTCTGCCATTTTCCACCAAGACGACTTTTTAAAAGTCTCTCTATGGTGACTACTAATCCCTATGAAAGTCTCTCCCAATTAATTTTTTAATTTGTTCTTACAATATAGAAATTCCCATTTTTCAAGCACTCACCCTCTTCTGCAAAATGATCTGGAAATTGCCTGCCCTTTCCTCATGCCAGAGTTATGGATCTGCTTGCCTTTGAGAGCTGACAGATCATCACGTAAATTACTTTCTTTTCTTCTTTTCCATTTAGGATTTTGGCTCTTCAGGAAAACTTCCTTCTCCAATTTAAAATGGATGTAAGTAGTGACATTTCTCTAGGTGGGCTTGTGTCATTCATGTCTCTCCATAAATTCGAGAGGGAGGGAAGAAAGGAAGGCATCTGTTTGTCTCACTGTAATTTATCTAGAGACCAGCAAGGCTCACTGTTGGAATCAAGGGATTAGGGTCATTGACTTAAAAAAAAATCATAAAAGTTTATAAAAGTTGTCTATAACCCTGGAAGAATTGTACATCAGAAGCGTCCCAATGCTGGACTGACACACTGTTTTCTCCACACACAGGCTTGTTCCACTGAAGAAAGAAAGAGGGACTTTGAGAAAATCTTTGCCCACTATGATGTTGTAAGTGTGTCTCTTTGGATTGTGCTGGCTACTTTTAGGGAGCAAGCTTGTTTAGCCCCTATGTGGGGTCATCCTACCCACAGACCCTAAACTGATAATGATGAATAGCAGTCCCACATGTATGCTGGTATGTCATACCCTCAGCTTCTCCATGTGAACTTCTGAAAACTACGTTAAAATGGACAAAGGAGAATTTATGGTTGAGAAGAGAATAAAATCATGTTTCTTTTCCCTCTGGCTCTAAACTGGGAGAAAGTTTCTCCTTCTTGATCTCCGTCTAGAAAAGTATGCTTGAAAACAAAAGCAAACAATCAAGTTAAAAACCACATCCAACCCAAAGAAATAGAGGCAAAACGAGCCCTGGTCAACATAAAAACTACTTTTCTTGTAGGATTGATTGATTATGTGGTCCTGCTTCAGAGAGGAGAAAATAATAATTCTAAAGCACAAAGTATGGCAAGGAGATTGCATTTCTTGAAGACAAGGTAAGGTAATGCAAGAAGGAAGAAAAATGAGAAAGTTAGGAAAAGTCAAAAGAGATGCCGTCCTGAAACTCACCAGACTGGACATCTGAGTGTGTCACATTCTGAGCAGAAAGGAGCATCACCTGGGAGAGGCAGCTCAGCAAAGTGTTGCTGTGTGACCCATCGCCTGTGTTTGAATCATGCTTCGTTAGCCACGTGACCTTGGGCAGTTTCCTTAACCTCCCTGTGCCTCGTTTCCCTTACCTGTAAAGTTAGGGTGACGAGGATAATAATAATAATAACTACCCCATGGAATTGGTGTGAGAATTCAGTGATTTCATGTGTGTAAAGCTCTTAGAAGGGTGCCTGGCAGGTAGTGTTCAGTAAATACACTAATTTTTTTAAAAAAATAGATTTTTTTAAAATGATACGTTAAAGCTTCAGGGTGAAGAAAACTTGAAAAGATGGATGGATGAGTTGTCATGACTGGGACTTTAGAGAAGAAACTGAAATATTTTAATATGTATCGCATTTTATAGACATTCTTATAGAATGAGTAGGGAAAAAATAAGGGTTTGTGTGCAGACCAAATAATAATTCTAATATACTCACTCAATTTAGTCACTCCTGATTTAAAACTTTAATAATCATCAAGTCCTCGCTAAATCATAAAGCACAATAAAAAACAATGTCAGCCTATATTCTTCCAAGGACCAATATGATGTGCAAATAACACTTATCTGAACAGAAGCCAGGTATTTGGGAAGCAAATGAGGTCGGTATATATCATGTTAATGAGATTTGCAAGAGCCAAGGGACTCCCATTTGTTTACGTGGGGGTCGTTACGTACAATTAATTATTGTCATGTCTGTGGAACATTCACTTTCTGCACAGAGGACCTCACCGCAACGTGCCATTTCCTAACATCTTTGCAACCACAGAAGAATACTGATTTGCACAATTCACCTAATTTATTCTTTAGCTTTCTGACTTAAGAAAATGATGTTTGACTGACAGGCTCTTGTCTATTTCAGAGTAGAACAGGAGCTCTGGAAGGCCCGGAAGTGGACGGGTTTGTCAAGGACATGATGGAGCTTGTCCAGGTGATTTCACGGGGCCGTAGAGATTTCGCTCCTCGTGGGTCCGGGATGCCATTGTGACTGATTCCACTGTTTACTTCTGAGAATCCGTGGGGCTGACGATTAATGCCAGAGACTAAATCTAGGGACACAGTCGATTTAACAACTACTGAGCCTCTGTGAGAACTGACATGTCTCCCTTTCTCTCTTAAGATCATTTGGAGCTTTAATTAAGTGACCCCATAGCAGCTTCTTGTTTCCATCCTATAAAACCCTCTCTTTTACCAGAAGAGCACAGTTCTGCTTATTTTTTGGTTACAGAAAGGCCTTTCTACACCTGGACTTGGTTATTAGAA
This sequence comes from Leptonychotes weddellii, assembly GCF_054177405.1. Classification (NCBI taxonomy): domain Eukaryota; kingdom Metazoa; phylum Chordata; class Mammalia; order Carnivora; family Phocidae; genus Leptonychotes; species Leptonychotes weddellii. Next base: position 1,918,191 of record NC_138376.1, on the reverse strand, counting down.
TACCTAAAACTTTTAATTTAATTTCATGAAATAAATCCCATATTTGAGATTTTTTTTCCCCCCTTGAGGGGCTGCTTTAACACCTGACCTAAAATCCTGGTTACTTATCTATCAAGACATTGCTGCGATTCGAAGTGATAGGATTTCAATTATAATCTACATCACAAGCGATCTCCTTTGAGATCCTGGTGCACTGTAGTAACTGGCTGCCTGATCTGGTTAAGCAGACGCTTGGCAACTCTTCCTTTTCTCTGGGACTGTCTAGCCGCTGAATTTAGCACATTCATATCCTTAGAGATTTTTTGAGGTTTATACAGGACATGATGAATCTGTCCTGATAGGCCCAAATGGCAACAAATTAGAGTAGCAATTGTTAACTGGTTTTAGAATCCCAGACCTGCTTGAAAACCTGATTAAAACTATGGAGTTTGGGGGGCACACGGGGGGTTAAGCGTCAACTCCTGATTTCAACTCAGGTCATGATCTTGGGGTCGTGAGAGCGAGCCCCGTGTTGGGCTCTGCACTGAGCATGGAGCCTGCTTGTGATTCTCTCTCTCCCTCTGCCTCTGCCCCTTCTCCCCGTCCCTGCTCGAGCGCTCTCTCTCTCTTTCTCTAACAACAACAACAACAACAAAACTATGGAGTTTTGCAGCAGAAAACTTCCCCCAATTTACCAACTTTTGCACAAATCTCCAGGAAGTTCACATTCTGTGACTGAGCGGGCATGGACGCTGGTCAGGATGACTTTGGTGTGTTCTTTGCCTCCTCACTTGTGTTGTTCCCATCCCAGCTGGTCCCCTGCCTCTTCTTTGGTTCCTTCACGGGTGCCCCTGTTGGAGTCTCCACCAGCATCTGTGCAGCGGATGGGTCCAGGTGTGGTGGTGCCTTCCGCATTGATTGCTAAAGGAAAGTCCCACTGTATTTACTATTTCATGCCAGAATGATTTCCGTAATAGAAACTGAGCAGTTATCTAGAGGACATGTTGGTAGGCTTGGCCAAACCGCAGTTTTAATTTGCCTTTGATAGAAAGCATGGGATGGGGGGCGCTGCTTCTCAGAGCAGTGTGCGGCCTCCTCTGAGCCACGGAGCTCGGGCTGCCGACTGCCCAAGTCCACGGCCCAGGGTGCTGCACATACCTCCAGACCCTTTCAGGTGTCATTGAGCTTGGCAACGGCTTCCACAAGTTACTGGGAGATAGGGAAGGAAAACCTAAACCAGCCACAGAGTAGAGAAAACATTTTCCCAGAGGAAATTAAAGAGAAGGGGGGAGATTCTAGGCCATCCAAAAACATGCGTTTGCCTCACTCTTTGATAGATTTGTATCACCTCCATGGGAAATCGGAGGACCCCCCATCACTCTTGTCCTTGCCCATCTATTTCAGTGGGGCTTCTGGCTCAACAAAAAGGTACCTCTCAATATAAGTACGAGCCAAGTGAAGAGAGCCGGTTTCCAAGGACTGAGTGAGGCCGGGCTCAGTAGTAGAAAAGCAGTTGACCAGGGCTGGTTTATTGAGCTAAAAAGTATTTAAAAAGTAGTTAATTATTAATGTTCTCCTCTGAAGCCAGATCATTGAGGTGCAAGCCTGTATTGGATCTTTCCCAGTCTTCGGGGTTGCTTAAAAAAACTATTCACCATACAGTTTGAAGGATGTTGTCAAGGGAAAATCTTTGAGTAAATTCTGATAATTCTCAGGTTCATAAACTACGGTCCTCTCTTGCGATTTTTAAATTTTCATTTTATTAGAAAGGACGATGGGACAAGTCAACAAACCAATATCTGGATTTTTTTTTAAAGATTTTATTTACTTACTTGAGAGAGAGGGAGAAAGCACAAGCAGAGGGAGTGGCAGGCAGAGGGAGAAGCAGACTCCCTGCTGAGCAGGGAGCCCGATGCGGGGCTTGGTCCCAGGACCCTGAGATCATGACCCAAGGCAAAGGCAGATCCTTAACCGACTGAGCCACCCAGGCGCCCCTGGAATTTATTTTAAAAGCAATTATCAGAGCATGTCATGAGGTCAGCTGGGAGCTGGCTCAGTTTCTCAGTGGAGAGTCCTGGTCAGGATTCCTGACGTTTGCAATAATGACCCTGAAATAAACTTACTTTATAGCCTTTTATGGATGATACATATATTGAATCTGTATTAACAGATTATTTGGTTACCAGAACATCCCTTTCCCTGATCTCTGGAAAATGGCGCCCAAGGCTGTCCTCTGTCAGTATGTTCAGATCAGACAAAATAATTTCTGCACAATTTTTATAAAGAGTCTGTAGGCCCCTTGGCACAGCATGAAAATCAACACGAGAATCCACAGCTTAAAGTAGAAAGTAGTAAGGCAAAACATTTAAGATGCCCAGCACCCCACACCAAGGAGTAGAACTGTGGATTGTGGATGGTAATGTGGGAAGCCAAACAGATGGGATACCAGAGATGCCCAGGATGTCTGCCTGGAAGCGAAGAGAGTTCCTGCTCCCAGTCTCCCCAGAATTCATTCTTTTTCCTGCTAGACACCGCTTCTGCTTTTCTCTGTTGTTGACAAGGAGATGATTAGCAAGAAGGGACAATACTTAACCTAAAGGATCGAATCTAATATGTGATCCTCCAAGGAGCTGCTAGCCCTTAGCATGCATGTTACTGTTTCTTTTCATTTTTTAAATCATAAAAATGATACATACATCAGAGAGAAATTTGAGAGTAAAGGAAAGAAAAGACAGAAGAGTCATCTCTAACCTCGAGTAGACCTTCTATTAGCAAACTTTGTTTCTGGGTAGATTCTGCATCGGTGACCTCCACTGATAAGCATTTCCCAGTCCCGGTCATTGTGTTAGTGTCTGTATAAGATTTTACCTGTGGTTAGATATCCCTTACCTACGCATTCCTCTTTTACTAGTAATTTATTTTTTTTTAAAGATTTTATTTATTTATTTTTTAAGTAATCTCTACACCCAACGTGGGGCTCCTCTTTTGCTAGTTTTGTGACTCCAAGTAAAGGCAGGGCCTTGGGGTCTTGTTGCTGACTCTAGCATGGAGATCTGGGGAATGCTGGTAATGACTTATCTGGGGAGAAGCTTTGGATATTCGCTTTCTCTGTTTTAGGAGAGATGGAACGTACAGAAAAGGGAGGGCACATGACGAAAACATGAACACTGCATTTGGAGACATTCACTAATTCCATGGATGTAATTGAGCACTTAGCATGGGCAAGCACAAGGAGATATATCCAGCCCCAAATGTTCCCCTAGTTCCAGGATTCAAGTGGGGGCTGATAACCATTTTCAGCCAGCTACCCCAGATCCACTCTCACACTTTCCTATGAGATGGATAAGAAATACAAAATGCATTTTTGCATGGACGGCTATGATACAGTGTACTGTTAAAGAGATGTGCTTTGGGGCCTGCCTGCCCAAGTTTGTATCTGGTTCTGACATGTACCAGCTGTGGTACATGGTAAGGTTAGAACAGTGGTAAGGTTAATTAACCTCTCTGTGCTTTAGTTTTCTCATCTGTCAATTAAAAGTTGATAGTAGATACAACCTCATCAGGTTGTTCTGAAGATTAGAATTAAGTTGTGTAGAACCCTTAGATCTGGGACCTGTGTGCACTTATAATGGTGACTTGTTATTAAAACTGAGGCCCCCAGTGATCTCAGGTGATTTGTCTTCCATGATCCGAACATCATTGAACAGTGGCATTTAGGTCTCCTGACTCCCAGTGAGTTGTCAAACATTAAAAGCATAACTCTGAAAGTCCAAAGAAACTTCCCTTACATACACTCACATTCATACCCTCCTCCCAATACACACTCACACACTCACAAAATAAGGAAATAATTCCTTTTGCAGGAAACAAATTCAAAAAAAAAAAAAAGCTTAGAATAGCTTAAATGAGGTAAATTCACTGGCAAATTAATTCATGCTAATGTGTAAATGATTACCACCTGAGTCTTTTCTAAGCATGGGAATTTGCTAAGAACATCCTGGGGCAGAATGCTGCTAACTGGACAAAGGATGCGGCAGGAGTGTTGAGGATGCTGGTAACCAAAGGTCCCCACTTTGCAACTGTACAAGAAATGGACTCCCGATATGGAGCCATGGAGTGTAGCTTGCTGTTCTCAGGACTTCTAAGCCATTTCCTGGACCACACCTATACCTGCCTGTCTGACACCCAAGGAAGTATCCTGGGTAAGCCCCGACAAGGAGGACATACTGACAGTGTGTCCTCTTAGTCTAATCACTGACGGACCCTCCATCAGAGAGTGCCGTTGGCCGCAGATTCATGTCCTGATGTCCCCTGCAGTCTTGCCCCACGTTGGAGGTTACTGTTGCTGTGCTATCTAGCTCCCAGGTCCTGTTGCTCTCTGCCCTCCATCCTTCCCTCCGTGAAAACCTGGGATAAGGGATAGACTTGGTGTCACTCATCTATCCTGTGGGACAGTGCAGGTTAGCTCGTCTTAATTCAGCTGTCTAGTTGAAGAATGAAAGGCTTTGTTTCCTACTCAAGGGTTTTGGAGATTTCTTCGGCAGCAAGGTAGCCCCGGCTTGGGCTGGGCGACGGGGAGAGCTTCCCCGGCTCCTAAAGCAAACACTGCACATGGCCTCCTCCTCTGCTTGCGGGTGAGACTAGCTCAGTAATCAAGGGGTTTGGAATCTGATGAGCTGGGTTTCCTTTCTCTGTGGACCTGGACTTTTTCATCTAGACCCCGAGCCTTCACACGGCCGGTCAGACCGCCGCCTCTCCAGCACAGTGGTGTGAATTGAGGGGATGAGAGCACTTACTTCATTGGAGGCAGAAGACTCAGGATCAGAAATGCTGTTGCAATTCCCTATAGGATGGTTCAGCTCTGAGCGTCCGTGTCCTAATCTGTGAGCCTGGGTTACCCAAGGTTATCATGAGCATTAAATAGCCTGTGGAGAATCACTCAGTTCACGCAATTGCTCGCTTTTGCAGGCCTTTTGAGTTTGATGTTCTTTTCCCAACTGGTGCGTATCACAGTTACTTCTTAGCCCCTAAAATATCCCTTGGAATAAATCCAACATCTGCAGCTCAGGGACATACTGTTCTAGTTTGATTTTCATTCATTATAACCCTTTTTAAAATTAGAGGCACATGGGGCGCCTGGGTGGCTCAGGTTAAGCGTCTACCTTTGGCTCAGGTCATGATCCCAGGGTCCCGGAATCGAGCCCCGCATCGGGCTCCCTGCTTGGTGGGGAGTCTGCTTCTCCCTCTCCCTCTGCTCATCCTCTCTCTCAAATAAATTAATAAAATATTAAAATAATAAAATAAAATAAAATAAAATTAGAGGCACAAAAACCTCCCACCAGGAGAGAGTAAAATGGGTGTTCTCTGTGGGTCTGTGTGGCAAGGCAGGATCTGCAGCAACAATCCCCTGCTCTGAGGCAAATATCTTTATCACGACGAGGAGCTGGAATCACGGGGCACGGCCTGTCCCCACAGAGCCCCGCTCAGCAGGCAGGGGGTCCCTGCAGGTAGTGAGCGTGGGGTGGGGCGGGGCTGGCATGAAAGGCTGGGGCTGCCACTGGCTGGCCCACTGACATGCGATCTTCACTGTCCTCAGCCCAACATCAGCGGAGTGGACCTTGATAAGTTCCGGGAGATTCTTTTGCGCCACTGTGATGTGAACAAGGATGGAAAAATTCAGAAGTCCGAGCTGGCTTTGTGTCTTGGGCTGAAAATCAATCCCTAATCCCCAGAACACTTTGCCTTTTGCTCTTTGGATGTTTCTGTGCTCCGGCTGCTTAAGCTCCCTGTGCTTTGCTGTTGGGACACATGGGCAGACTTCTTAACCACCCGGGCGGTATCCTTGGGCTGGGGGCGGGGGTGGGGGGCGAGGGCTTTCTTGCTAAGGGCATGGTGTTCTCCCGCCTCGCTGAAAGCATCCCCCCCCCCATGCAGTACCTGTGTTATCCATCCTCCCCCCACCCTGGGCTTTCCCATCCCCCCCCACAGAACCAGCGAGCCCGCTGGATCTGCTCTGCTTGCCCTCCCGCAGTCACCAGGGAGGCAGGGAGCGGAGTCCATCTGTCTGTGCTCCCTTGTGGGCGAGTCTGGCGTCCTGTGACCTCTACAAATCGATTTTGTCATGGAAATAAACCTGTAGCTGGAAACAAAGACACGCTGGTCCTTGTTTTTGTGTTGTGATCTTTGCAATGTTCTGCAGGGTGGTTCTCTGACTTGGGGTGGGTGTGATGAGGAGGACGGAGACGGGCAAGATCCGAATGGATTTCACACCTGCTGCTTCCTTCCATAGTTCGCAGAAGCCCTGGTCGGTGACTTTGCCAATAATCCCTTTGTATTCATTGCACGGAGACCAGAACACTCGACGTGGGCTGGGTTTTGCTCTTAAGTGCTCTGTAATCTCACATGGTCAGGAAGGTAGGAATACAGGAGAAAATTCGGAGAAAATGCTTCCCAGGTTATCCATGTGTCTGTTCCCCACTCTGTTCCTTCCCTGTCCACCAGTGTCCTCTAGCGAATCTTTGACATCCAAGTCTCACTGGATGCCCCCGAGTGTCTGGGCCCCTCTGCAGGTTGCAGGCTCCCCCTCAGACCCCTGCTTCCTTCACTCCTGGGCTCTGACACAGTCCCCACGTCGGGGGGGGGGGTGCTGTTTCTCCTGGGGCAAGCCTCACTCTCTCTTACCATCCTGACACTTTGTTTCTTAAAACATCCCTACCTTATACCCAACAATGCAGGAATTTCAGGTTTGATATGATGCTTTAGGTAATTCAGAAAAATTGTAGTATAGAATGGTATATTCAGAGCCATTCATAACCCAAGAAATTCCATCATTCACAGGGTTCCCCTCAATGGCAGACCCTGGCCCTAACCGGGTTCCTATCCCCTCAGGTGTCCCTTACATCAAATATACAAATAATTAATATCAATAACTACCATCAAGTGCTTTCTATGTGCTAGGTACTTCTAGGTGCTTCCCACACTTCAAACCATGTAATCCTCACTGAAACCCCATGTGGTAGGTACTCTCATGACCAATCTTAGAGATGAAGACACGGAGGCAGATGGTAAGCTGTATGGGCTTGGACATCTCAGAAGTGGGGAGTCGTGGACTTCATTATGGCCCATTTCATGCACCTTTCAGGAAAACGTGGCCCCTCCCACAGGTTGGGTCTCACTGTGGGATCCACCGCCGTCCCCAGCAGGACATTTCTCCAAGTCTGGGTCACTCAGTCTGGGGCAACACTTGATGGGAGCCCAAAGAGAGCCCAGGGGGCAGCATGGGGCCAGACAAGCATGCGAACCCCTTCTCACCATGCAGATGTTGAGGGCGCCACATACACGTGCACCCTTCAAAGAACAAACTTTGGTTTTCAGAGTTGAGACAGCCCAAACCGACAGGAAGGGTGGAAGAATATGTATCTCCAGAATTTCACATTATTCTGCAGAATCTCGGCTCCTCCTCTGAATCCCCTGAGTTTTTAAATTTAAACCATAGCAGAAGTCTTTTATTTTAATGCAGTTGGACCTACTTTACATTTACTTATTGCAATGCAGCTTCTGTTTGGTTTGAGACATCCAGCTTTTAGGGTCAAAAATGCATTCTCTTCTGCTACCATTTTTTTTAAAGCTCTTTAAAAAAATTTTACATATATATTTTTTGGTTATGTGTAGATATAAAATATACATATAAATTTTGGTTATATATATATATGAGATAAAATTTGCCATTTTAACCATTTTAGGTGTGTCATTCCATGGTATTAATTACATCCACAATCTTATGCAACTATCAACACTATCTATGTACAAAACCTACTCATTGCTGCAAACAAAACCTCTGAACCCATTAAGAACATAACTCTCCATCCCCTCTATCCCTAGCCTCTGGTAACCTTTCGTCTACTTTTTGTCTCTATGAATTTGCATCTTCTAGATATTTCACAAAACTTGAATCATAAAATGTTTGTCCCTCTGTGTCTGGTTTATTTCACCCAGCATGTTTTCAAGATTCATCTGTGTCGTAGCAGGTATTAGGACTTGTTCTCTCCTTATGGATGAATAATATTCCTCCATATGGATATTCCACATGTAGTTTATCCACTCATCTGTTGATGGATACTTGCTTTGTTTCCACCTTTTGCTTACTGTGAATAATAGTGCAGTAAACACTGCCACGCAAGTATCTCAGTCCCTGTTTTCAATTCTTTTGTGTCTATACCCAGGGTTGGAACTGCTGGGTCTCATGGTAAGTCTATGTTTATCTGTTTGAGGAACTGCCAAACCAGCCTCCACGTGACGGCGCCATTTTACATTCCCACCAGCCATACATAAGGGTTCCAATTTTAATCTTCTGCTTCTAAATAGAGCCCTTTCTAGAATTGACCAAAGTAGAAACTAGATCCAAACTTGTCCTATATCCACTTAATTCATGAATCCTCTTTTAGCTACATGAAGAGAAAGTTTGAGCTTGCTGCTCTAGCAAGAGCCATATAAATTCTTAGCCAAGGGTCCTTATCCTCCTCGGTGTCTATCTGAAGATGACTGAGGTGGCGATGGGTAGGGAAGAGAAGTTTTATTCTTTTAAGAGTAATGTTTTCAGATCCACTGAGGGCAGCTACTTGCCCTGAACACCAGGAAGCTTTTAGTTATAAGATATAGCTAAGACTCTATCAGAATCTCCCAGGCTGGGGCACCCGGGTGGCTCACTCAGTTAAGTATCTGATTCTTTGTTCGGCTCAGACCATGATCTCATGAGTCATGAGATTGAGCCCCACATCCGGCTCTGTACTCAGCCAGGAGTCTGCTTGAGATTCTCTCCCTTTTTTTTTTTTTTAAGATTTTATTTATTTATTTGTCAGAGAGAGAGAGAGAGAGGACAAGCAGGGAGAATGGCAGGCAGAGGGAGAAGCAGTCTCCAGATTTGGTGTCTGGTCCACTTCCTGGTCCATAGATGGCTGTTTTTCACTGTGTCCTCACATGCTGGAAAGGGTGAAGAAGTTCTCTGGGGTCTCTTTCATAGGGCACTAATCCCATTCATGAGGGCTCCACCCTATGTTTATCTTTTCCCAAAGGCCCTACTTCCAAATACCAACACACTGGGGATTAAGTTTCAACACAGGAATTTTGGAGGAACACAAACATTTAGTCTATAGCAATGGCCAAGAAAGATAAATGGCCTTACGCCTCTGTTGCGAAACCAAAGGGGAACAGGATGCTGAAGAAGGGGCTGCCAAAGGGCAGAAGTCTCTCATCAGAGCCCATGTTGTATAGATTTGATGGGTGGGGGAAAAGTATGGGGGTGGCACCCCGAAAGTTGTCTCCTTGCCAAAGATGTTTGTTCATTCATTCCAAATCAAAAATGAAGAAGTAAAATTGTCTCTGTAGATGACATGCTCTTATAGATAGAAAATCCTAAAGACCCCACTAAAAAACTGTTAGAACTAATAAACAAATTCAGTAAAGTTGCAGGATACAAAATCAATATACAAAAATTAGTTGCATTTTTATACATTAACAATGAAATATCTGAAAAAGAAATAAATAAAACAATCTCATTTTCCATAGCATCAAAAATGATTAAATACTTAGGAATAAATTTTACAAGAGGTGAAAGACCTATACACTGAAAACTATAAGACTAGTAAAAGAAATTGAAAAAGACACAAATAAATGGAAAAACATCCAGTGTTCATGGATTGGAAGAATTAATATTGTTAAACTGTCTGTACGACCAAGGTAATGTATAGATTCACTACAGTCCTTGTCAAAATTCCAATGGCATTTTTCAGAGAAATAGCAAAAACAATACTAAAAATCGTATGGAACCACAAAAGATCCTGAGTAGCTAAAGCAATTAGTTGAGAAAAAATAAAGCTGGGAGCATCACACTTTCTGATTTCAGGCTATCTTACAAAGCTACTGTAATCAAAACAGTATGGGTACTGGCATAAAAACAGACACAAAGATCAGTGGAACAGAATAGAGAGCCCAGCAATGAACCCTTACATATACATTCAACTAATATTTGACAAGGGAACCAAAAATACTCAATGAAGATAAGATAGTCTCTTCAATAATGGTGCTGGGGAAACTGGATAGTGACATGCACTAGAACAAAATAGGATCCTTATCTTACAAACTCACAAAAATTAATTTGAAATGAATTATAGACTTAAACATAAGCCTGAAACCACAAAACTGGGGGCGGGGGGAGATGGAAAAAGCTCCTTGCCATTGCTCTTGGCAACTGGTTTTTTTTCTTTTTTTTTGGCTATGACATCAAAAGCCAAGCAATAAAAGCAAAAATCAGTAAGCAGGACTACATCAAAGCAAAAGCGTCTGCATAGCAGAAGAAACAATTAGCAAAATGAACAGCAACATATGGAATGAGAGAAAACATTTGCAGACCATCTATCCGATAAAGGGTTAATGTCCAGAATATATAAGGAACTCATACAACTAACTCAATAGCAAAAAACAAACAGTCTTATTAAAAAATGGGCAGAAGACCCGAATAGAGATTTTTTTCTAAAGAAGACATACAAATGGCCAACAGGTACATGAAAAGATGTTTAACATCACTAATCATCAAGGAAATGCAAATCAAAACGACAATCAGGTATCTCCTCACACCTGTTAGACTGGTCATTACCCAAAAGGCAAGAGGTAGAGAGTGTGGGTGAGGATGTGGAAGAAAGGGAGCCCTCGTGCACTGCGGGGAATGTGAGTAGGGACAGCTACTGTGGAAGCCGGTATGGAGGTTCCTCAAGGAAGTAAAAATAGAACTACCATCTGATCCAGCAATCCCACTTCTGGGCATATATACAGAGGAAATGAAATCAGGGAATCAAAGAGATATATATCCTTCCATGTTCAGTACAGCATTATTCATATTAGCCATGATACAGAAACCACCTGAGTGCCCATCAGTGGATGAATGGCTGAAGAAGATGTATACACACACACACATATATGTGTGTATATATATGATGGAAAATTATCCAGCCATGAGAAAGAGGTAAATCTTGCCATTTGAGATGACATGGATGGATCTTGAGTGCATTACTCTAAGTGAAATAAGTCGGAAAGACAAATATTGTATGATATCACTCATACATAGAATCTAAGAAAGCTGAACTCATAGAACCAGAGAGCAGAATGGTGACTGACAGGGTTGGCGGGGAGGGAAATGGGAGATGTCAGTCGAAGACCACAAACTTCCGGTTAGAAGATGACGAAAGCTCCGGGGATCTCATGTACAGCAAGATGACAGATGGTTAGCTATATTGTATTATAACTTGAAAGTTGGCCGAGAGCCGACCTTAAATGCTCTCCCCGCAAGAACGCAGTGGTAATTGTGTCCTGTTGTGGAGGTGTTAGCCGACGCTATGGTGGGATCATTTTACAATATACACGTTCATCAGATCAACAGGTTATACACCGTAAACTTACAGAATGCTGTAGCTCAATTCTTTCCTAATAAAGCTAGGAAAAAAATACTCATGAAGAATGAATAAAACTTCTTCAGTTGGTCAGGCCCTCAGACCCCGCTCCCACCCCTGAATTATGATCCCAGTTATTCACTATGCCCCTCCCTTGGCACCTCTGGCTCCAGGCAGTGTTTTATTTATGGTGACTTTTTTTTTTTAAGGGAATATAAGATGATATCAAGGGCTTGTCCTATAGTCCTCTGTAGGTCTAGCATCGTAGCGTGGTCAAGAGTGTTTACTGCTATTGACAGCAGGGGTGGTCTGGGAAACCTCAGCACATCTCCTCATCTGACCTTTCACACGCCTCTGCCCAGTGTCCTAAAGCCGTAGTTGGGGGTGAGCAGTGCCTGAAATACTCTTCTACTGTGTCTATATGATTCTAAAGAAAGGAATCACATTTTGCTGCCTAATACTGATTAAAATAAATAGTTGAGTGATAGAGTTCAATCATTCATTTTTGTAAAATTTCAGTGCAACAGGCTTACTTATCTCCTGATATTGCAATATCTGATCAATGCAGCCCCAAATCCTGCAAAGCCCAGCAGTTTGAATGGAATAAACAGTCACACAGGTAACAATCAAGGCTTGGCTTCTGAGGCCCTCCTAACCAGACCGGTCATCTTTACTTCTGCTTCTTGAGTGCTTAATTGTCTCTAAGTTCTGAAAGGGTATACGTTTTCCAAAAAGCAATAGTCAGCATATCTTTGTTTTATTTGGGTGAGGATACTTAGGGCCACGGCTACTCCCGTGAGGCTTTTAGGACAATACGAGTTTCCGACTATCAAACAAGCAATCGCAATCTGGCAGATACAAACCCGTTTCTGTTCCTCATGGATCTTCTCTCTTCTCTGGTTCTCTGAATCCTCCTTCTTTCCGAGACCCCAGGGCATCCCAGTGCTTCTGGGGGTGGGGGTCCCTGAGGATGGCTCTCCTCTGCTGCCACCCTCCTCCTGTCCCTGCAATGCGGTCCCACGGTCAGGCTGCCTGATCCTCGCTCCCTTACCTCTGTCTAGGCCTGAGTCTCTTCCTCCCACCTCCCTCACGCCCCTCTTCCCCCTGACCGATTACAATCTACTCTTTCCTCAGGGGTCTGCTTAAGCTCCAACTTTTCCATCAAGCCTCACACCATCTACCCATGTACCTTCCCCCAGGCTCTGTCATTACTGAATTAATACTCTGTCATTAGATTCTAATTCTTCTGTTGCTGTTGCATACATCTGGTTTTGTCCCCTCCAACTAGGAGGCAAGCTTCTGGAAGCCCAGGAGACCCTGTTGTAGGCTTGGTCCAGCAGCTGGCCCTGCCCTGCCACCCCACACTCTCGGGCCGCCCGGCTCGGGGCCTGCAGCCGGGCACTCGGTTCCACTTGCGACTCTCCGCAGGGAAAGAGCACCTGTCTCGCCACACATCCACGTCCTCATCTAACGCGAGAACGCGGACTTCGCGTGAAAATGGGGCTGCGTTCAGGCTCTGGGTGCACCTGGCCCCAGGCCACCATTCCAAGTGCTTAGGAGCCGTCACAACCAGTGAGGAGAAAGAATTCTAAAAATTATGCTCACAAACAAGATACTCTTCTTCCTGTGGGGGCCGGAGGCCTGGCCAGGCTCCCAGTCATGAGGCAAGGGTTGGCAGCAGGGTTGGGGGGCCGGAGGGGGTCTCTCTGCTCTTGCTGGGGGCAGGGGCCTGGACTTCACGGCCCATGGAAAGAGGCCAAAAGGCTGCAAGGTGCTTCAGGGCCCGGGGCTTGTGAGTGGCTCCTATCTAAGGAGCTGGAGGACGGAGACCCAACTTTATAGCCTGGATCTGGGCCGGGTCACCCACCACCCCTTCCTACAGCTTCTAATCCCAACAGTTCCAGAGGTCAGGAGTCACAGGCCACCCGTGTAAGGAAGGTGCCGGTTCTGAGATACGGCTGCTCCGAGGTGAACACAAAGCCAATGGAGAAGGGGGAAGTCTGAACTGAGACAGACAGAGACAGACGTGGGGGTGGGATGGGGGGTGGTCTTATTCACAGAAGCCCGCAAACTCTAATTCCAAAATTCACGAGGAAAAGGCATGCCGGAAGGATTGCTACAAGATTATTAGGAACTGAATGTTTGTGGTCCCCATAAATTCATATATGAAAACCCTGCTGCCCCCACTGTGACTTTTGGGAGGTCATTAGGATCAAATGAGGTATTTAGGATTAAAATAGGATTAGTCCCCTAATAAAAGTCTTGAGAGAATTTGCCCCTCCTCGATTTCTTCTTCCTCTCTCTCTCTCTCTCCCCCTCCATCCCTTGCTCTCACTCCACCACACAGACAGGCTGGCAGACTGCAACCTGAAAGAGGGCCTTCACCAGAATGTGATCGTTCTGGAACCCTGATCTTGGACTTCTGATCTCCAGAACTGTGAGAAATAAATTTCTGTTGTTTATAAGCCACCCAGTCTACGGTATTTTTGTTACAGCAGCCCAAATGGACTAAGACATATAAAATAAAAATAATAGGGCCATCTGAAAATAGCTCCAAAATAAGTATGTTTGTTTTTGCTTAAAGATGTGTAGCTTATTTCTGGAAGGAAACTTGTAATTCATTTGCCTCCAGGAAGAGGAACTAGGTGACTGTGGATGGGGTGGGAAGAAGACTTTACTGAATACACTTTGTATCTTTTGAATGTTGAACCATATAAATGTATTACCTATTCAAACAAATTTATATGGTAAAGAAATAAGAACATCTTTTAAAATGAACTATCAATTATTAAAAAAACAGAAACGAAAGAGAAACTGGTGGATGTAAATAACCCGTTAGAAACCTGAAAATAAAATGTGTAATCACTGGAACAATATCAGCGCAAGAAATAACTTTTGCCAGGTCACAATTGGAAGTAATTAGTGAATAGAAATAAGGCAGATAACTCACACAGCTGCATGGAGACATACTGAGATATAACAAATGTGAAAAAGGAGTTCAGAGGGGCTCTTGGGTGGCTCAGTCGGTTAAGGTTAAGCGTCTGCCTTCGGCTCAGGTCATGATCCCAGGGTCCTGGGACGGAGCCCCGCATCTGCATCGGGCTCCCTGCTCAGCAGGGAGTCTGCTTCTCCCTCTCCTGCTCCCCCTGCTTGTGCTCTCTCTCTCTCTGTCATATAAACAAATAAAATCTTAAAAAAAAAAAAAGTTCAGAAAGATGGTGGTGTAATAAAAGTCCATAGCATCCCCCCCGCAAAAAGGAATAGAAGGAATAGTGAATAAACAAAACTTGGAAGAGATAACAGGTTGATAGCTTCCAGAAATAAAGATGTGAGTCCTCAGAATGTGAACACACACTAAATGCTAAACATAATAAAAATAACCTCATACCAGACAACTTACATTGAAACTGTCAAAAGTAAAGGTTAAAAGGAAAAATCTCAAAAGCCATCCAAGAAAAATGAGAGAAATACCTACTAAATGATGATAATTAGATTGTCAGTGGATTCTTATCAGCAATGCTACATGCCAAAAGACAACGGAGCATTTCCAAGGAATGAAGGCCTATAACTAAAATACATTAAAATACATTACCTAGCTAAGCTATCATTCAAAATTGGGATGGAATAACATTTCTGATATGCATATAGTAAGAGGGCTTTACCATTGTCCCCCATAGGTTCTTACTGAAGGAATCAATAAAGGATGTATCTGAGCCAAAGAAAAGTAAATCCAAAAGAAAACTGTGGAATACGCAAATAATGTGGAATGCGCAAATAACACAGAAACTGATTTTTAAAAATCTAAACCTTAGAAATGGTGAGAGATTTGGTCAAAAATTAATATTAAGGGATATTCACTGTAGTATTAACTATAATAGAGAACATCTAGAAATGCCAATGGTAAGGATGTGATTAAGTTAATGTTGCGTCTGTAATGTGGCCTATTTTCCTATTACACAGTGATGAAAATGTTCTAAGAAAAAATGAGATGCTTTATTTGATGATCTCTAAGTCCATTCTAGTCCTAACGCTACTACGTTAATTGATTGATTGGAACCATAAGATCTGATCATTAATAATTTTGTGTTTTCTAAACCTCTGACATCTGTTCCAAGCTTTGTAGCACTTCATTTTTTTTTTTAATTTGTTTATATTTGTTACAACCTTTTAAAGCAGAATGTGACTTGAGAGCACTACATTTCCACTCACAGAACTTGCTGAGTTACTTCTTGAACAGCTTTACCACATGCCTAAATAGGCTTAGAATTTCGCTACTCTAAACAATGCTCTTCTTTGGAAAACAAGCCCTATGCATGGTTACTCCCATCCAGTTGGTTCAGTTTAACTACTAGTTTCTAGAGGCCTCGTACATGCAGTTGATAACTACAGGGGATAGAAGATTTAAAAAGTAGATCCTAGACGGT
>NC_138376.1:1882845-1901847 GCF_054177405.1 Leptonychotes weddellii | reverse complement strand
ACTAGATTCCCGAGACTCTGTCATGCACAATAAGGGTATTAGGTAGAGACAGAACTGCAGAAGCCACCAATATCCTTTGGTTTACCTTGGGAAGGACTGGAGTCCTTGGGAGAGAAACATATCCAGAGGAGGAAGAAGGGAGAAGGAATGAAGCAAAGGCATGGACAGGGAGGAGGGGAGAGTCTGACGAGAGAGGAGAGAATGGGGCAGCCATATGTGAGAGTCATAAAGGGGGAAAGGGGAAATGGGATGTTGAGCATGTTCACTGGGTTTTATTAATGGAATCCTCCTTTGCTACTTATTGAAATAGTTCAATAATGACTTAAGTTTTCAAGTTTTGTGGGATTTTTTTGTTTTGTTTTGTTTTTGTCAGATGGGGGTTTCCTTAACTAGATATCTGAGCGTGAGTGGGCCGCACGGCTGCTCCATGTTATGTGGCAGAACTGAATGAGGCTGTCTGGAGGTTATGGGTTCTTTTCTGAGGGGCTGGAAGTTACCGCCTGAATGGCAACGGTGGAAGTTGCCTTCCACCATCAGCGGGATGGTGGAAGAGGCGTTGAGCCTGGGCGGGAAATCCTGAACATGCGTTCCCATTTAGGCTATTTTCCAGTAGACAAAGTCACCTGCCTTCCCCAGGGTTACATTCCTGACCACAGACTCCATGACGATCTGGTGAGCATGCTAACTCTGTCGTCCTTTTCTGTTCTTGTTTTTTTTTTTTTTTTTTTTTTGAGAACAGCGTTTTCCTTAAAGGAGGTGACAGGCTTTGTGAAACACAAGCTGGTGGAAAAGATTTGGGGGACACAGGTGCATCTTGTTGTTCCTCATAGCCAGCCAGCAACATAAATGCCAGCCTCCAGCCTCCTCAGTATTCTGGATAAGCTCCAAATTAGTTGCCCCAACCACCAGGGCCACTAAATTTGGGAACCAGGGAGAAAAACTGGGTGGGGGGTGTAGAGGCTTGTGTCCATGAGCATTTCCTGTGTAACAAACAACCACAAAATCATAACAGGAAGTGCGTGTTAGCAGTGGGAGAGTCTGTGTTGTGTGAAAGGAGGTCTCGGTCCTTGGACTCCCCTCAGAAGACTTATGTGAGGATCCACACTCAAATAAAGCCAGCCAGAAGGAAGGTAGCAAGCACAAAGCAGTTTATTAAGGACACGACAGTTGGGAGAGCTGGCAGGTGCGGGGCTGGCAACTGGGGGTCAGGGGTGTTTGCAGAGGTTATGGGTCAGAGCTAGGGCAGTTTCCAATCATCTAAGGGACTCTTCCCACCAGTTGAGAGGAGTTTTTGGCCCCCGGAGGTTCTTGCAGGAACTGTCATGGCCGCCTTCCCCCAGGGGCAGGGGTAGGTAGGCTGAAACCACAGTGTAAATATATTATAATGAAGCTACCAGTTACCCTGGGGCTGAGGTTGAAAAGCAGAGCATCTGAGGGGCACCGACCGACCGTGGTGTTTGGCGTGTCAGTCCCCGGGGGGCCGGAAGTCTGTGAGGTCGGGATGTTAAAAACCGGAGTCAGAATGCTGTGCCCTCAAGCCTTCTATCACCAGCTTTGCCTCCAGCTCACGTCTAACTAACTGCCAACTCCATCATTTGCTGCTCCCAAGTCTGAGGTCAGCCAGGGGTTCCTAGGTCCCTGCCGATCTTGGCCAGACTAGCTCAGGTATCTGGAGATCATGCGTGACAGGGACAGCTCAGCTCTGCTCGGGGACTCCTCCTCTACAAGGCTAGTCTGGGCATGTTCTTGGCCTGGCACCTGCAGAAATATGAGCGGGCAGGCCCTGTTCAGGCATCTTCATGAGCCCTATTTGCTAACATCCCATTGACCAAAGCGAATCTCAGAGTCCAAGAGAAGGACCAAGAGGAGGAAGCCACCGCAAACTTAGACGGCAAGGGCACGGATAGATGGGGAGAACCGGCAGCTTTTTTGTGGTCTGCCCCTCATAACCTTGAGGTAAGATCTGGCTCAAACTCTTTACCTGGGATTTGGTCCAGGGGCTCCCTTTTCACATGACCAGGCCCCATTAATCTGTGGGGGTGTTCCTGTCACTCCCCTGTGGTCTGGCCCACTGCCAACCATAGCAGACAGTAAGGGTTCTGATGAATTTTTACCATAGCTTGAGGGCAACAGAACTAGAAAATTTAATCTGTTTTCTGAAGGAGGGGAAATTGGAGGGGGAGACAAACCATGAGAGACCATGGACTCTGAGAAACAAACTGAGGGTTCTAGAGGGGAGGGTGGTGGGAGAATGGGTTAGCCTGGTGATGGGTATTGAGGAGGGCACGTTCTGCATGGAGCACTGGGTGTTATATGCAAACAATGGATCATGGAACACTTCATCTAGAACTAATGATGTAATGTGTGGTGATTAACATAACATAATAAAATAAATTAAAAAAAAAATAAATAAATTCACAGGAAAAAAAAGAACATTTAATCTACTATTTTGAAAGGTAAAAAAAAAGGTCAAGTACATTGAAAAATCTAATATAATTTTTTTTTTAAAGATTTTATTTATTTATTCATGAGAGACAGAGAGAGAGAGGCAGAGGGAGAAGCAGGCTCCCAAGGAGCAGGGAGCGTGATGCAGGACTCGATCCCAGGACCCTGGGATCATGACCTGAGCCGAAGGCAGACGCTTAACCATCTGAGCCACCCAGGCGCTCGAAAAATCTAATATAATTAACACTATTAATTCCCCCATTTGCCTGTATTAAGAACACATATTAAGGTTCTCTACTTGTTATACTAACACAGTCCTGAAGTCAAGGGAGATGGTGTCTTGGTCAAGAGCCCAAAGCAAGTTATTGGTTAGGAAGAGGGTTGGTGGATATGTAGAGATTCTAGACCAGACAGGAGGCCCCTGCTCTCTCCTCCTTCCCCACACCCCTCTGGTCTAGCTTCCCTTTTAGACCCAGCTCACATCTGGGTAAAAGGATACATGAGCTGAACTATCACTCAAAACTAATCAGATGGGTATATTTTTGGGGGAGACAATTTTGTGACATGCTTCTAATGCTCCAGTATTCTAAAGAAAAAGAGCTTGGTAAATATTCTCATTTAATCTAGTCATTTAGTCCTAAAGAACATGGAGAAATGAGAGTATATCTGGAGAAATCCTCACCAGTTTTAACTCCTGCTAAGACAGAATTAGAAAACAATTTTCTAGTTTCCCTCACTTGCCAAAAAAAAAAAAATTTTTAAGGGAGGAAAAAAAGTACTTGAGAATATGCAAACAGATTGTTTCGATCTCTCTCTCTCTGTGTTTGCTTGTAGAATGATAAAATGCCATTAGTAATAAAAACAATAACTTGCAAGTTAGAAGAGCTGCCAGCATCAACATCGTAGAAATGTCTCTTGTAATGGAAGAATAAGCAAATATTTTCATTTTGTACTTTAATTACAGATATTATTGTTCACGATGACTTGCTAGCAGCTATTGCCCCAAAGAAGATTCAAAGCTGAAAGCTGGTTTTATGAACTAGAGTGCTTTGTGGGGCCTGTCATAGGTCATCTAGGGTAAGAGGGCACGCGTGGGACCCCTGGACCAGACAAAGGCCTCCAGTGTTTAAAATGTGCTGGCGCATTCCAGGGCAGAAAGCATATGTAATGGGAAAAACAAACAAAAACCCTATACAAATGAAATGTGTCTGAACTTGGAATCAGGAATCATGGTTAAACTCTTGAGCCCACCCCTCATGAGCACTGTGTACTCGTGCACATCCTGTTTGAGCCCATGTCCCCACTGATTGAATGGAAATGAAAACAGTAGCAATAATAACTTCAGACTGCGTGATGGGCAGAGCGGATGCACCTGAAGACGTGTTGGGAACCCTAGCGCTCACAAAAACGTCAGGTAGGCAAGACAGCTGTGTGGGCGGAGCATGGGGGTGGTGGTTCATCACCCTCTTAAGTAAGAAAGCTTAAAACAGTCTTCTGCTCCCTTGTCCCATCCCTGCTCCTGAAACCCCTTGGATGTGCTCCCACGTGGTTATGCAGCAGGCCCTCTGGATCCGTGTGTCCCACATTCATGTTGACCATGAGTCTTGACTTTGTACCCTTGCAGGACCCTTAAGATTCACTCTGCCTGCATTTAATTCACTTCTCTTTCAAGCCCTATTCCTATTTCTAAACTTGAAAGAGTAGTACATCTTTCCAGCTTCCCCACGAGGCATGCATTTAGTCCAAGGAGTCTAGGGGTGGCTTGGCCTTACCTTTGGCTGGAAGTGGGGGAAAACAGCTAACCACCGTGCCAAAGTAGAAACTGATTTCCAAACAATGGAGGTGGCTGTGATGAAGGTACAGTTATTATTTCTATTTTGCAAATTCGAAAATTGGGGCTCGGAGAAGTAATTAAATTGTTCAAGTTCTCCCAGCTGGTAGGTGACAGAGTGGAAGACAAATTCATTTGTGAAACAGGGATAACCTTGACCTCTTAAAGTGTACTAGCCAGAATGTTTTGGTTGTAAGACCAAAACCAGACTCAAACTAGCTTCCACAAAACCTATCTTGCACATAGAACTGTAAGTCATAAAAGTAGATGTGGATCCTGGGCTGGGGGTATTGGCTCAAGAAATACCAGCATCTCTCTCTCTCTCTTCCATGTCTCCATCAGAAACCTTCTACCATGCAAAGAAGATGGCTCTTGGCAGTTCTGGATTCACGTCCTCGCAACTAATTAACTACAGGGCCAACTTTTTCTGGAGCTCCAACAGAAAAGTTCCAGGGAATATTCTGATTGGCCCACCTTGGATTCCATACCTTTCTCTGAACAAAGTACAGGGCATTTCAACTGGCAAGGTCCCAGTCAGGGGTGGACAAACTACCAACCTAGGCCAAATCCAGCGCAATGTGGGTCCCGTCTGGTCACGTTCACTTATTTATATTAACTGTGGCTGTTTCCATTCTGGTGTTGTGGTAGGCATGTTGAGTGTTGAGTGTTGAGTAGGCATGACAGAGTTGGTATGTCTTAGAAAGCCAAGAATATGTTCTGTTTCTTTACAGAAGAAGTTTATCAAGCTCTGGTCGAGATGGTCCAGCCACCCCTGTTGCAAAGTTTGACCTTCCTAAATGACCCTGAATGTTTTAGGACAGAGAATTCAATTACCAGAAAAAGGAAGATGAATACCTGGCAGTGAGACAGAGCAGGTGTCCTCTACATGAGTTTTGTGATGGGTAAAGTCACACATGGTGAAATTTCTAGAACATAACACTTGATTCAGGTCATTTTTTCCTCAGACCCCTCTCACTCACACTTAATCTTTTAGCACATAAATGTTGTTAGGGAGGACCAGGCAGGCATTATAAATGGGAGCTAAAAATTATCCACAAGAAATGAAAAGCAAGAAAGCAATTTTTTTTCACAAATATGGAATCCCGATAAATAGTTCACAAAATACCCTTGCCTCCTTAATGGCAACAGTTTCCAGTCAATTAAAGGTATCTGAGGAAAACTGGAAGGGGAAAAATGTAAAGCGAATGACCACAAAAAATGAAATCCCCGGGCCTCCCCTTTCCCCAGCCTGGGGACCGTGAAGTTCTAGCTGGGCCTAATTGTCCACAGCAGAGTTAGAGTCCTAGCCCTCAAATGTTGGCTAACACAGGACCCCCCGGTGACTTTTGTTCCCAGACTGGAGTCACTATGGCTCCCACCGTTCTCAAAGTGGAGGAGGGAAACACGGTCCAGGGTCAGTCCTCAGCACAGTGCGAAGTGAGTCTCCCAGACATGGAGACAAAATTTTACTCCCCTGGGTGTCCGAGTGCAGACTGTAGAAG
This sequence comes from Leptonychotes weddellii, assembly GCF_054177405.1. NCBI lineage: Eukaryota > Metazoa > Chordata > Mammalia > Carnivora > Phocidae > Leptonychotes > Leptonychotes weddellii. The sequence goes on along the minus strand of NC_138376.1, from coordinate 1,896,069 downwards.
AACCGAGTAGGAACATTGCGCATATGCTGGGGGAGGAGGAGGATGGGCTGTGTGGGAATCCTGGCTGAGCACACGCTTTCTGTGTCTTTATAAATCTGTGCCATTCTGAGTCAGCACTGATTACCACAGGCGCAATTACAGCACCTGCAGGCAGGCGTTAATACTGCTAATGATATCGCTTTGTGGAGTGATTATCTGAGAACCGACCTCAGCGGCTGCACCAGGATTGCAGCCTCGTGTGACCCCGCGTGAAGCCGGCGGTGGGGAAGGCGGGCGGCACGTGTTCCGTCAAGACGGGCTGTCGGAGAGGGCAGCCTGCCATTAGATCAGACGTGCTGTCATCGGGGGGCTGGTGCACCCCCGCTCACGTGCTCTAGGGTGGGCGATGACATTTAACAGATGTAGATTCTCAATATAACAACCCTTGGGTGCAGAGCAGATAATTGCACCAAGCTCCGCAGCTGGCCCCTTCATCTTTCCATCTCTGCTTGGATCAACACCTCCTGGGCTTACAAAGGTCACCGTGGAGATCGCTCAAGGACTGGCCCAGCCAGTCCCATCTGTGATCTCATGCTTGGGGATCCCTGGGTCAACTCAACCCAAACCATTCCCTTTTGCCAGTCCCTTGACCATTGTTTTGATAGTTTCCTTTTCACTGTTTTTGGGGAGAAGAAGAAAACAAAAGTCCTGACACCTCCCCACCACCACCACCATCAAAATGAGATTATATCCATTAACTGTTCCTGACAAAAAAAATGGCATCTCCACCAAATGTTTTGCCTTAACAGGACACACAGAGTGGTCTTGCAGACACAGAGGATCGCTCCTAATCTCTGAAGTTCAGGTCACCTACCCGAGAGGTGTCTGCTTGCCTGACCAGGCTGTTCGATATATTCCAATGACCCTCTCACTCCCCATTCCCCAGCCTGCCTGCCGGCTAGCCAAAGAGCTTGCTTCTGTGGAAGCCTGACCTTTGATTAATTGCATGCTCAGGTTCACAGAAATGTTAAGTCGCTCCCTATTGGCCATGACTTTTATCTCTAGGAGATTTACAACCCCTTACAAGATCGTATTTGTAATACTCAGAATATGCAAAAGTTATAACCAGGTGCTTCCTAATACCGGTCGTCTGTTCCCAGCCAGACTGGCCTGGAGCCTTCCTGGCTCTTGTCTGTGCTGCTCTCATTCCCCACTCCCCCTTCCATGCATCAGAACTCTCTTGATCTTCAAGCACAGCACAGAGCCCACCTCGTCCAGGGGGCAGTCCTAGACTATCCTGGTGGCAGTGGTCACTCCCCCTCAGGAAATGAGACAACTGGCCTATCAGAAAAAGAACATTAGACTGAGAGTCAGAAAGGCTGGATCCAAATCCCAGCTTTGCTAGGAAGTCACTCAGTTTTCCAGATTTCTGTAACAAAGTATCACAAACTAGGGGTGTGTAAATAGCAGAAATGTGTTGTCTGACGGTTCTAGAAGCTAAAAGTGTGAAATCAAGATGTCAGCAGGGCTGGTTCCTTCTGAGGGCTGTGAGGGAGAATCCATTCTATGCCTCTCCCCAAGCTTCTGGGTGTTTGCTAGCAACATCTGGTGTCTCTTGGCTAGGAGAAGCATCACCCCAATTCTTGCCTTCATCGTCACATGGTGTTTCCCGGGTGTGCATGTCTCTTTGTGTCCAAATTTTTCCTTTTTATAAGCACACCCGCCATGTTGGATTAGGGGCCCACCCTACTCCAGTGTGACCTCACGTTAACTAATTCCACCTACAATGACCCTGTTTCCAAATAAGATCACATTCTGAGATACTGGGGGTTAGGACTTCAACGTAGGAATTTTGGGAGGACACAATTCAACCCATAACAGGGGCCTTGGCCAAATCCTTCTCAGTACCCTCACCTGTAAAACGCAGATAGGACAGAAACAACTGCTCACAGAGCTTCCGGAAGGATCAGTGCATGTGACTACCCAGCATTGTGGATGCATATGTTGGATTTCCTCTGTTATCGTTTCTATTTTCTGCTGTCTTATTATGCGTCTTACAACTGTATGTGAGTGGAAGCAGAGAGGAGGGGAAAGAGGAGGGCAGACAAGACACAAACATAACTGAAGCCTCCTCCCTGGGGAAATGGGGACACCAAGATGGCTTCCTTCAATCGGGCACCTCTCGAAGCAAGGACACAAGCTGTAGGCAAAGAACTTAGAGTCTAGCAGAGGAGCCCAGTGTCCAAGGACCCAGCAGAGAGATACAGTCCTTGCTTGGCAAGTAAGAAGAGCAGACATCCCCCCAGATGAGGAGAGATCAGCTTTGGTAAATCCCTGCCCAGAATTTTGCAATAAAAAAAACTGAAAGAAGTTATTTTAATCTCAGCACACATGTATAATTTTATCACTAAAACACTTATTTTTGTTCTGAATTACACACGGTTTAGGGAATGAGGGCTCTCTCATAAGCTTTTCGGGGCTTAGTGCCACCAAAGAACTTACAAGGGCTCTTAGAGTGCTTGGCACAAAAATATGTAATTACATTAAAAGAACAAATGATCCTGAAGAAGAAGAGAGGGAAGAGTGGTTTCTAAAAACAAAATAAATAAATAAATAAATGTGGAGGGACAGGGAGCTCTGATGAATTCATGCCTAGAAAGGATCTTACAAAAGGCAGTAGGAAATCAGTTTTTATGAAGACACAAAAGCGTGTAAAAACAAACTAAAGCCCCCAATAAGATGAGTTTGGAAAATCCCATTCTAGGTGTTTTTCTGAGTTCCTATGAAGGGAAGAGGTGGAGTTCAGATCAAAGAAGAGGGAGCTAAGGGGCAATGAGTGGATGAAGTTGCCAGCCATGGGCAGAGGGTAGAAACTTCCCATCTCCTAGCATACCTTTATCCTTTTAGCCAAGGAAAATGGTCTGCAGATCCAAAGAATCAGGATAACTATCATTAAGAGAAAAATGAAGCCTAAAAGGGAGATGACAAGAACACCCAGATGCTCCTACTGGCTGGTTCCCAACTTGTGCTTTCTCTTGCTCACTATGTTCCATCTCTTCCTCCCCATCCCATTCTTACATCTCAGAAGAATATTCTGGACTGCTTTCTGCCCTTCCTTATCTCCCATGGATTCCTCGGCCCATTGTAAGTGGTCCTCTATGCCCACTACTCTTCTGTAAGAGACAGTCTAAGGTCAATAATAACTACGTATCTGATAGACCCAAGAGGTACATTTTAACCTTTGTCCCACTGGGCCCTGTTGCATCCATCCAACTATGTTCATCACTACCTGTTCCTGATCTATTGTTTTGACTTACAAGATACCAAGCTCTCTTGGTTCTCCTCTTATCTTTCAATATTCTTCACTTGCCCTTTAAAGCTTTGTGTTTGTAGGGTCCATTCTTTGCCCACTGGCTTTCCTGGTGATCTCATCCACTGTCATGGACATGTGGTTGGTCTCCTGCCTCCATTCCATTTTAGATTATTAGTCCACATCCATTGTGGCAAGTCAGTCCCCTTTACAGGGATCAAAGTGCCCCAACCTTACTTCCATAAGAAGAGGTATTTTATGAAAAGAAAGAAAACTAACTTCTTGGGGGAAAAAAGTCTCACTTCTAGGAACCTATCCTAAGGGGAGAAAACACGACAGATGTCTTCGAGAAAAGATGTTTACTATCAGATTATTTATAACAGGGCAAACCTTGATTTTAGCCATGTGAGACCCAGGTCAAACTTCTGAATCTATACAAGTGTAAGACAGTAAATTCGTATTGTCTAAACCACTTAGTTTATGTAATTTATTAGGAAATAAATAGTAAATAAATACAACGTCCTTTCTCTTGCAGCTTCCATTTTTTTTTTTAAAGATTTTATTTATTTATTTGAGAGCAAAAGCGAGAGAGATCAGAGAGGGAGAGGGAGAAGCAGACTCCCCGCTGAGCACGGAGCCCAATGTGGGACTTGATCCCAGGACCCTGAGGTCATGACCTGAGCCGAAGGCAGAGGCTTAACCGACTGAGCCACCCAGGCGCCCTTATAACTTCCATTTTACTGAAATGTTACCTCGGCTGCCAATTAAGGCTTTTCCCTTTATGGGAAGGTTTGTTGGATAAAAGTGCTCTTAGCAGATAGGCATCTCAGGCATCCAGGTACCAAGGCCGGTGTGTGATTTCTCTCCCCGAATCTCTCGGCAAGCTCTGTGCCCCCCTCACCCGTTTGCTCCCTTGCTGAGGCAGATCCTGGGCGGCAGACCCTGAGAGTGAGTTTGAGCACCCTCCTTTAATTCATCCCGCCTCTACACAGCACCCATCCCCTGCCTGTTTGGGCAGCACCAGGTTAGAGCACAACTGGACATCTGTTAACCAGCTGTGGGCTTGGCAGCCAGGAGTAAGGGAGGGGGCGATGTCTGTCCTTCAAACCTTCCTCGTCTCCCTAGGGATTCTGGTCCACTTAAAAGAGGTCTTCACTAAACCAGAACCCCAAGTCTGGCTCCCACTTTCTGCCACCATCTCACCCCTCCAAACCCCAGAGCTCCGCAGAGTGGATGGCTAGGACAGCAGTGGGGCCATCGCCAGACTCTGCTGACACCACAGTGAGCACGGCCCCCGTCCCATGAACCCCACGGGCAATGCTTGGTTATGTTCAGCAGAAACAGTAATGTCTTTCCTGGTCAGAATGAGAACAGATCGCCCCCCTGGTGATGGGAGAGGCTGGGTTTCCCGCTGGAACTACTGCCTTTGGTAGCAGCTTCTAGACCCAGAAAAACTCGGGGTTGGAAGCGACGCATGTTCACGGGGAGGCATGAGGATAGGAAGACTCTGCCTCTGTCTCTGATCCTGGGGGTTTCTACCCTGGGGCAGAGAAGCCCACCTCAGAGAACACGCAGGTACTGGGGCCTCCCCTGTGGGCCTCCACCTCCGGATGCTTCTGGGCCAAACGTGAAAAGTGGGCTTTGTTCTGTTTTGTTCTGTTTCACTCAGCTGGGTAAGGCTGGCCCCTCCACACCCACAGGAGCTAACGTTTGGAAGAGAGAGTGGCTTTTCCCTCCATTCTTCCACAGCTGCCTGGGACACGGAGCTTACCCGTGGTGAGTCAGTCAGGAGAACAAGCAAAAGAGGCCCACATGGATTTTACACCAAATCTCATTTAAAGACCCATGTTTACCTGAGATGCTTCTACTTTTCCTCTCTGAGAAGCAGCCTTTGCTGACCGGCTGGCTGTAGGAACAACAGGCCAGATTCAAGGGCTCTGTCTGTCCTCCCCACCCGCACACGGGAGCCCCAACATGTTACTGCTGCCCCTTCCTGACGGCCATCCCCCGACTTCCTCGATGTGGCCCCAACCATGACACATGATTTTCCATTGCGCACGACCTCTTTTCTGAAAGGACACCCATGAAGTTAGCCTCCCTGGGGTTTCTCACTGTGTCATTCAAAGTTTCCAGTAACTTTCTGATCTGATGGGAGACGCATAACTACATGCTTTATGCATACATTTCAGATACACGGTGTGGGCGTCTGTCTCTGTTTAGACAAATGTGGGCCCCGACGTAGCCTGTCGTGAGGCGGAGAAGAGAAGTGTGCGGAGAGCCGAGCTCCTTGGTGGGCTGAAGACAGAGGACAGGCAGGAGAGGAGGCAGGACGTGGGCTCCTGGGCACGAAGCCACCTTTCAGATGCTTTTCTACATTTGCATCTTAAACAATGGGCACGAAGTGTTGACCACACGATCCTCACACACCGGATGACCAATAGCAGAATCCACCTGCCTCCAGCTGGTACCTTGAAGCTGAACGAGAGTAAATCTGCGGTAAATTCTGAGCTTGGCCGCAGGACGCAGGCATAGCCTGACCAGCAAAGGAGAGGGGGTTACAATTGACACCCTGTGAAATCCACACGGACTCCTGAGGGGTTCTTCCTTCCACGCTCTAGATGAGCAAACAGAGGGCTGAGCTGTCGAGAGACCTTCCCCATCGCCCAGGCAGAAAGAGGAAGAGCCAGGACTCAAACCCAGACCAGACTCAAGGGCTTTCTCATTTCCATTGGCCACAGACATCCCCAGACATTACTAACTGTTCCGTGGGGGGGCAGAGTCACCCCTGGTTGAGAACCACCGCACTAGATGAAGAAAGGCACTAACTGATCAGATGCTTTCTTGATGCGATCTAGGATTTGGGCCCCTGTGAGGTAGGTATTAGTGTGCAAGGAGGAGACAAGGAACAGAGAGGTTAGGGAACTGGTTCAACAGATGGGTTCTGAGGCAGGTCGGTCTGTTTCCCATGCTCATGGGAGCCAGAAATAGCCATTGAAAAAGACCTGAACAGCCACCTGTGGGGGTTCTACAATTGTTCATGTAATCACCATTCTTATTTTATATCTTTCCTAGTTCAACGAAAGGTTGGGGTCTGAATGAATATTTTCAGCGCTGATTTATATTTTTCTCCCCAGGACTATTAACTGCAGTATTCAAATTTCACTGTATGTTTTCAAAAGTGCCATTTCAGAGACGTGTTAAAATATTGGATATATTTTCCCCTGGAATGCCTGATGGGCTCCCTCTGGTGTGAGCTAAGATTATATTTGACTTGAGAGGAGCTCATGTGTGACCACATTTCACACTAATGAGGAATACGTCCTTCCTCAAGGGGCCGTTTCAGAAATCCAACTGGCTCTTATTGACGACATTATAAAATTGTTTTATTCAGATTTTACGAATATTCTGGGAAGGGTCTACCATAACTTAAGTTTTATAAGGTTAGAAAACAACAAATCTGAATTTCTTGTTTAATTTTTGAAAGGACCCAAAGTGACATTTCACAAGATGGGACAAACTGACAAGACAAACATGCAACTGTCAATACTTCCGTCTGTGTCTATCTGTATATAGGAGCGAATGAAAATGTCCAGTCTCACGCTGATAAAAAGAAATGCAAATTAAAATAAAAATAATGTGGTAGGGCTTTAACTTACCAACGAAGCAAATCTTTCTTTAAACAACACCAAATTCTGTGAGCGCAAAATAAAACAGATCTATTCTCATGCTTAGCTGGCAGCTTTTTCATGCAGCCATCTGGAAGAATTATTGAACAATATGCAGAAAAAGCCACAATAATCTTGCATACTCTTTGACCCATTCATCCTATATACCTAGGAATGGTTTAAGCAAATACTTCAGGAGGAGGAAGAAACTACTTGCATGGGGATGTTCATTATCGCGCTGACTGTAATAATAAAATGTTCGGAGCCAACAATGGGAGAACGGTATATTTAAGTGAATTATGGCAAATTATCCATTCTGGCATAGTGGTGGTTAAAGTGGGCTTTAGAGTCAGAATGTCTGGGTTGAAATGTCGGCTCCAGTGCTGGTTCTGTGATCTTAAACAGATTGAATCTCTTCATCTGTGCAATGCGTATAATAATAGTACCTACCTACGTGATTATTTTGAAAATTAAACAATACCAAGTACATAAAGCACTGAGTGGTGATGCATAGTAAATGCTCAATAAATTCTTTTGATGGACTATTATGTACCTAGTGAAAATAAGAATTGGGAAAAAACCTAATAATATGACGTTTTAAAAAAATAATAATAATATTGAAATAGAAAATATTCTGTATTCATAAAGGCTAGTAGAAAACACACAAAAATTAGAATAAATTTGTCAAAATGTTGAAGTCATGGATGCCTTTTCCCCCTCAATTTTCTATGTTGCTATTATTTTTGTCATTAAAATACTAAATAGTGGGCACCTGGGTGGCTCATTCGGTTGAGCATCCAACTCTTGATTTTTGGCTCAGGTCATGATCTCAGGGTCCTGGGATCGAGCCCCAAGTTGGGCTCCGAGCTAGCAGAGAGTCTGCTTGCGAATTCTCTCCCTCTCCCTCTGCCACTCCCCCCACTCACATGCTCTCTTTCTCTCTTTCTCTCTGAAATGGATGGATACAACTTCTACCGGAACATATTAAATGCTATAATTGAGATTCATTCAGGGTTCAACAAGATCACCAAAGAGGAACAGCTAAATGGCCCTAAGATGGAGGATGGTCAAGGAAAGCTTCACAAATGATGTAATGCATGAAAATAATCTTGGAAGATTTATAAAAGCTAATTAAATGAAGAGAGGAAGGAAGAACATTCCAGGGAGGGAATATAACTAAGAAAGGCAAAAGTGAATTAAAGCAAAGTGGGTCCAAGGAACTTAAGTATATGGATAAAACCACAACATGGGAGACTGTTGTAAGAAAAGAGCCCAGCGATGTAGGCAGGGGCTACATCTCACAGCTGAGCTGGACAATCCGAGCTTTGGGGGAACCGTTGACAGACATTGCTGGAGGAGGTCATTGAGAGGTTGACCCTCAAACTGGACCAGGGCCATTGGAAGCTCCATACCCACTCCCCTGTCCTTGGAATGTATGTCCCACCCACTGTTCCTGTACTAGGAGTCCCTTCGAGGGCACAGATAGCCTTGAAAGAGCACCGTGTTGAGACCATCGGAATGATACACAAGACTGAACCCAGGCATGGCCTCTACAGAAACTCTTAAGATTCTGGTGGGTAGGTGTGGAGATCTACTCATCTTGCTGCCGCCCAAGACAAGACTTGTATGCTAGTTCCTTTGCTTAGTAAAGCTGCCACTTATCAACCTAGAGTGCCGGCCTCTGCCTTCAGTCTCTCCTTGCCCTCTGAATACAGGGGCTAATTTTGATTCTCACTCGGGGAAGTCCCAAAGTTGTGAGCCAACCAACAACTGGCGAGCCAACCAGGATACCAAAGAAATGGGTCTTAGGCAAGAGGCATCCGAAGAGGAAACCCGAGTTTGGCCCTGTGGGGAGGGGTGGCCCATAGGTCAGATGCTTGGGAACTGCTGCATGGCGAAAACGCCAGCCGGTCCAATGCATTTGGTGGAGGAAGTGTGCACACATATGGCGGCAAAAAAGGGAAACCAGTGGCTGCCACAGTGGGCAGGCCTCCTCTGTGGGCGGCTCGATGGCCCCCGGTACCCAAGTACGGCTTGGAAAGTTGGAAGAGCTGAGGTTAGAGAAGGACGTGCAGTTGCCCCTAGTCTGCAGGCTTCGGGGCTGGCAGGTGAGCAGGACAGTGCTGGAGGCCTTAGCATGCTGTTGTGCAAAACAAGGAGGGCGCAAGCCGCTGCAGATCAAGGTCAGAGAGCTTGTGACAAAGCCTGGTTGGGATGCTAAAGGGTGGAATCCCTGGGAAGGCGAGGAGAGGGAAGAGGAGGAGGTGTGGTGATTGATGGTGAATGCTTGGACCCTAATACAAAGGGAAACAAAAGCACAGCCCATTGACAAATACTTGAGGCAGGCAGAGTAGAACATTCCTCCAGGAAACTCCCAACTGTCTTCACGTTAATGTTCTGCTAGAGGGAAAAACAACCTTAGCTTGACAATAGCAAGGCCTCCAGGACCCTGTGAGTCTTCTTTAACATATGAAAGTCCTTTTAGAAACTTCCCTCTCTCTTTACCTCCCCCAACTCCAAAGATATAATCAGTCACCCATCAGGCCCCCAGTGCCGTTCTTTCTGCCCACGGGTCCTGTTCCATGCTATAATAAAAAAACACCTTTTTGCACTGAAAATCTCAAGAATTCTTTCTTGGCCATCGGCTCTGAACCCCAATATTTCCGCATCAGTCATGATGAGAGAATATACTCGCACTGAGCTATTTTTTTTTAAAGTAGCCTCCGTGCCCAGCATGGGGCTTGAACCCATGACCGAGATCAAGAGTTGCATGCTCTACCAACTGAGCCAGCCAGGTGCCCGCCTCCCCTTTTTTCCCACTGAGCTTACTGACTTAGCTGCCAAGTTCCAGCAGAAGGCCAGGGCAAGTGTCCTTGCATGGTTGGTGTGGCTATGGGATATGAGGGCCGTAGCATTTCTCTGACCAGGCTGGAGGCAGAGATGATGAGCATCACAATACACCCTGCCCTCTGGCAGTGCCTGCACGGGGCTCAGGGGGTCAAAGTACTCACTCCCAAATAGATTGAATTATTCTAGCCTATAGGGAGGTTTGGCTCAATGAGGGCCATGCGGGAACCTGGGAACCTGGAACTCTATAAGTGCAGTAAATTCTCAGGGAGCTGGGAATGAGACAGGCCATCTAGGCCCCCATCTTCCAAGGGTCTGACCTGGCCACATTCACTGCAAAGAATGAAAGCCAAGAATCTCCATTCAGCCCCTAATACCTGGTACAGGACGCTGATACCCGTGCTGAACCAAGTTGTGGGACAAGACATTGATATTGGGCAACCCATTGTCATCTGGGGGATCATGGACAGATCCTGGGAACAGGATGTAGGAAAGACATTAGGGTTTGAAGCTGACGGCCAAGAAAGAATTCTTGAGACGTCTTTGGTGCAAAAAGGTGATTTTATTAAAGCACGGGACAGGACCCTGGGCAGAAAGAGCTGTACTGGGGTCATGAGGAGTGGCCCATTATATACTTTCAAGTTGGGAGGCAGTTAGGGATAGCATTAAGTCTCTAAGGAACTTTGGAAGCAAGGTTTCCAGGACCTTGAGGGGTCTAGATGTTGTTGGGAAAAGGTCATTTATTACCGTCTAATAAAACCTTAGTCACAAGAGCCTTCAGATGTATATGCTTGGGGGTCATACGTTTGGGGGATGATTGCCAACACGTATCTTGGGGGATAGAGAGAAAGGAAATTTCTAAAGGAATTTTTATATGTTAAAGTAGACCTAAAGGATCCTGGTTTGGGGGGTGGTGAGTTCAGGCTCAGATTGCCTTTTGCCCTTAGCAAAGTATTAACATCGAGGCAGTTGAGTCCCTAGAGAAACGTCCCTCTGCCTGTTTCAAGGACTTGTCAGTGGGCTGTAGACAGTAAGGAAATCTAATAATTTTTCTTCTGCCTTTGTTTCCCACATCAGTGTGGGCTGGGGGAAAGACCAGTGACAGAGAGGGCACTTGAGAAGCCAAAAGTCTATTCCAATTAGCTATAAAGGATCTGGTGTGAAGAGTTGTATTTCATCTGTTCGTTTTTGCATTTAGAACTCTTCCCTGTTTTTTTGTTTTGTTTTGGTTTGGGTTTGTTTGTTTAGTAAGTTTATTTTGTTTTGTTCTTTTCAGTAAGCTTTCTAACTTGGAATAATTTTAGATTTACAGAAAAGTTGTCAAGATAGAGTTCCCGTATCCTCCTCACCCAGTTTCTCCTATTGTCAATATTTGTGCATTTCTCACAAGCAAGGAGCTAACATTGGTACATCTCAGTGACCTGAACTCTAAACTGGATTTCAATAGGTTTTACCTAATGTTTTGTTTTGTTTTTTTCCTGTTCTAGGATCCAATCCATAATATATGACATTTAGTGGTCATGTCTACTTAGCCACCTCTGGGCTATGGCAGTTTGTCAGAATTTCCTTGATGAGGAAATTCCTCATCAGAATTCCTTGTCAGAATTTTTTATGACTTTCATAATTTTGAGGATTTATAGTCAAATATTTTGTAAAATGCTCCTCAACTTGGATTTGCCTGATATTTTCCTCATGGTTTGATTGGAAGTATGGGGTTGTTGGGAGGAAGACCAAAGAAGTGACACGCCCTTCTCAACATACCATATTAAAGGCCCATGTTTTCCACGTGACTTATCACTGATGCTGTGAACACTGATCACCTGGCTGAGACAGTGTCTGCTAGATTTCTCTACTATAAAGTCACTTCCTATCTCCCCTGCCTTTCCATACTCTGTGCTTTGGCAAGGCTGGGGACTTAAACTCTACCTCCTTGTTGGAGGTGTATCTATTTAAATTATTTAGAATTTTTCTGTTTAGATTTTTCACATATTCCTCATTTAGACAATCACTTGTGTATAGCATTATTCTTCCTTGATTTTAAAATTTCACATTAAAAAATTTAATTGCTATGTTCTAAACATTATCTAATTTTGTTCAGTATATCTGTGCAATTTTTTAGTCTTCAAAATTTTTCCTTCCTTTTGTGCCCCTCCTCAATTACATGCCTTAATTGATATTTATGTACATTAATTCAAGAGAGGGTTAACTCTTTCATAATCCAATTTTCCCTAATCAACATATTATGTACTTAATTCTCATCTTTTAACTTCTTATAGAACTTTATACCTTTCTTCATATCTATTTCTATACATATCCTATGTGTAAATCTCAAGTGTCTGGAATGGCTTGCTTTTTTTTTTTTTTTTTGAAAACCAATGAGATTTTTTCTTTTAGATAAGGTGGACTACTGAATATTTTGTAATTTTGTATTTGACAGTCTAACTAAATGTTCATTTGTTTTCCAATTTTTCTTGGTGTTCACAATACAAACAAATCAACTGAAACTATTTTGTCAAAATTTTTGAAAAGCGTGGCCAAAATTTCTTAATGATTTCAAATAATTATGATAGACATTCTTGTCATATTCCTGCCTCTTATGAGACTGACACTAGTTCTCTCCATCACACATGATACACCAAACTTGGTTTTGAGATATGTTGTTCTGTATTTTAAGAAACTATTCTAGTCCTTTTTATTAAGCATGTGTGTGAAACCACACGAATCAAATATTCACATATGCCCTAAATTTTAAGATTAACTTGCTAACTTTTGGTTTTCTCATATATTGTCTAAAGATTTCAGGATACTGAATAAATACTAGCATATTTGAAAGGAAATTCCTTTTCAGAAGATACTTTAAGAAAACCAGGCAATCTTGCTGGACTGTGTGATAGGACTGTCACCAGTTAAATAGAAAGCTACAAGATTACATCTCTCCTGTTTGTTCTTTCTTTTTCTTTTTTTCTTTAAGATTTTAAGTAATCTCTACACCCAACATGGGACTGGAACTCACAACCCTGAGATCAAGAGTTGCAAGCCAGGCACCCCCTCCTGTTTGGTCTTATCTAATCATCACTTAAGTATAGTTCTTAACTCAGGGCACCTGGGTGGCTCAGTGGTTGAGCGTCTGCCTCCGGCTCAGGTCATGATCCCAGAGTCCTGGGATCGAGCCCCACATCAGGCTCCCTGCTCAGCGGGAAGCCTGCTTCTCCCTCTTCCACTCCCTCTGCTTGTGTTCCCTCTGTCTCTCTGTCAAATAAATAAAAATCTTAAAAAAAAGTATAGTCCTTAACTCAATAAAATATTAGCACTAAAGTTGCCTGTTTAGGGGCGCCTGGGTGGCTCAGTGGGTTAAGTGTGGGACTCGATTTCAGCTCAGGTCATGATATCAGGGTCCAGAGATCAAGCCCAGGTGGGGCTCAA
>NC_138376.1:1837883-1882345 GCF_054177405.1 Leptonychotes weddellii | reverse complement strand
GCACAAAAATGAAGTTTTTTTGTTTTTATAGCCATTAATGGTAGAGAGGAAATCTAGGACATACTAATTTAGAAACTCTACCTGTAAGTCATAATTTTTATAATTTATTAGAAGTAATTTAAGTAAAATGCTTTGCTCAAATCTGGTCTTCCTCTCCAACCCTTCTGCTACTATTCACTTTCCAGAGTTCTCAAGTAACTGTTCCACGCATCCTGCCCAGGTTACAAATGTGCATTCGTGTTTTTTGAACCTACTTCTTTAGATCTGGGTTTGGAATTGTATTCTTCAACCTTTTTTTTTTTTCCTCTTAATAATCTTTTGGGATTCCTATCCAAACATCCTATTAGAGGTTTTCTGGAAAAAATATTTTCAAGTGTTTTACTTTTTAAATAACATCATAAAACACTGAAATCAACCTGGGGATTTGGGCACCTTGGAAGGAAGAACAGTAAGTGTAAAGGCCCTGAGGCAGGAAAGAGCTTCATGGGGAAGGCAAAGGGAGAGTGGATGGAGCAGACGTCAGCAAGTAGCATGGCCAAGCCACGAAGTCTGGAAGCACCTTAAAGAGATGGAATTTGGTTCATTTTGTCCTAATTTTACTGAGAAGGCTTTGGAAGACTTTAAACCAGTAAATGATGTACTTGCATATTTACAGATTTATGTAAGTTACATATACGTATATATATTTTCAACATTCTGCCTGCCGTGCGCAAGTGAACTGAAAGAGAGAGGAGAAATGGTGGGGCCAGGTAAGAGTCTGTTTTCTTTCCCCCAGCGACAGGTGATTGCATTAGGACTGGAGGAAATGAAAAGCAACAGGATTTGGGAAAAGGTCTGAAGGCAGAGCTGATAGGACATGCTGGTGGGGAGAACGCTTGTCGACGAAAAGAGCAGACTAACAGAGGAAGACTCCAAGGTTTGGGGCAAGATGAACTGGCGAAATGGTGATGCCATCAGCCAAGATGGGGAGCCTGGGGCCGGCGTGGAGATGGAGGGGGTTCAGGCATTCTTCTTGTGGTCGTGTGAAGCCTGAGATACCCACTGGATACTCAGGGAGAGGTGAGGGCAGGTGAAGAGCTGAAGTTCTGGCTCAGGAAGGGATCCGAAGAAGGGCATGTAAAGAAAGGAGACTGTGTGGGCTCACCTTGGGAGTGAGTTTGAACGGGGAAGAAATTCAAGGCCATAGTCCTGGGCACACCAACATGAGAATGTTACAGAAAACCTGAGGACCCACTAAAGGATTCAGAAGGAGGACCCAAGAAGGCATGAGGAAAATCGGGCCTGAATCATGGGTGACAATCAAGTGGAACAGTCCAGGGAAGGAATGAGTGATGAAAGCTATCAGGCGTGACAGATAAAGTCTTGGGACTGGCCACTGGATTTACCAGAATGGAAGTCAGTGATGGCTTTGCCAAGAGCTTTCTTGTCTCGAGTGGGGCAGGGGGACAGGGCACAAGTATGTGTGAGTCTCCTGAAATGTTCTGCCATGAAATGGAGCAGAATCACAGACTGTGAATGTTCCCAGAAAGCTCAGTGGTCTTTGGCGCCAACAGCTATAATCAGTAAACCACAGAAGTCACTTGAGTCAAACAAAATGGATATTAAGTCTCTGCTCTGTGGAGAGCCTAGTTCTACTAAGCAGTCCTGGTGGAGACAGGACTCAAAAGGGGCAGGACATACCCCATCCTAATGAAGAACATAATGAACAGCACTGCAAACAGAGGGTGTGGGGTGTCAGGATCCTACAAGCAGGAACACTGATTCTGGCTGGAAGATTAGGGAAGATGGAAGTGACCTCAGTTGGCCTTGAAGCCTGATGAAGACCAGTGAGCTTGGTCTACTTGTCAATAAAAGTTAAAAATTAAACCATTCACCACGCCCCCAAAAATCTTCCCATTGGGTAACATAAAGGCTAAAGGTTTTAAGGTAATAATTTACCTCCTGGGAGTGTAGGGCAATGTAGAAAATTTTGAAAAGCTTAAAGGAATTTACTGGAAAGGAATGAGGACCCCGCATTCTAACTCGCTCAGGTTAGCCTTCAATCTTTCCCCTTAATATTTTGCTTTTGAGATGAAGGGAAGGGGTCTTTCTTTCATTTGTTGCTCTGGGGTGGACGTTGTGGGATGGGGAAGAGAACTCCTCTCTCCTAAGATAATTCTGAGAAGTAAGAGAGGATATCATCTCATCCTAAAAGAAACAAGAGCCAGAACTCCAGAGAATAAAACTCCAGGGAATAAATCCATCCAAAGGAATAGTTGCAGAGACAGAGAGTCTGAATTATCTGAAGCATGTGGAAGTGAACCAGCAATTTTAAACTACGCTTTTAAGGGTTAACATCACCCAAATATTGCGACTAGACTAGACACCTTCAGCTTAAGGTTCATATATTGGGCTTATTTTTGTGGGATGCATTAATAATAATAATAGTAGTAATAATAATATTAAAGCACTGACCACATCTATGGTGAGATAGTAAACGTAAAAGCTGAATTCTGGGGCGCCTGGGTGGCTCAGTCGGTTAGGCGACTGCCTTCGGCTCAGGTCATGATCCTGGAGTCCCGGGATCGAGTCCCGCATCGGGCTCCCTGCTCAGCAGGGAGTCTGCTTCTCCCTCTGACCCTCCTCCCTCTCATGCTCTCTGTCTCTCATTCTCTCTCTCTCAAATAAATAAATAAAATCTTTAAAAAAAAAAAAAAAAGCTGAATTCTGGCAAAGGAAGTTTTTTATCAGGGCTAAAAGATCAAATTAATCAAAACAGATGAGACCTTTCCAGTGAATTTATGCAAATGGAATCCCATGGCTTTGGGACGTAGTTATTGGGTGAAGAGTTTGGGGCAGAGGACTGTGATTTTGGAGCTATGAATATGAGCCACAAGCTACTTCTTATATGGAGGAAATGTTCAGTGCTGAGACCAGATATAAACACATGTGAGCTACTAATAGCTCAGCGTGGGACCTTAAGGAAAAGCCTCACTCCACAGTGAACTAGTGAAGAGCAGAAGAGCAAGACAAGGGTTCGTGCAAAGAATAGACACAGAATCAGCCTTGGCCAGGGAATCGGACAGTAAGTTGACAGAATGACTCATTCAGTATCTTTGCAGGTTGTTCCTCATTTACTTAGTCTGTAAATAAATAGATAAAAGTGAAGACTTTCAAATTTATATTTCTCCCTGGGCCCCCGTCTCAGGCTACAGAGTCATAGACACCATGCCTCCTGGGCCATCTTCCCTTCTGGGTCTAACAAGCATCTCAAACCCAACAGCGCAGAATGAAACTCTTCTTTTTTCTTCTGGAAACCTGCTTCCCTCCCACTCGCTTTCCCATCTCTATGGAGCATAACACCATTTACTCATTTGTACAAGCCATAAATCTAGAAGTCTCCAATGATCTCCCCCATTCTCTCTTCTCCTACCCACCTCATTAGCAATTCTTGTTGGCTTTCACTCCAGAACAGATCCCCAGTCTGGTCTTTTGTACTATGACCAGCCTCCCCCATACATCATCTCTTGCCTAGGTGACCACCACAGCCTCTTCCCGACTCTCTTGGTTCCCAGTCTCGCCCCGTAGAGACCATTTATCACCCAGCAGCCAGGTGAATCCAGTCCCCTTACCCGGCCTGTAGGGCCCCACGTGGTATTGCCCCTGACCACCACTTGGGTCTCCTCTCCCATATCAACCTTCTCACTCACTCTGCATTGGCACTGGGCACACTTGCTGGGTCCTTTGCCAGGAAGGCTCTTACTCAGAGCTCATCTCTTCTCATCATTCCCAATTTAGCTCAGGTAGACCTTTCCCAAACAACCAGGTAAAGCAGTTGCCCTCTTCTTGCTAGTTACCTAGTGGCCGTCACTGTGACTCTCATTTTCTCCAGAGCATATGTCATTCTCGTGTTTTCCTTTTCATACTGGCCTCTCCCAGACGCCTCGCTGGGGTTGACAAGGCAGCGGGAGTTGGCAGTGGAGGATGAAGGCAGGACAAATCTGATGTAAGGCAGGGATGCAGCCGTGGACAGTGTGTGAGACATCAGTGCTGGTTACCAGATGACCCGGCATGTGCTTCTGTCATAGTGAGTGTAGAGAGGGGGCAATTTAATGAGAACCAAGCACCTCAGTCACAGATGCAAGAGAAAGAGCAAAGACGTCTGCTTTCGGCTCAGGTCATGACCCCAGTACTCCGGGATCGAGCCCCACGTGGGGCTCCTTGCTCAGCGGGGGTCTGCTTCTCCCTCTCTCTGCCCCTCCCCACCATTCGTGGTCTCTCTCTCAAATAAATAATTTTTTTTTTTTTAAAGAGAAAGAGCTAGGGAAGCTTAACATTCCATTCACTGGTTCAACAAATATTTACTCAATCAATGAATGAACTAGTGGTCAGTGAACTCTCAGGCCCTGGTAGGTGAGAAGAGTTATCGCCGTGGCAAAAAAATGTTAGTCTGAAAGCTGGGACTTCAAGTCTTGTGACTGATATTCTCCTTTCAGTTCAACTAATTGCCCTAAATGTGGACAGACTTGATAGGCAAATTATTTTTACAGCAAAATATCCCATCCCTTCATTTGACGGATTTCTTCTCAGAGTTACCAGGGCGACTCAGAATAAAAAGTCCATTCGTTAGTTTCAGCTTCCAAATAATCTCATGTTGTAATGAATAGGTCCCGTCTGATGAAAAGCACGAAACTCCAAACTTCATCTAAAAGTAGAGCTTCTCCCTAAATTGATAAAGGGGATTGAGAGTACACTTGTCGTGATGAGCACTGAGTCACGGATAGAACTGTTGAATCACTATATTGTACACCCGAAACTCAAATAACACTGTGTGCTAATTATACTTAAAAAAAAAATAAAACTTCTCTCCATCTCCAGCTTGGATCTCAGTGGGGGTCGGTAGTCACTAGGTTTGGCTTCTTGTTCCCTTTCTCTGTCCGCTCCTCCCCTCACCCCTCTTGCTAGCTGAGGCTTCTGATCCTTCTAGGGCTGGGGGTTAGGGAGATGGAGGGCTGGTTGGGAAGAGGCAGGACGTGGTTTCTGACTGGGACTCTTGTGATCTGGCACTGCTGCTCTCTGGGCTCGGGTGGATGTTCTGAATCCTTTAGACACAGTCCCCCCTGGGGACACCCCACGGTCTCTCCCTTATTGTGCCCCTGTCAGCCGTCGGGCATTCTACAGTCCCTCCACCTCTTCTGGGGTCATGGGGCCCCTTCTAGACAGTTCTCTTGGGCAGGATTTTACAAGGCTGTAAGCTGGGTCCCTCCTTATCACCCACGTCTGGTTCAGAAGAAACCTGCAGCTCTCTGTCCGCGCATCTCTGCACCTGCCTCTGGGGGGAGGTAGAGACATCACAACCTCTCAGTGTGACATGGGCCCTTTCTCTGCTCTGCACAGCCTGGTGCCTGTGGATTCTGAGGCCAACGTCATGCACCAGTCCCCTTCTCTCTATCTCTCACAGACACATACACAATCACACATGTGCACACAATTTGTAAAGCTGTTAGGATGAAAGATTCCCATGCCCCAGACACTGTGACCACAGATTTGAGGGTAGTTTTTGGTTATTGTTTTAAATATTTTTTAGAAGATTTTATTTATTTGAGAGAGAGAGCGCGCATGAACAGGGGGAGCGGCAGGCCGAGGGAGAAGCAAGTTCCCTGCTGAGTACGGAGCCCGATGTGGGGCTCGATCCCAGGACCCTGGGATCATGACCTGAGCCGAAGGCGGACGCTTAACCCACTGAGCCACCCAAGCTCCCCGTGTACCGTAATTTTAAAACCAGGGCTCAAGACAACGTACAGAAGAGCTGTCATCGTCTTAATGTTGTGATCTTTCTTTTCATAATTTTCTACTCACTTAGAAACACGTAAATTACATAATGTAATGTTGTGTGTATACGTTTTACTTAAATTTTATTACCTTGGTACTTAGTGTTCTACCACTTGCTATTTTCTTTTTTAAAATTTTTATTTTAATTCCAGTTAGTTAACGTACAGTGTTATGTTAGATGCAGGTGTGCCATGTAGTGATTCAACACTTCCACTCATCACCTGGTGCTCATCACGGCAAGTGCCCTCCTGCACCCCGTCACCTATTTCCCCCATCCCCCCCCTCCCCTCTGGTGACCATCAGTTTGTTCTCTGTAGTTAAGAGTCTCTTCCTTCCTTCCTCCCTTCCTCCCTCCCTCCCTTCCTCCCTTCCTCCCTCCCTCCCTCCCTTCCTTCTTTCCTTCCTTCCTTCCTTCTTTCCTTCCTCTCGCTCTCTCCCTTTTCCCTTTGCTTGTTTGTTTTGTTTCTTAAGTTCCAAATAACAAATGAAATCATATGGTATTTGTCTTTCTGACTTATTTCGCTTAGCATTATACTCTCTAGCTCCATCCAGGTGGTTGCGAATGGCAAGATTTCATTCTTTTTGATGTCTGAGTAGTATTCCATTGTATATATAGACTACCTCTACTTTATCCATTTATCTATCGATGGACATTGGGCTGCTTCCATATCTTGGCTGTTGTAAATAAAGCTGTTATAAACATAGGGGTGCATGTATCCCTTTGAATTGACAATCAGCTTTTTTCACTTAATACTTCCTTTAAATCTTTAATATGTATAGGTTTTATTAGTTCTTTCTGATGGCTGTAGAGTATTCCAAAATATATGTACTTTATTTAGCTATTCAAACATTAATGACCATTAGTTAGCTGCTAATTTTTCACTTTTACAAATATTGCTACAAGGATTGTCTTGGGACATGCTTTTGTGTGGCTGTATGGATTATTCCCTGGTAGACGCCATGAAGCAGCAACACCAAATGCAAAGATGCCCTGACTCCTACAAACAACAGCTTAGTTCCCCACACTTTTGCCTAAACTAGGGATAAGTCTTTCAAATATTTATGGAAGTGGACAGGTAAGAAATAATAAGATCTTGTTCTTCTAATGTTCCTGTCTTTGATAGTAAGGTAAGGTGCGTTCTGCATGTCTGTTCTTCATCTGTGTTTACGTACTGTACTAATAGTTACGTACTCTTCACCCACTTTCTTATACTTTGTCTTTTTTTATTATCTTGAAGTTTAAAAAGAACACTGGTCCCTTATCTGGTATCATACTGTAATCACTTTCTACCCCCCCACCACCGCCAATGACCTCTTATGGTATGTATTGTTACAGATAAGTTTAGAGCTTTTTGCATCCCACAAGATCTTTATGATATGTCTAGGTATAGCTTTAACTTCATTTCTCTGGCTTCAGACTCTTTGTGACTCCTGAATTCGAGAAATATGGTTTTCATCTATTCTGGAAGAGCCCTAACCATTATTTCTTAAAGCATTACCTCTCCTCAATTCTGTTCATTTTCTTTTTCCAGAAGTCTTATTCAACATATACCAGACCTTTTACCTCTATTTTCCAAGTCCCCTAACTTTGCTACCATACGTCATTATCTCCCTGAGCTTTAATCTGTATAATATACTTACTCTGTTTAAATATGCTGTGTAATTATTCTGTATAAATTACTTTATTCTGTATAATTCTGTTCTACCTTCTGTTTCACTAATTCAGTCATTAGCTAGTTGTCTAATGACTAATGACTTCGTTTCTAATTTCAATGCCTAAATATGTCTTTTGTATTTCAAGTAGTGCCTTTCTTAAATATGCCTGTTCTTTTGGGTATCTTCTTACGTTTTAGAGTCTATCCTTTATTTCTTCAGTTATTTTAAGCATGCTTATATAAGGCATTTATCAGTTTATCTGACTCTTGGAAGTTCTCAGCAATTTGATCCTGCTATGTGTTGAGTCTGAGGACTTGCCTTGGATGATCGCTTCTGTGAGCGTTTCTAATTTTGGATCTGGAAGTCATATTAAGTGGAGCTTCATCTTCAGTAATTCTGTGTGATCTGTGTTAAGGAAATCAGCCTGGGCCCGGTTCTTAGTTCAGTTTTTCAGCCGAGAGAGAGTTCTCAGACAATAAAAACAGTGAGAATTGCAACCCCCAACTTCCCATGACACAGTTACGAATTTTCGGAATTTGAAGGAGAGGCTTTTTCTTTTCAAACCAGAGCTCAGTACGTGTAAGTTATCACTGTCTCACTGTTGCAATGGACAGAGCCTCTTTAACTCAGTTTCGAACCCCTTTGAGGGCTCTGGTTCTATAATAGGATCTCCATTATAATCGCCTTCCTGGCGGAAGTCTAAGGCTTTATTCCTCATCCCCAGGGACCTAGATCTCAAGACCCCTGCATCACTGAAACTGATGTCTGCTCCCCACCCCAGTCCCAGGGCCACTGAAAAGTTAGTTCATACTGCAAACTTTTCATTACATCCACGGGGATATCTCTTACTATCTTTGGAGCTATGTATTTAAAAAGACATTTGCCATATTTTTACTGGTATATCTAGATGTTTATAACAGGCAGTTTTTCAGGTAATTTAAGATATCAGAATCTTCCAGATGAAACTTCAAAGAAGACTGTCAGGTTTTAACATCCAGTTGACACATGTATCAGTTGAGAGACAAAGGAACACAGCACTGGAAAGAATATTAAAACCCATTAAGGCAGTCCCAGCCAGACCATTCACTTCAGAGAAGCAGAGACTAAGACCCAGGGTAACTATGACCTTCCCAGGGTCACACAATTGGCTAGTGATAAGTCTGGGCAACAAATCAGGTCTCCTGAACCCCAACCTAGCATTTTTCCCACCAAATATTTCCTCCTAATTTGTAGCACTGGGGCAGCGTCATGTGTGATATACGACACTTGTCGCCCTGTATTTGCTTTTGCATTCTTTCATTTCAGTAGGTGAATGCCAGTCCCTGGGAGAAAAGAACCAAAATGTCTACTAGAGCAGAAGCAAAGGGAGTGGGAGCTATTTCCAGTGATGGGAATTTAAACACGGCTCACGCGCAAACCTCCAGGAAAGGTAAACTCAGGTACTGGCTACAGCTAAAACTGGTATCTGTGTCATCTCGACTTCCCTTGTGGTGATATACATACAGCATGATGCTCCCACCAACTGCCAAGGGCTCTAAATAGCTGTAAAGCGTCTTTTGTGGAGAATTATTTCACTTCTTGCCAGAAACCTTGAAGGTATATAGGACAGGTAGGTATCACAACGTATTTATAGATGAATGAAAAAATTCAGAGCAGATGTCAGGTGGAAAACATGGAAACCGGTCTTGGGTTTTCCGATTTTAAGTCCAGGAGCATCCAGTTAGGTCTCTCTGCCCTGCCTCAAAGAGAACGGGCTTTTCCTTTCCACCATGTCACAAAAGTCATTTTTCCTCCTCTACATTGTCTATATCACAACCAGATGCTTTTCTATAATATGTCCTAAGAAAACCTGGTGAACACCTTATTTTCCCCCAAACTTTTAATGGGTCATAATTACGTGAGTCATTAATTCTCTTATGGAAATAGACTTTTCATAAGATAACACCCTTGAACAGTAAAGCACTAACTAAGGTGGCATGCTTTACAATCCTCAACGTTTCAGCCAGTGTGTCTGCTCGGAAGTGAGCATGTCTCAAGGACTAGAGGATTCTTCTAATCTTACCCATCAAAGGAGAAATAGGAGATGTGCATTCTAATACTCAGTCTACAGTTAACTAGGAACCGTTCGACCTGGAATGAATCCCATTGCCTCAGCTTCCTCATCTGGAAAATGGGAGAGCTTGATTCTTGTATCTCAAAGACCTCATCCACATCTAAGTAGTTAAGAGTCTATCGGCCAAATTCTCCTATCCCAACTCTCTCTCAAAATCAGTAATATAAAGAACTTATAGATAAAAATTTTCCATGTTTGCAGTCCTGATTTTGCCATTTATGAGCTATGTGACCTTAGGGAAATTACTTAAACTTTGTGCGTCTCAGTTTCCTTATTCATAAATACATGATAATAATAGTACCTACCTCACAGCATCTCCACGAGAATTAAATGTTATAATATGTAAACCACTAAGAACAATGCCTGGCACACACTAAA
Organism: Leptonychotes weddellii; assembly: GCF_054177405.1. Taxonomy (NCBI): domain Eukaryota; kingdom Metazoa; phylum Chordata; class Mammalia; order Carnivora; family Phocidae; genus Leptonychotes; species Leptonychotes weddellii. The sequence goes on along the minus strand of NC_138376.1, from coordinate 1,872,387 downwards.
CACCATATCAACTTTAACCATGATTATCACCTCTCACACAGTGTCCCCCCCCAGCCCCCATTTTGGCAGTGGTGGGACTCATATGTGGTCTTTCTGGTTTCTTCTACAGTCTTCTAGGGCATCCACCCCACCATGCTGCTTAGTCCCCTGCTGACTCTCTAGGAGCTACAGCTCTATCCAATCCCTTAGTAACCCATTTGACCTGTCATTACAAATGGCATCATGCTAATAATAATCCTTTTTTGGCCAAATCTTGTCCCACCTGATAAGGTAGAGCCCCAACTACTCTTCATAGTCCCACCTGGGTATTTTGTTGAGTCTCCAAGTATTTCTCACAGTGCTTATGCATAAACCCTGCTGGTTGCTTCATCCGTTGGTGGCCAGCATCAATTTCCACTCATCTCTCTCTCTCTCTGGCCCACACTTCCTGGGCACTCCTGGGTCCTCTTCTCACACCCTCAGGGCACTGCTGGGGCTTTCTCTAGGTCCCCGTGTCCCCAAAGGCTACTGACATCTTTGCTGGGCTTGACTGCACTTCTAAGAGACTCACAGAACCAAATCCAGCTATTCCGTGGGACACAGAGAAATGCCCCTCCCCCATTACATGTCACATCCAGTCACCTCTGATAACCACGTGCAGCCCCGAGTGGGCAATTTTCAAGGGGACACTCAAAAGTCACAGGCAGAGGGGCGCCTGGGTGGCTCAGTCGTTAAGCGTCTGCCTTCAGCTCAGGTCATGATCCCGGGGTCCTGGGATCAAGCCCGATATCGGGCTCCCCGGTCCGCGGGAAGCCTGCTTCTCCCCCTCCCACTCTCCCTGCTTGTGTTCCCTCTCTCGCTGTGTCTCTCTCTGTCAAATAAACAGAATCTTAAAAAAAAAAAAAAGTCACAGGCAGAAATCCCATGTCCACCATCACTGATCCTCCTCCATGGGTCTCCAGCTACCTCACAGCATCATGGCTTCTTACCACGTTCAGCCTTCCAAACTTTGCCAGAATGCCCTCATGGTTGGAAGCCTGTCTGTCTGAATGGTAGATTGAGGGCTGTCACTTCCAGGTATTTGTCTCTCTGTGGAGAACTTGGAAGGGCAAGAATGGCAGCGAGAATTCACGAACAGCATCAGGCACAGCTTCCTTCCTCCCCATCCAAAGCCCATGTGGAGGTGAATATACCCCAGCCCATGGAAAGAATGTCACCCAGAGGCCAGGCTACAATAACATCCCTCTCTGAAAGTTCCAGAAATAAACAAGCAAGCACACCGCTTGGAGAAAGTATCTCCATCCAGGTTAAAACTAGGGAATTGTTCTACCACACACTACGAATTCTAAGGCTCATTGATGGGTTTAATACATTCCGGATGAGGTTGAGAGAGGCTGCCAAGAGCTGACAGAAGTCTCCTCCTTGGAGCATGGTACAGTGATATAGGAAGAGAGGGAGGACACCCGTTACTGTGAAGCGTTGGCTCACGCTCCCTAGCTCCGAATGGCAGTGTCTAGAGGCCAGCAACCACCAGCAAGGTGAGGCCACCACAAGCAAGGGGAGTCTGGGATATGGCGGGTGAAGCTCACATGGCCCACATCCTGCTGTTTCCCCATCCACAGCTTACCCATCTTTCTGAAGATCTGCAGCTTAGTATCTTGGGCCAGTGCAACAGACCGAAGCAGTACATGCATGATGACAGAAATTAACTTGGAATTTTTGGGGACTTGTCCTCAAGATTGACCAGGTCATTGCAAAATTCAAATGGAAGAGTAGTTACTTCCCTTGAACTGGCAAAAGAATTCCAAGGCCTCCTCCTGACTCCCACCAGCTGCCACCTACCCCCTCATGCACACACTGTTACCACCACATGGTGGCAGGCCTCAGGCCAGCAAAGGTGGCCCATTTCCATACATGGCAAAGGTTTCAACACATGGGAACTAAATCACAGATGACTGATCTCTATGGTCCAAGACTGGGGCATGAGGGATGTGTAAATATGCTAGCACAAAGAAAAGAAAAAGAAAAGGAATGTATTAGATCAAAGAGTGATCATGGCATATTAAATGCATGTTTGGTGCCAGGCACTGTTCTAAGCACTTAATGTGGATTAATTCACTGAATCCTCACAACATTCCTTCAAGGAAGGTATTCCTCCTAGCATCCTCTCCATTGAAGGAGCCAGATTTCAAGCAGAAAGGAAGTAACTCATTTAAGTCATCGAAGCACAAAGAGGTGTCATCTGGATTCACACCAGAGCAGTCTGATTGCTAACCATCATATTACACGGCTGCGCTTATTTTATCTGGGGAAACTGAAGAATATTTTCGTTTCCGATTTAAGATCTCAAGAATAGTAAGAAGCTCAGAGTATAGAAAGTAAATCAACAGGAAAATGTGCAAGAAGAGTCCAAAGTAGAGGACAAAGGAAACTAAATATATGACTTCCGAATAAACAGTAGGAAGGAAAGAAGTGATCACTACAGGAAATCGAATCAGTGACATAGAGCCAAGGCTTAGAAAAGTCATGGAAGATGCAGAGGGAGACCAAGACAAGTGGCTCCAAAGATGATGGGCATGAAGAAGGGAAGAAAATAGAGACTGCATAAGAATAAATGAAAGCAATTTAATCAAGCATCCAGTTCACTGAGTCTATACCTTCAAGGAAAGTATGTGGAAAAACAAAAGAGACAACCTCAATGTAGAAAAAAAGTAAACTCAAATCATCAAGGAAATCGCAATGAAAAATATATACAAGAGCTGAGTCTTGGACAGCAGATGCCCTTCACAGCAATAAAATAATTCCTGACTCAGGTTGATCAGACAGAGAGATTAAGCACACGTAATCGTGGGGACAAAGGAGACAGAAGCATTTCAAATGTGTAAGGTGTTAATCACGGGGAAGCAGATAATATCCATAATTTCTATGGAAATAACGTTTACAAATTTGAATTAAGAAAAATTGCACACGTCAAAAAAACACGCAAGAGGTGAAGAGAGGTGTCAGAAAGTTAACCCTTTTAAAACAAACAAATTATGTCTTGGTGGTTTCACTAGGAAAACTCAGTGAGATTCTCTGGAGCAGAAAATGCCTCTGTATCCAGTGCCTGAAGGAGGTGGGGCATAGTTCCTCACTCCTTATGTGTGAACTGTGCGTGTGACTTCTTGCAGAGCCCAGCATGGAAAGGGCCTGAACAAGAGCAGCTTCATAGCAGAGAAACCTGACAAATACTTCTTCAAACCGGTTGTTGAGGGACACTCTACAAAATGTCTGACTGGTACTCTTCAAAATCATCAAGGTCATCAGAAACAGAGAAAGTCTGAGAAACTGTCGTAGCCATAAATATCCCAAGGAGACATAACAATTAAAGGTAACTATGCTCTCCTGAATGGGATTCTGGAACAGAAAAGAGACATCAGGTAAAAACTAAGAAGTCTGAACATAGTGTGGACTTTAGCTAATAATCATACATTGCAGTAGGTTTATCAACTGTGACAAATGTACCATAGTAACAGAAGATGCTCATAATGGGAAAGTGGGTGTGAGGGACACAGGAACTCAATACTTCAGGGGCGCCTGGGTGGCTCAGTTGGTTGAGCGTCTGCCTTCGGCTCAGGTCATGATCCCAGGGTCCTGGGATCGAGCCCCGCATCAGGCTCCCTACTTAGCAGGGAGCCTGCTTCTCCATCTCCCTCTCCACTTGTGCTCTTTCTTGCTATCTCTGTGTCTGTCTCTCAAATAAATAAATAAAATCTAAAAAAAAAAAAAAAAAGGAACTCAATAATTCTGTAAGTCTAAAACTGTTCTAACATAAAAAAGTGTATTAAGAAAAAAGAAAATGAGGGGTGCCTGGGTGGCTCAGTCGGTTAAGCCTCCAACTCTCGGTTTCAGCTCAGGGCATGATCTCAGGGTCATGAGATCGAGCCCTGCGTCAGGCTCTATGCTCAGCAGGGAGTCTGCTGGAGATTCTTGGTCTCCCTCTTCCCCTCCTGCTCTCTCTCTCTGAAGTCAATAAATAAATCTTAAAAAAAGAAAAAAGAAAATGACTATATACCTAAAATACTTCAGGTTATAGATTGAGATGGAAAGCCTAAAACCTTTCTTTCCTTACAAGGCTAGCATGTCAAAAATTACACATACACACATATTCACAATAATATTCACCCGAATTCAATTATATATGCCAATGTAAAATTCTAGCCAAAATATTACCAAATAAATCATGTGTTTTCATTACAACAGCCTATTAAGAAGAGATCATTTCAAGAATGTAAGCACAGTCAGATATTATTAATAATAATTATAATGAACTTACATAAACCTACTCAATTCTCACCACAGCACCTGAGGTAGGCTCTATTATTAACCCCATTTTACAGGTAGAATTTTGAGGCTGCAGATAGCTCAGTAATATGCCCAAGAACACACAGCTGTAAACAGAGCAGATCCAGGTGTCTGACTCTATGATTCAAATATATTTCATAAAACTCCTGCATCCACATCAAAACAAGAAGAAACAGGAATAGGAGAGCTTCATACAATAAAAGTGCAGGTCTCACCAACAAGAACAAGTCCCAGCAGCACACTTAACGGTGTGATGTGAGAAACATGCTCAGTGAATTCAAATATGCTCTCACCACTCCTATTTAACACTGTTTACAAACTGCCAGGGAATAAATTACCCAAGAGGATGAAATGTTACAAATAACAAAAGTAGCCATGCACTGTTTTCCACTATTAATACTTAACACATGTGTGGGTTTGGTTTTCTGCTCTAAACCCAGAGAAAGGAAATATGAAAATAATAGGGAGAGGACTCAGTTATAGAAACAATAAAAAGTCTCTTTAGAAACTTGTGTGGGGGCCGCCTGGGCGGCTCAGTTGGTTAAGCGTCTGCCTTCGGCTCAGGTCATGATCCCAGGATCCTGGGATCGAGCCCCACATCGGGCTCCCTGCTCGGCGGGAAGCCTGCTTCTCCCCCTCCCTCTGCCTCTCCCCCTCCCTCTGCCTCTCCCCCTGCTCATGCTGTCTGCTCTCTCTCTGTATCTCTGTGTCTCAAAGGAATAATCAAAAAAAAAAAAAAAAAGAAACAAAACTTGTGAGGGACTTAACTGAAGAGAACTAACTGTAAGATTGCAACTCGGGCCAGAGAAGAAGACGTGAATCCACAGGGAGCCACCCCTGTTCTTGGCTAGGAGAAGACAATGCTCTCCATGGGGCAATCCCGCACAATGCCATCTGACACATCTATACAATGCTGATCAAAACTCCAATGTAAATTCGTGTGCATGAGGTAGGGGACAATCTCAACTGAACGCCCCGCCCCCACCCCCCGAGTTAAACCAAAGGTGGGGGTCTCTGTCTCTACTCCTGGAACTTGACAGTCATGCCTCCACACAACAGGAGACAGCCCTGGCCACTTCAACTGTGTTTGCTCCCCCAACACGAGGCAGGAAACGGGACACCCACATGCCTTGAGGATGGGGTCATATATTACACTTCTGGAATTTCTCTCGAGGGACAGTCGATCAATCCTTCTAACTGTTGCCAAACTAACATACCTGGACTCAAGCCCAGGGACGACCCCAGACCCCTCATGGATCACTGGCAAATTTCGTGCGAGCCCAGATTACAGTATCAAGATGAAGCTGAAATGCTTCTGTAGTCCAAGCTAGCCTACCTTTGGTGCCTCATCTCCTCCCAGCCCCTGACCTGCTAATCTGCCTCATTCTCTGGTAATAGGGTGGGGTCCTTGGGAGTCATTTCCAACAATTCCTCTCTCTTACTATCCGTATCCCCTCGACCACTGCCTCCAGCCTGTTCTCTGTCCAATTTCATTTCTTTCCAGTCCCACTCTCATGAGCTCATCCCAGAGCCCTGCCTCGAAAACCTTCCTAACACTCGCTCTGGCCAGTTCCACACCTTCTTCAAGTCTCTGCTCAAGTAATGATTCTGAGAAAGTTACTGACCCCTCACCTCCCAGGGGGACAGGTGTCCACCAGCCACCTGCAGAGCAATGTCTGCTCTCTATTTCTATTTCTCCTCCACAGACTGCAGTCTTCTCCCTCTTCCAGACTTAGGAAAGATGGGAGAAAAGCACCCTGATTGTAAGACTTTCTGTGCCTCTTCATCTCAGGCTTTTGCTCAGTCCGACATGGGCTGGCCCTCATCATGCATCTCTGCAATTTTTCACTTAACTCCCAAAAGATGAGCCTGAGCATCGCCATACCAGCCATGGTGAATAGCACAGCCTGGCCTGGCCCACTCAATGCCTCCACAGAAGGGCCTTCCGCCCACTCCCAGGACGGCTGGAATGGAACTCTACGGCAACTTAAGGCAGTGGTAAGTTTCATGAGACTCCAGACCCTTTCTCTGACTAGGATGGCTTGACCTAAAGGGTTATTTATTAAGCATCTACTACGTTCAATGAACTATACTACACGAGAACATAATGTGGAGCTAAGGAGATTATATCTCTGTTAGTGTTTAGGAGTGTAACCAGGGACTAAGTTAGAATGCAGGAAACCACTTCAATCTTTAGTGGACATACATTCTTCCCCTACGAGGATGAAAATCACAACCTAAGTTTCACAGATGTTTACTTTTACTTTCTTCCTTCACATATTTTTAAAGTTACCTTGCCTATAATGCTTTCTTCTTTATAACCTTTCTTTCTTTACGGGATCTCTTACATCTTAATGGGTCAGTTAATTGTGTAACCAGGGAAACTGTGTAAAAGGAAAGAGTACGTTGGGCATATGTTTGGGTTTTTGTTTTTGTTTTTGTTTTTAATGAAATTTGTAGACTGGAGGAACTGGAGAGAAGTAGAAGGAGAGAGAACTGCCAGTTTTTTGTTTTGTTTTGTTTTGTTTTGTTTGCCTCTCAAGTTCACATGATAAACACTGTCAACTCTCTGGCCAAAGATGAACAGTGAGATTCTCTTTGTCCCCTAGGCTCCTCTGTATGACTGGAGTCCTGAAATCCAGGGGATCCTTCTCAGCTCTACCAACTATGGCTCATTCTTGGCTCCAATCCCTACTGGCTACATAGCTGGACTATTTGGAGCCAAGTACTTGGTGGGTGTTAGCCTGCTTCTTTCCTCAATCTTGGCCCTCTTTATTCCATTGGCCGCGGATGCAGGAGTGCTCTCGCTCATTGTCTTGCGGATTGTTCAAGGCATAGCCCAGGTACCGAGATGCTTTTAAAGATAAGTGAGATATTGGTTACAAAACGACCTCAGATAGCCAAGAATGGAACTTTTTTTTTTTTTCCCCCAGGTTATGGTATTAACAAGCCAGTTTTCAATTTGGGTCAAATGGGCTCCCCCACTAGAAAAGAGTCAACTCATCAACATCGCTTTATCAGGTAATTGATGCCCTAAATTGTCAACTTGATGCACTGTCCAAGAGTACTCTGCAATGGACTATCAACACAAGCAAAACCTTATATTCCAACTACCCTGTCTCCCTGCTTGAAAGCACGGCCGTGACTGTCTCACCCAAAATATCCTCACATCCTCTGTTTAGGGGAATTGATGGGATCCTTCATTACTTTGCTCGTCGGGGGTTTCCTCTGCGAGACCAAAGGGTGGCCTTCTATCTTCTATATCTTTGGTGAGTTTGGGCTTCTCAAATCTCAGGATTTGGGGTTTTTTTGTTTTTTATTTTATTTTATTTTATTTTATTTATTTGAGAGAGAGAGCACAAGCAGGGTGCAGGGGCAAAGGGAGAAGCAGACTCCCCCCCAACGGGGAGCCCGATGTGGAACTTGATCCCAGGACCCCGGGATCGTGACCTGAGCCGAAGGCAGATGCTCAACTAACTGAGCCACTCAGGAGCCCTCAGGATTTTGTTTTGTGACAGAGAATGCTGGGCATGCTTTTCGTGATACAAGTCATCTATGGTTAACCAAATCCTAATAGATGTGACTATTTATATAACTAAAGTTGATAATGTTCAGAGTTAATCATGTTGTGAATCTTGCAAAATGACATTTACATCTCAGGAGGCTGGATGCGTAGCTAGAATGACCTAATGACTTCAAAAGCATCATAATGTTCCGTCCTGCTTCTAAACCGAACACACAACGAAACCCAGAGGGATTTCTTTCATAAGATGTTGAAAATGGTATCTTGGTGGGATGATATTTTTAGTTATGCTTATTTATTTAATTCATTTTTTTAAATCCTCCTATTATTACAACCAGAATATTGTAAGACTGTGACCTAATCACAAAATGCTGATTGGCACAGAGAATCAACCAGTAGAACCTGCAAGACAGTGCAGGCCGTGTGAAGCTCCAGAGTGGACGTAATGCATTAAGAGATGCTGCAGAAGGTCCCAAAGATGCTCGGAGTATTCCAGAGGCAGCATTCTACTACTTCACAATTTTGCCTTTACCCAGCCCTGGTGGGGGTCTGCCCAGCTGCTTGCAGCTAATGTTTGTGTTTGAGTTTTAAAACATTCTCTGAAGTCCCATCTGCAACCTGTGTGATTCCAGTAAGACCACTGAGCACCACTGGTGCTTCCATCAGCGGATAATACTCTTATATCAAGGGTTCCTGTAACATCAGGTCAATATATTCACTAGAAAAAGAAATGTGTGAAGATGGATTACTTCAGCATGGTGACCTGCAAAGGCTTTGTCATGGAAACTTCAAAGGGCAGGTTACAAAAATTATTCGAGCACCATGAGAGGCTTATTCTGCTCATGGTTTTCAGAAAGGGAAGCTACAAATGTATATCTGCAGGGAAGGAAGTCAGTAAAATACCTGTTGACATCCTCCACCCTCAATCTACTCCAGTGGTAATTTTCGTATCTATTCTTCCCTACTTGATTTTAAGTTCCTTGATGGCAAAATTGTATCTTTGTATTCTTATACTCTCAAAATCTCACAAATGCCTGGCATAGGGTAGTTCTGTACTCTGTGGTAGCTCTTCACTCTCTACTTGTGAAGCAATGTGTAAAGGAGAAGCTAGCAAGTAAAAAGAGCTATTACGATTAGGGCAAGTGTGGTGAGGAGCACTGGGTGTTACACGCAACTGATGAATTGTTGAACACTACATCAAAAGCTAATGATGTACTGTATGTTGGCTAATTGAACATAATAAAAAAAGTATTGGGAAAATTGGTGATGTTTATATAAAATCTATAGATTAAATAATATTTTCATTAAAAAAATAAAATCTACACTCTGCTTCAAAAAAAAGAGATTTTCTTAAGATTCTAAAAAAGAAAATTTTAAGATGGATTTTATTTCCACTCAACACTGGTAACACTGGGTTGTTCCACACTGTCATCATGTATAGACAGGTGGTGGGGAAGCTCCCTCCACCAGTGATGGGGCCATAGCATACATACAGATAGGAGTCGAATATTGGGGGCATTCTGTCAATCCCAGGAGTCATGTCAGTGCAGAGTCAAACTGAAAGAACTCCCATCAAGGGCTAATGCGATCTTCTTTCTAGGTGGAATTGGCTGTGCCTGTTCTTTTCTCTGGTTTCCTCTTGCTTATGATGACCCCATAAATCACCCGTTTATCAGCACCGGTGAGAAGGAATATATCGTGTGTTCACTGGCTCAACAGGTGTGTTTGATGAACTTCTCTGCCGGTTCCCTGTGTCCGTCCGGGTGTCTCGGGGGCGGAAGAGGGCATTAGAGCAAAGCTCTTGTCTTCTGATGGAGGAGTGTTGATATCTGCTTTCTTCCAGGACCGTTCACCAGGCTGGTCCCTTCCCATTAAGGCTATGATCAAATCCCTACCACTTTGGGGCATTTTAGTCTTTTATTTCACCGGATTCTGGACTATTAATATTTTAATGGCATACATTCCAACATACATCAGCTCTGTACTTCAAGCTAACCTCAGAGATGTAAGTATAGAGAAAGCCCATTCTGTTCTTCTGTCTAAATGTCTCATTATATAATCTTCTGTCTCACTTACGGCCACAAAATCAGGGGATTAGGCCCAGGACCTTCGTGTAGGAAATGCATCCTGGTTGCGTGAATTCTGAATCATCTCACTGCAACCTACTGCTTACTGGGGAAGACTGGGACGGTTCTAGGGAAGCGTGGCATTCACAGAATGTCCTGTTTTCTAAGGGACCGATGCAAAACTTTTATGTTCAATCCAATCAGCATTTGCAAACAAGATATTCTGCTGGCAGCATTAACGATACAGTGTTAACAAAACAAATTCTGCCTTCCAGAAGGCTTGGCAGGGACCATAAACAACATCTGCTGAAAACATGTCCCAAATAGGACTCCTACCCAAAACTTGCAGAGAATGGTCTTCTAAAAAATGTGTTATTCAAGTATGATATATCCAAAGTGCACCTGTGTGTACAGCTGAGTTTTCACAGAATGAACAGGTACCCTGATGGGTGGACAGGAGCCTTTAAATTCCTACAAGATGGAGGTCTTAGAAGTGGCAAAGAGTGTATCAGATTTCAGAGCCTCTTAGCGGCAGTTCACAAGGTTACTGAGTGACTGCTACATTCTTGTGTTTGGACGAAAACAGCAGTGCTCTCATGTTGACTGGGCTCCCCTGCTAACTGGCCAACAGAGAGCTGACTTTCGGAGCAGAGGTCAGAGTCCAGGGTGCACGCATTGCAACAGGCTGGAGGTACTGAGATCAGAAAGCCCAGGGGTTGAGTGGCCATGGGTCTCCACAAAAGAGGAGGCCAGAAGCGGGCAGCAAAGCCAGAATCTCAGGTGAGGCCATCAGGGGACAGGAGGTCCGAACAGACATCCCTGAGGCCAGCTGTTGGGAATGGTTTGTCTCTGCTGTGAGGCCAAGGGGGCTCCCCATCTCAGAGGCCAAGGCTGAGGGCAAGGAGGATGGCGGAAGGACTGGAGAGACCAGTGGAGACCAGACGGTTGAGACCAGGCTTTCTCAGCTTGGGAAGAGTCAAGAGGCCCCGACTCCCGTTGGTCTCAGGGTGGCTTCTCCCTAAGTCACAAAACCTTGGTGGCTTCGGTTTACTCATCCATGATATGAACAGTTGGGACACGGTGACCGTTAAAGCCTTTCCATTTGGGGGATTATACACAACATTTCTTTCCTTGCATTTTCTTTAATAACACTGTAATACAGAGGCTGAGCTGATCAAACCGGGGTTCAACATTTTTAAAACTATATCCAAAGATAGGAGTGAAAAATCTTCCTCCCTTTCCCATCCCCAGTCTGTCCTGTTCTCCCAGCCCACTCCCAGCCACAGATAACTCTTTTTTATTCATTTCTTATATATTCTTCCACTGCTTCTTTATGAGGATGCAAGCATTCATGAACATATCTTCTTATTTTGTCACTTTTTTTTTTTTTTTACACAAAACCTCATGTGCTGTGTATGCTGCTATTCTTTGTATATTATGCTACTGTGACCTTTTCAGATCAGTACACGGGAAACTTACTGCGAGACATTTGGGTTGTTTCCAATCTCTGAGCAAAAAACCTTGCTCATCTGCTACACATCTGAGCAACTGTTTCTGCATGTCTGAGTTCAGGGTAGATGCAGTGCAAACTTTTGTATCTATTGTCAAATTGCTCTCCATCGGGCACTGATAATATTTGCAAGTACCCAGTTTCCCACAGCATCCCTGTAGATCAGGTCAAAAAACTGTTGATCGGTGAAAAAGTAGTTCTTTTCACTATGAGGTTGGACAACTTTTAATACGTTTAGGAGTCCCTTATTTTCCTTTTTCTGTAAGTTGTTCCTGTTTTTTGCCTATTTTTCTACTGGGTTTTGTTCTTTTTAAGAAATCTATTTCCAGGTGACCTTTACATATGAAGAGAGCATTGGTCTTTTTTTTTTTTTTTTCCAAATTGAACTGTATCCATATTTTCTCTCAGGCACCAAAATTGTGTTGGCTCATTCCAGTAACCTGAAATTTGTATTCAAGGAGATATGTATATAGAGAGAAGCTATACAAGTAGAAAGCCACCCAAGGGTCAGTGTGTGTCACAGTGTGGGAAGTGAGGCTTGCACCTTACTTGTCTCTGGTCCTCAGAGTGGAATCCTGTCAGCCCTGCTGTTAGGTGTTGCCTTTATCAGCACTATCCTTTGCGGTCTACTGGCGGATTTTCTTCACTCCAGAAAAATCTTCAGACTCATTACCATCAGGAAACTCTCTACCGCCATTGGTAAGGACTGAGGTACATCCTGGGATGGATGCGGGAAGCTCTGGGTGGTTTTGATTCACTCTGTGTTTGTCCTCCTGCTGCAGGGGTTCTTGTCCCATCTGTGGTCCTCGTGTCCCTGTACTGGGTCAGATCCAGCATCAGCACCAGTATGGGCTTGTTGGCACTGTGTTCCGCCGCCACCACCTTCTGCCAAACAGGAGCGCTTATTAACTTCTTGGATATTGCTCCTCGGTAGGGACCCCTTTGCCACATCCGCACAGAAGCTCAGCTTAGGTCCCGCAGCCTTAAACTCACTCGGATGCCCCAGTTCCATGTGGGTGATCCGTGCTGCAGGTCACAGGAAATGTCAGCATCAGCCCTACATCCAAATAATTCCTGGAAGGGACCCAAAGCTAGTCCACCACCGTGCACTCAGTTTTCCAGGTGAAGACGGGAAGGCAGTGGCCACACTCACAGCTCAACTGGGGACAGGAGGTGACTCACACCCATATCTCTGTCGGGGAATGCAGCAGTCACACGGCGTTGGATCGGTGAAGGACCCTACGGTGCCGGTTCACTTAAGGCTTTAATAAAGCTTGACTAACAGGAGAGCAAGAGAAACACTGACCTCTGATAGAGGTAGAATCAAAGAGGACTGGGATTTCCAAATGTAGCTCCCAGGATCCTTTCACGGTCAGTAGAACATGCTCTATCTTCAGATAACCAACCGCCATGACCCATGGGAGATGCCCTGGTCTCAGGGGAGCCAACAACTCATCCACTGAGGGGTCTTTTTTTACCCAAAAACAAGGCTGCAAGATCAGGTTCCATAGCAGAAACTAAGAGAACGTACAAACTAGATGCAAACCATCCATCTGTACATTTTGTATAAACAATGTTGACAAGTCCGTACAGCTGACCCTTGAGAGTCTCAGACCCTCAGGCGGGATTATACTAATCACTAGTCAGCACATTGCATTCAGGCTTGACCAAGGGTCGACTCTGGGCACCCCCAGAGACAAGCACAGAGTTACAACAAGTAAGCTGAGGTGCATGGTTTGCTTATACTGGAATATTCTTTTCTGTCTCAGGTACACCAGCTTTCTCAGGGGACTATCACAAGTCTTTGGCCACTTATCAGGAGCCATTTCTTCCACTGTTGCCGGATTCTTAATCAGTCAGGTGAGGTCGAATGCTCTGATGAAAATATTCATGAGAGAAACCTATGGAGGTTACTCAGGAGAAGTCAGACTGAAGATATTTTTGTTCCCTCCCCAACGGGGCTCAACTTAAAGCTCATGAGTCCTGAACTCCCTCACGACTTCCCCCCAGGCTCAGCTCATGGAGGGCAATTACCACAGGTTTTGGGTGTGGAGCGATAATGAGCGCTCAGTTTTATGAGTTTATACTTTAAGAGTTTTTAGAAGTTTTTCATGCTAATCATCAAAATTTATAGCAATATTCATGGCATTTCTTGCAAAGTATAGAGGGGCCAACCATTCTGGTTTGCCCGTGATTGAGGGGTTTCCCTTCCAGTCGCTAATACTGTCAGGAAATGGCTTTTAATAGGGAAATTCTCAAACTGAATGTTTCCCTTGTCATCCCTTCATTCATCCATTCGTTAATTCCACTTTAGCATGTGCCACACAGTTTAAGTGGATAAAACAAACAAAAGTCCCTGCCTGGTGAAGCTTATATTGTAGGAAAGAAACTGATGGAAAACTAGTGAAATCAGTAAAATATAGAGTATACTGAATGGTGGCAAAGTGCGAAGAGAAGAATAAAGCAGGAGAGGAGGACAGGGCACATAGGAGGGGGTGGGATTTCAATTTTAAATAGGGTGGTCTTGGAAGGACTCACTGGAAAGGTAACATTTAAGTAAGGACTAGATGCAAACAAGGGAGGGAGACAAATGGCTATTGGGAGGAGGACTATTCCGGCAGAGGGAAAGGCCAGGGCCCAGGAAATGACCTGTGTATTCCAGGAACAACCAGGAAGGCCACAGAGGCCGGAGCAGGGGCTGGGGAGCTGGACATGCTCCAGACCTTTCTGAATAGGAGGGGCAAGAGCCAAGAGACCATTAACACTTTGTAATTTCCTGCTTCTAGGATTCTGAGTTTGGCTGGAGAAATGTCTTCTTGATTTCAGTTTCTATTAACATGTCAGGCCTGGTCTTCTACCTCATCTTCAGCCAAGCAAAGGTCCAGGACTGGGCTACAGAGCAGACAGTTACTCAGCTCTGAGCAAACTGGGTGCCTCAGATCCCAACGTTTAGCCATTCATGGTTTGCCCTCATGGACGTTCCCTCTTAGTACCTGCTTGACTGGTTAGCCATTTAATTTGCATTGACTTTGTTTCCAGTATCTTCTCAGAGAGCTTGGCTGTGGAATACTGAAGGTTCTGCCTGCAGAGGTTACAGTGGTGGGTGTGGGTTGGGGAAGGCCAGTTATTTAACTGTGAGCTCTGGAAAGCATAGGTGTGTCTGAATTTCCAAGTGTTGTCCACTCTGCCCACTATTATTGTGACTTAATAAGAAATACATATTTGGTCTCTGCCCCCACTTTCTGGAACAGAGCTCCAGAATTTCAGATTAGTGAAATCTCAGATTTCTTGAGTGGTAGAGATGATAGGAGCACCTTTTGTCATAATATTTGGACTCAATCCCTGGTTCCCGACACAAGAGCTTCTAAGACCTTGGAATTTGTGGAGTGATGAGAGTGCCTTGGGTATTCTATTGAGATGACTGGTGGCTGGGGGCTACCCATGGCTTCTGGGGATCACTGAAGCTACCCATAGCTTCAGGATGGGGGCTGGTCTCCAGAAAGACCAAGGCATGAGTAGAAGGTTGGAATTCCAGCTCTACCATCCCACCTCCAGGAAGAGGAGAGGGGCTGGAGATTGAGTTATTCCTCAGTTGCCATTTACTCAATCATATCTATGCAATAAAGCTTCTATAAAAACTTGAAATGACAGAGTTCCAAGAGCTTCTGGCTTGGGGAGCATAGGGAGGTCCTGGGACAGTGGTGACCCAGAGAGGGCAGGGAAGCTCTGCGTCCCTTCCCACATTCCTTGCCCTGGGCATCTTTTCCTTTTGGCTGTTCCTAAGTTATATCCTTTATAATAAAGCAGTAGTAATAGTTAGCAAACTGTTTTCCTGAGTTCTGTGAATCATTCTAGCAAATTATCAAATATGGGGGGTCATGGGAACCCACAACTTTGTAGCTAAGTCAAACAGAAATGTGGGTACCTCAGGTACCCACTACTTTGATTGGTGTCTGGGTGGGGGCCGCCTTGTGGGATGAAGCCCTTAACTTATGGGGTCTGCACTAATTCCAGGTATTAGTGTCAGAACTGACTTATATTATAGGACACCCAGCGGGTGCTGCCAGAGAATGAGAGCACTGCCTGGTGTGGAAAACCCACACATTTGTTGTTAGAAGTGCTAAGGACAGAAGCCCTTTTCCTTTAGTTATCCTGGTAAAAGCTTCAGGGGACACAGGACAATTTCTCACCAAAGCGAAAAAGGAAGCCAGAACCATGGGAGTGAGAACAGAGGATCACAAGAGGAATTGTGTCCAAACAACCAGATGATGAACCCCGAGAGCTATCTTCCAAAGAGAGCCTCAAACAATGGAAGCCAGAGTGTACACAATCCAAAGTCCTAGGCCAGGGGTTCAGAGCAAGTCATGCTGCCCTCACATCAAGGAAGGACGGACACAGGGCCATTCTGAGGCTCGGCCAAAGCAAGATGCCCAGGAGAAAAATACCAAGGAGGAAAGAACGATGAGGACTGAATCCACCATACGCAGAGAAATGCTCATGCTTGTGACTAGTGACAGTGGGGTAGGAAACCTGGGCTCTTCCAGATAACTTGCTTTCTGTGGATGCTCGTGCTGGAATCAGAGCCGCCTCTTTCAGGCATGTAGCGCTCAGGGGTCCCCCAGACGCCACTTTTCCCAATCACCTTCTTTCTGGCCGTCGTAACCTCTGTCCCGCATCTGGTCTGTGGATCCATGTAGATCCCTCGCACCTTAGGGAAAAGACGTTGTCCAGGGTCCCTCCTCTGCCCTCAAACATCTGTTCCTGCGGCCTCAGCTGGTCTGGACGCCCTTGCTCGGCTCTTCTGGCTGCTGGAATCCCGCCTGCCTTCAGTGAGCCTCACTCCACGGTCACCTCATTCACTTACCAGTTCTTCCTAAAGTGTGTGTGCAAGACCCATGCTGGCTTGACCCCACTCCACAGTCTGCAGAGTGCGTGCCGTGTGTCCGCTTTCATTAATTCCCCACATGGGCAGGATCGGGACCATGAAACAAAATGACAGCATCGAGCACTAAATCAGTATTAATGAACATATAACATGGGTTCCCGGCAGAGACCAAAGTCAGACCCAGCTTCAGGGAGGACAATGTCTCAGGAGAGTGGATGACACATACACATGTGGATGATGACTGTGGGAAAGGAAATAGAAAGGGGAACACGGGTGAGGGGTAAACGGATTATTCGCTGTAGGAGATACACCTGACAAGACTCGGATACCAAACAAGTGGCAGGTGTATGGGGTGACTCCTAGGTTGTGGTTTGCTACTGGACAGATGGGGATGCCTGAGGGACAGAGAGCACACCCAAGTGAAGGTGACAGGAAGGAAAGTAGACACGAGGGAGATCTGGGCTTCACGTGGAACTCTAGGAGGCTTCTAGATACAGGTGGTGATTGAAATGCTTGGCATGGCGGAGGCTGCCCTGGTGACAGGATGGCGTAAGGAGGGAAAGCCTGTGAACGAGGCTTACAGAACTCTGAACACTGAATGGCCAGCCTGGGGGATCATTAGCCTTTTTAGGAAAAGGAAAAGAAGAGGAAACTAGAAAGAGAGAAGGAAAGCCAAGAGAATAGGGTGCTCAGAGAGAGAAGAGAGGCGTGTGTTTCAAAAAGGAGTGGATCAAGAAAGGAGCTTGAAGCAAGCATGATTCAAACCTGGGGGGAGAATCTAGTTGGAAGAAAAAAAATGGACTCTGCTGAAGAACACACATGAGTGCAGGTTCCCGAGGAGGCTGAGGGTAAGGGAGGAACGTGGGCCTGAAGCCCAGGTGGGTGGATGACTGGAGATGCGTGAGGGCACTCCTGCCCACTCCTGCCCTTTCACAGCTGGCTCAAGACCACGTCCTGCTCTCAGGGCACCTCCAACACCTCCCCTAGTTCCTCCCTCCACGCACCCGCCTCCACCCCTGGTTCATTTACGACACTTCCCTCCACCCCCTCTGACTGTAGACTCCGGAAGTGCAGGAACCATGGCACAAATTACTTTGTAATGTCTTTAACACACAACCACCGTGTCTCGTACAGAGTCAATACGTACGTGTGTGGGTGAGTGGGTGGGCGTTCAATCACCGTGCACCTCAATGCGTGGAATGGCCTGTGGTGGTATGTGAGACCAGTTAGGGAAGAAATGGCTGAGAAGGTAAAGGACCCAATTCTTCTTTAATTTCCTTTGTTTCTCAGAACATAGAATTATCTAAACCTACAAATCCCCTTCCTTATCCCATCTGGTGTTGAGACTGAGAGACTGGATCTCTCCTTTCCCCATCTCTGGCAATTACACAGCCAACCCCAGGCTCTCAGCAGCGAGGATCACGGGGTTTGCCCATCAGGGCAGTGGCTCGTACTTGTTTCTGGACCACCCCTGTGGGCATGTATTTCTCTCCTTTCTTTCAGTGGACTCTTCTGTTTTTTCCTCATCTGTCACTTTTAGTTGCTCCTGGAAACAAGTTTGATTTCCCCTTGGCCCTGACTAGTACAGTTTCCCCCAGAATGGGCTCCCTTAAAGTACAGAGACCTTCTCAGATTTTCCACTGATCCACACATCTGCAACACAGAGGAGTGAAAGCTGAAAACAGGGGAAAAGTTCTTTCAGAAAATCTTAGAATAGCATTTATTTTCGTGCGTTTGTTTATTGGTTAAGGTAGCCATCATTTATAAAGCAAAGAATGTGGAGTGGAGACGAACAAACCTACATTTAAAATTCAGACCTGCTACCTGGTCCAAACAACATATGGCACAAAAGAGATGCACGCGGGGTGTAGGGTGGGGACTGGCCATCTTCTTCCTTGGGCCGCTGACCGCCCCTCAGTCCCAGCTCCCAGGCTGGCCCCTCTTCCCGTCAGTGAGGAGGTCAGTCCCAGGCTCTCTCAGTGTTCTGATTTACACTAAGTTTTGTAGAGAAAGAAAAAAGTGCACACAAATGTCACTGGTGAGTCCTTGTACCCTGCGGACACAGGAAAGCTTTAAAAACAGTTCAAAGGGGGTGCCTGGGTGGCTTAGCTGGTTAAGCGACTGCCTTCGGCTCAGGTCATGATCCTGGAGTCCCTGGATCGAGTCCCGCATCGGGCTCCCTGCTCGGCAGGGAGTCTGCTTCTCCCTCGGACCCTATCCCCTCTCAGGTGTTCTCTCTCTCTCATTCTCTCTCTCTCAAATAAATAAATAAAATCTTTAAAACAAAAAAAAAACAGTTCAAAGGACTAGTCTGGCCAAGTCTTTTTTTCTCAAGCTGTCTTCCTTGTCCCAATGACAGCTTATCCTAGGCATCTGCTACTCTGCTCTCCTCCCGACATAAAAATAAATGTGACTGGTGAACGATTCCAACATCGTGCTAGGTCCAGGCACACAGGATGAGACTGTCATCACTTGCTCTCTATCTGTGTGGTGTCCTGAAACATTGCACATCTTGGGGTTTGCAGCTCAAGCAGTTTGATATTGCTGCCCTCCCTTATTAATAAGAATACATTTTATCTACAGCAATAACAAGGCACAGTTTTTGTACTTCAGCAAATGCCTATTTTGTGAAATGAAGACTTCCCTTTGTGCCCACATACGCTCTGGTCTTGCTCAGAAGCATCCCCCGTCCTTTCAAAGAACAAACTGCTAGAGCCTGTGCCCACTGGGAGACCGGACTGAAACCCAGCTTCACCTGGTTACAAAATCCAGAAAGGGCAAATGCCCTAGACACATCTTTCCTCTGCCTAAGAGATTCGTCCAGGGCGGCCCAGCGGGGAGGGATTAGGAGTGAGGCCGGGACGTGTGACATACGTGCTGAAACCTGACCCCACGGTGTGGACAGTGTCTCTGTTGTCTGAGAGCCTGACACAGGGTCTGGAGCTGAGACGGGTGGGAGGGCTAACGTCCATAAGGACCAGTCAGCCAACCCAGGAGAGCTTCACATGGGCCAGCCCCCTTACTGCATTCTGTCATTCTTCACCTTTCTGACTCTCCTGAGCCCCCACTTCTCCCCTCTCCCCATTCCCTTGTCCTCCCTTTAAAATGCCCCTCACCGCTGTATGAATAAAAATTTGAGTTCGGATCTCTCTAGACTCATTTCCCTTTTGCAACAGTATATTACTGATTAAAATCTGGCCTTACCACTTTCAATAGCATCTAGCTTTGTTTATCTTGGGTCTTAGGGTAGGATGTCAGCACCCAAGAGAGATGAGGAGGGTTTCCATGGTCCAGGAGGGGTGCCCCGGGGTAGGGTGTCAGAGCATGGGCAAGAAAGCAGGGAAGAACATACGATGGGGAAAAGACGGTCACTTCAATAAATGGTGCTGGGAAAACTGGGCAGCTAAATGCAAAACAACGAAACCGGATCACTTTCTTATCCCATATGCAAATTTATTCAAAATAGATTCAAGACTTAAATGTAAGATCTGAAACCATAAAATTCCTAGAAAAAAAACATAGGCAATAAGCTCTCTGACATCGCTCTTAGCGATATTTTTTTTGATCTGTCTCCTCAGGCAAGGGAAACAAAAGCAAAAATAAACAAATGGGACGACATCACATTAAAAAGCTTTTGCATAGTGCAGAAAACCATCAACAAAACAAAAAAGGCAACCTACTGAATAGGAGAAGATATTCGCAAACGACAGATCTGATAAGAAGTTAACACCCAAAATGCATGAAGAACTCCTACAACTCAATGTGTTTTTAAAAAACTAACAATCCAATTAAAAAACAGGCAGAGGACCTGAATAGACATTTCTCCAAAGAAGACATCCAGATGGCCAACAGACACATGAAAAGATGTTCAACATCACCGATCATCAGGGAAATGCAAAACAAAACTACAATGAGGTATCACTTCATAACTGTCAGAATGGCTATGATCAAAAAGATAAGAAACAACAGGCGTTGACAAGAATGTGGATGGAAAAAAAGCCTCATGCACTGTTGGTGGGATTGCAAATTGGTGCAGCCTCTATGGAAAACAGTACAGCGGTCCCTCAAAAAATTAAAAACAGAACTATCATTGGGGCGCCTGGGTGGCTCAGTCGGTTGGGCGTCTGACTCTTGATCTCAGCTCAGGTCTTGATCTCAGGGTCCTAAGTTCAGGCCCCATGCCAGGCTCCATGCTGGATATGGATCCTACTTAAACAAAAAAACAAAAAAATAATGAAAAAGTAATAAAAATAGAACTATCATAGAATCCAGCAGTTCTACTTTGAGGTATTTATCTGAAGAAAATGAAAACACTAATTCAATAAACACATGCACCCTTATGTTTTTGCAGCATTATTTATAACAGCCAAGATATGGAAGCAGCCCAAATGTCCATTGATAGACAAAAGGGTAAAGAAGATATGGCATATTTATACAACCGAATACTACTCAGTTATAAAAAAGAATGAAATCTTATCATTTGCAACAACGGGGACGGAGCTAAGATGCTAAATGAAACAAGTCAGGCTGAGAAAGACAAACACCAAATGATTTCACATATTTGTGGAATCTGAAAAACAAAACAAGCCAACCAACAACACAAAGCCGAAGCTGATTCAGAGATACGGAGAACAAGTGATGATTGCCAGAGGGAAGGAGGGTGGAGGGATAGACAAACAAGTAAATGGAATTCAGAGGTTCAGAGTATGATCTTCCAGTTATAAAATAAATAAGACACAGGAATGTAATGTACCACACAGGGAATACAGTCAATAATATTGTAACGACTTTGAATGGTGACAGATGGTAACTAGACTTATTGCAGTGACCATTTTGTAATGTAAATATATTATCAAGTCACTACATTTTTTTTTTGAATCATACGTTTTATACCTAAAACTAATACAACATTGTATGTCAATTATTCTTCAATAAAAAATTATATAAATAAAAATAAACAACCAACTTATTAGAGTAAAACTAGAGGGGGCACCTGGGTGGCTCAGTCAGTTAAGCGTCTGCCTTTGGCTCAGGTAATGATCTCAGGGACCTGGGATCCAGCCCCACGGTGGGCTCCCTGCTCAGTGTGGAGCCTGCTTCTCTCTCTCCCTCTGGCCCTCCTCCTGCTCATGCTCACTCTCTCTCAAATAAATACATAAAATCTTAAAAAAAAAAGAATAAAACTAGAGTGTATGCATTTAAAAGCGTAAAGAATAGAGGAATACTAACATTAACCCATTATTTAAGTTCTGGAAATTCTAAGGGCCATGATTCAAGAAGGGGAAAAAAAAGATAAAATATCAAAAGGGAGGAAAGAAAATTATTATTATTATTTGCAAATGATGTGATTATCTACCTAGAAACCAGAGAATCAACTCCCAAACCATCCTAACAAGATAACTTAGCCACAGGTAAGTTTTTCAGTTAAAAAATAAACATATTCAAACAGTACCTTCCTTATATCTCAGCCCAAATGTGTGAGAAATTACAATAAATAAAAATCACATTCAGGAAATATAAATTAAATTTTGTTAAGGAATGTATGCTAAATACAGGAAGCAAATTGCAGCACTGGACTCAAGAAAAACTGAACCCACATTCGTCATGAGGGGGGTCTTACTATGTTCTTAGTTTCTCCCAAATAGATTTAGTGCAATCTAATGCAATTAAATTTTAATTTGGTGCAATTTAAATACTGCAGTTGTCTTTATTAAAATGGCCCAGTGATTATAAATTTTCCTGGGAGAATAAACAGCTGATATTACACAATATCATCTTCAAAAATACAAACGAAAAATGTTTGATTGGCCCAATATTTACATACATTAAAAATTTAGACCCATCAATATATTACATGACAGGTCCCAGTACCAACAGATGTTAAACTATATAGTAAGCCCAGAAACACCTATAAATATATAGAAGTTTATTTTACCAAAAGTTGGTATTTTAAACCAGAAGAACAAATGTGAAGTATTCAAAAAAAAAAAAAATGATGTCGTTAAAACTCACTGGCTTGGGAAACAAATCCAAATCCCTACTTCAGCTCTTCACTAAACTTCTGTAGATGAAGTAAGGCCATAAGGAAAGCACGAATTTCCAGGAACTCTTCTTTCCCTCCTTCCCCCCCATGTGAGCTCACGACTCCTTGATAGTGGCAAGGCTGGGGCTGCCCTAATTGGCTGACACAGCCCATTTGCAAAGCTTGCAGGAGCACTGAAGTCTGCAATCACCATATTGTACACCTGAAACTAATATAACCTTGTGCTAACTCTACTGGAATTGAAAATTTTAAAAATAATGATAATAAATAAATAAAAATTAAAAACGGAAAGCTTGCAGGAGATTAAGCTCTGCCAAAAGTCCTTGGTATCCCACTGGCCGACTGGCCAGGTGGCTGATAGTGTCAGAGGGAGAAGCCACAGGACCGAGTCCACCCACGGGTGCCCCCACGAGGGGAACCTCTTCTGCCCCTCCTGTGGCTTCTTTCTGGCCCCAGCTTCAGAGACAGCTGCAGAACTGGGCATTCTATTTCTCTTTACAGACCCCAGTGCATCCACCTCAATCTACTGGTTCAATGAAATCCATGTATATCCTCAAAACATAACATGCCAAAAGTTAAAAGATTCGAGGCCCACATAACTATACCTTTTCATGGACAAACCCTTGAGCCAAGGCTTTTGTTATGCAGACTCCTGGAGCCCCTCACTGATAAGGCTTACCCGCCGGGCTGATAGTATCTACAGTCCTATGCTGTCAGCCCACGGTTCGAATTCCGCACCCCTAAAAAAGGCAACTAAACAGATACAGAAAAGGAGGAAAACGAGGGAACTACCTCAAGCCAGAGCCTACAAGGGCTATTTGCTAAGTTCGAAACAAGGAGGACCCAAAGAAAAGGTGACAGTGGAGTCAACTCACAGCCACCTGCCTGTGAGCTCTGCTCCTTCCTGAGGGGGAGCGGGAGAGGGACCTGTGTCCAGGCAGGGGCTGCGGGGCCGGGGTACGCCACAGATGCGTGCAATTCTGGGGCCCAGGCCCTTTGGGCCACACAGGCTCTGGGCCCAAGGGGAGACACATGACTATGACTCAGCCCTTTCCGATTCCCCCCCCACCCCCCGCCCCAGCTTCTTCAATCAAGACGCAAGGTTGAGATTGACCAGCTTTGCAACAACGTCTCAGCCTGCGCCCGGGGAAACACTGGGGATGCTGCAAGCTGCTGAAGATGCAGGTTGTCCAAAGAGCCTTCCATTCTCCTCTCAGCACAGCCGAACAGAGAGCAGGGCCAAGGGAGACGCCTCCGGAGTGACCCCGCTCCCTGGGCTGGGGTCCCCACGCCGGCTGTCATCTGGGCTGGGGTGTGCAAGGCGGATTTCAAGCTCCCAGCCCTCCCTCGGGCTCCAGCCTGATGGAAGATGGAAGGCCACCAAGGTAAACAGGACACGGGAAATTGCACCCGTGGGGTGTGTGGGGAATTACAAGCTCAGGGGGACTGGGCCCCAGCAGGAGAAAAGTTACTAGGAAGGTCCAGTGTGTGAGATATTTTCGAAGGGAAAAGAAGGCAGCCAAATATTGCATGCTAGTGAAAAAT
The DNA here is from genome assembly GCF_054177405.1 of Leptonychotes weddellii. Lineage (NCBI taxonomy): Eukaryota > Metazoa > Chordata > Mammalia > Carnivora > Phocidae > Leptonychotes > Leptonychotes weddellii. The sequence continues at coordinate 1,848,492 of NC_138376.1, read as the reverse complement.
GGACACATTTTCAAAGATTTCATCAGAGCGTGGAAGCACAACCAGCATTTAAAATATACCATAAACCTGAGTTACTAGGTCCAGGCCAGGTGGCAGGCGTGGGAGGACCACGAAGATAGGGAGGACATCGTTTTAAGGGGATAGAAAATCAAATGACAAAAAATGCAGTCTATTTGTAAGGGTAACAAATGCTGTTGGGTTAAACTCCTCTCTGCAAAGGAGGCAGCGCTCAGAGTGGGTGAAATATTTGTGAGAAACACAGATTAAGTGAAATGACTCAGAAAGGTAGAATTTAAAGGTGAAACTCTATTCCAGAGAATCTGGAACAAGGACACACACAAAGAACTTGAGATCATTTCCTGAGCTGAAGGCAGATGCTTAACCAACTGAGCCACCCAGGTGCCCCGTGTCCTTAGGATTTAGTTCAATGCATTGTGCATTCTGTAGTCTCCGTATTTCTTACAAAATAGCAGCTGTCTCTACAGGCTTGATGGTGCCCAGTTGGTGTTCGTAGCAAGACCTTGGAGGGGGTGTGTTCTTTCATCAGGATGTACACAATATGAGCAAATCTCTCTTTGTGATGTTAACAGCTGTTGATGCACAAAACCTGGATCCCTTCATTCACTGGAGTTTGCAAACTGAGGATATTCTATAAATATCAATTCTTATTTATGTATTAGCTGAAATAATCCTATAAAGAGACATGTCTAGTCTTTATTTACCACTGACAGAGTTTCGAGAAGAAAGACCTTTAATAGACCCTTTGTCTCCATCATTCATTCTCATCAGGGTCAAATCCATGGGTAAATTCTCAGACCTCATGCAGTTTGATCCCTTGGTAGCATTTGCTGAGGGTGCTCATGCCCACCTTTTTTACTTCTGTTCTGAGAAAACTCATTCTTCCGCTGTTCTTCCTGCTCCATTGAGGGCCCTTCCCATCCCCTCAAAAGCCTCCCCTTGTCTTCCTCACCCTTAATGTTAGAGAGGCCCAGGCTCCCAAATGTCTATGTCCTGGCCCCACTCTCTCCCCAGAATCCCAGAGCAGCACCTCCTCTGGGCTGAATGTCCATCAGGACACCAGAGTTTTAGACTTGACGTGGTCCCATTCTAGTCTAAAACTCGAACTTGTCCCCGTCTTAGCACCCTGTCACCCTCAACCCCATCCTCTCCTGTACCCCCAGTTTCAAAATCTGACCTCAAGCTGATCACTTCTTACCTTCAGAGGCGTGTGTGTTCTTGTCTATCTTTAGCCCAGTCCTGAATTTCTGCTTTTCCAAAGATGAGACAGAAAAGTAGGCATATCACATTAATGACTGCCATGAGGAAGAAAATTTTAAACCAGGCGGATTCTGGATCCTGAGGGATTATAGTGCAAAGTGATTATAAATTAGTGGGCTTGAGGTACTTTGTAACACTTCCAATATAATATTAAAATTAGTATAGATTCAACACAGGTCACTTAATAGACATGGAAAAACACACTCATAAGGAGCAAAAAAATTATAATTTCACTCTACAAAGATAATTACTATTTATCTTTCTATTTTTTAAAAAGATTTAATTTATTTATTTAGAGGGAGAGAGCATGCGAGTGGGGGGAGGAGCAGAGAGAGAGGGACAAGCAGACTCCTCACTGAGCTCAGAGCCCAACGTGGGACTCGATTCCAGGACCTTGACATCATGACCTGAGCTGAAATCAAGAGTCAGATGCCTAACCGACTGAGCCACCCAGGTGCCCTCTATCTTTCTACTTTTTGATTATGTCTATGTACATATAATTTTTCATGTATAAAAATAACATTATGATGTACATACTGCTTAAGACAGTGATACTGATACTGATAAAAAAACAGGGTTTTTTTTTATTAGAAATATAAACATGCTTGCATATCAAGAAATATTTGACTGTATCATAACCTTTCCTGACTGATTAGTAATCCAGAGTTTAGATTTATAAAATTTATAAAACATCCCTTATTTCTCTATATTTAAGTTGTTTTTCACTTTTTGCTACTACAAATCTGAGTATCTTGGTAGTTAATTACATATCCATCAATGCTTTTGAATAAAATTTATCAAATACTTTCCTTATTTATAACGCATTTTCTCTTAAGTTTACCCATATGATCAGTTTCATTAATAGATTTTGTAATACTGAGCCACTTTTACTTTCATAGAAAATGCCTTAATTAATCATGGTGTTGTAGGCATATATTTTAATATGCTGGTGGATTCTATGCACTGGTGATTTAGTTCATTTTTGCATCTATATTCAAAGATGACCTTGAATTTTAATTATGTTTGAGACTTGTCTTACCATTTTGCTTTTTACCTTTTTTATCAGCTGAGATTAAATTTTACGTAGTTCTCTATAATGCATCGTGATTGGGTTTAGGTGTCTGGTACAATACTTTTGAAGGATGTCCAACCCAAAGTTTATATAATTATTAAGGCCTATTTTACTTTAGTATCTTTATTGTTTCCTTTCTTCACTTACATCTTTAATCATCTAGAATTAATTTTGGGGTCAGATATGAGAACAGAGTATAATCGTATTTTTCTACAAGTGGGCTTCCCACTATGTTTTTTAAAAAAATAAAGCCATCGGGCGCCTGGGTGGCTCAGATGGTTAAGCGTCTGCCTTCGGCTCAGGTCATGATCCCAGGGTCCTGGGATCGAGTCCCGCATCGGGCTCTCTGCTCAGCGGGAAGTCTGCTTCTCCCTCTGCCTCTCTCTCTCTGTCTCTCATGAATAAATAAATAAAATCTTTAAAAAAAATAAAATAAAATAAAGCCATCTCCTCTGGTTTGAAATGAAACTTTATCATACAGAATGTACTTTTTTGGAACAAATCATCGTCAGTTTTATTTAAAATACAATTAAGAGTGGAGGTGCCTGGGTGGCTCAGTCAGTTAAGCGTCTGACTCTTGATATCTGCTCAGGTCATGATCTCAGGGTTGTGAAATCGAGCCCCACAAATGGCTCCATGCTGGGTGTGGAGCTTACTTAAGATTCTCTCCCTCTCTCTCTGCCCCTCTGCACTCCTACTTGCTCTCTCTTTCTCTCAAAAAGAAAACTAAAATTAGAAAAACAAAATATAATTAAGAGTAGACATTGAAAAAATAAAACAGTATGTTTCCTTCAGATAAGACATTAAATATATTTAATTACAGGGCGCCTGGGTGGCTCAGTTGGTTAAGCGACTGCCTTCAGCTCAGGTCATGATCCTGGAGTCCCAGGATCGAGTCCCGCATCGGGCTGCCTGCTCGGCAGGGAGTCTGCTTCTCCCTCTGACCCTCCTCCCTCTCATGCTCTCTGTATCTCATTCTCTCTGTCTCAAATAAATAAATAAAATCTTTAAAAAAAATAAATAAATAAATAAATAAATAAATATATTTAATTACAGCCATTTCTCTAATTAAAACATGCCAAGCTTAACAGGTCATTGGCAAACAGAAAGTCAAGAAAAGGACCAAGATGTGCCCAGAAATTTAATGACAAATAATAAAGTTTTCAATAATTTTAAGTTGATAGAATTCATTGTGATTTGGACCTGAAGTCCAACATAAAAACTTGATCTGCCTCCTTCTTCATATAGTTTCACTGATGTTGCTTTAATACGTGTGCAGTTCTCGTCATATGGAGTTTGCACAATTTTTAGTGTTTTTCCCCCATGAGTACTTTGTAATATTGGTTGATACTGTGCTTTAGATATTTATACAATATAATATCTAACTTTGATTCCCCCTCCGCAGGACAGTCTGTTCTCTGTACATAATGTTATTTTGTTCTTCTGCATTTACATTGTATATACGTGTAACTTACTTTTATTGACCAATTGGGTTTGCTAACCTTTTCAGAATGCTGCACAATTAAGATAGCATTTAAAAGGGTATGCAAATAATGATATTAATAGCTGTTATGGGTTGAATATATGAGCGTCTGGTACTTGCATGCATGATCTGATTTGGTAAGCCCCTAAACTCCATGAGGTTTCTCTGTCATTTTGGCCATTTATAGCTGGAGACACCAGGACTTATAGTATAAGAAATGTTTCCAGGTCGCATAGCTTATGAGTAGCAGAGTTGAGATTTGAATACACACTGTATATATTTTTAGGAATCTGAATATATTTGTTTATCCAGTTTTCCCAAATTTTTAGCATAGAGTTATTCTTTCTGTTCTTAGCTTTTAATCTACAACGTCTCCAAAAAAATTTCTCCTTCTCACTTGGTATTTCCAACAGTTGAATCTTGTCTCTTGTATCCTGCTCCAGAAAGATTGTCTATCTGATTAATCTTTTCAGATTACCAATTTTAAATTTTGTGTGTCTTCTCTACTGTTTTATTAACTGTAGAATTTATTTATTTTATGTTATTGTTTTAATCGTTCTTATTCTTTGGGGTTGCTATGTTGTTGTTTTCCCCAAGTTCTGGAGTTGAATGCTTATTAGCTTATTTATTTTTGGTTGGCTTTCTTGTGTTTTCTTCTATAGATTAGGTCAAGTTATAAATTACCCTAAATGTCCAATATATTTCCACATGTAACAATTTCCCTGTCATTCAGTTTTAAGTGTTGCTGAATTCACTTTTTGATGTTCTTTTAAACCTAATAATTATTTTCTATTATGTTGTTCAGTTTGTAAATATATGTGCTCTTTTTAGAAATCCTATTGGTATTAGTTATGATGTTATTGCACTTTGGTTTTCTATAGAATATTGATCCTTTGAAATCTAATTTACCATCTATCCCCAGTGGAAGAACTGAGCCACATCACTGAACTTGTCAGTATAGGCAAGTGATGATCTAAAATGTTACTTCTTATTTTCAAAATATGTGTGGATTTTTCTGCTTTACTATTCTGTCTTTGATTTCTGTAATAATTTAATTGTGATTGGAGGACACATTTTGTGTAATTACAGTCCTGTTACAATTGCTGGAATTTACATAATAGCACAGTATGTAGTCAATTTTTACAAATGTTCTAGGACACCTTGAAAGGAATGAGGATTCTGGGGTTGTTGAGTGGGGCGTTCCATGAATGTCAATTAGGCCAAGTATGTTAATTGTGTTGCTCAACTCTTTTATATTTTTACAGATTTTTTTCTCCTTGCTGCAACAGTTACAAGTGGTGTATTAAAATCTTTCACTATAGCTCTCTTTGTATCTCTTAATGGTTTGGCTTTGTGGTTACCCTAGGGTGCACACAGGTTAGCTAGGAGCTGGGCTCTACATCTCCTCATCCCCAGATCCTGGATGGTAGAGATGCAGTTGCCATTCTCGTTACCAGTTGCTATGTCAAGAAGAGAATGACCTCCTGCCTCTTAAACTTCTCTTCAGAATTAACACAGATAACTTCCTCTCATGTGTCATTGGTCAAAATAACTTGCATGAATACATTTAACTTCATGCAAGTGGGAAACTGCCAAGAGAAGAACCAGAAAAAAAAATTATTTTTTAATCATGTTTTTAAAAGATTTTATTTATTTATTTGGCAGACAGAGAGAGAGAGCACACAAGCAGGGTGAGGGGTAGAGGGAGAAGCAGACTCCCCGCTGAGCAGGGAGGCCGATGCGGGGCTCACGATCCCAGGACCCTGGGATCATGACCTGAGTCAAAGGCAGACGCTTCACCAACTGAGCCACCCAGGTGTCCCCAGAAAAAATTATTATTGCAATAAGTAGCTGCAATAATTAGCTGCAATAATTAGCTCCTAGTTCACCATTCTCATCATGAAATATTTGATTCACTCACCTTACTCCACACAGAGCACACTAATCAAGGCAGACCACTCCAAAAGCCCCCCGGTCCCTACATTCAGTCACTTCAGGACCTGATCAAAGAACACTCAAGCGCACCCTGAGAGGTAGTCTCAAAATGTCCACCTAGCAGGGTGCCGGCCTATAGGTAAACCTATAGCTACCGTCTGCATCCCGATCTTCCTTTTCTGAAAGGAAGTGTTTATGATGGCTAATGGATGGCGGGGCCACCGCAGTAAACAGCATGATGGAGTACGGTGCCCCTGATGTGGAGGGCTGTTGTGCATGATCACCCCAGCGAAGACAGGACACAGTCTGCACTTTGAACTTGATGCCATAACGCGGTGGGACCTCGGGTCCTTACGGAGGAAGTGAAATCATTCCACCAGCCCCGGGGAGAGTGAACTGAATGTTTGGTGGCTGGAGGAGTGAACCGATGTGACATTTTTGGTCCTCCTTCATGGCGCTCCACAGCCCCCCTGAAGTCAAGGTTAGCCGTGATTGCTTTGGACCACGACCCGGAGCAGAAGGGTAAAGAGCCACTGCCCCTCACTGCACCCTCTGCTCTGCCTCGGTGACTGGGGTGCTTAGAGGACCGGCTCTCCCCAGTTACCCGACCCCCTTACTCGACAAGGATCTACCAGTTGAGAAAGAAAGACCTCCGTAGTTTTTGCTGTTGGGATTTGGGGTTCTTAGCAGTGCCGGCATGTCTATCAAATTTGTTTTTAAACTTCAATTTTAGTCCTTTTTTTCTCACATATTCTATGTGACTTCCTATAGTTTGAGCCTCCTACGGAAAATATCAAGCTTCACTTATCCTTCCCGGTGCACTGTACTTGAGCCGGTGGGACCAGTCTGACTTGTCTTTGGGGTCCCTTTCTCCTGCCACTGCTATTTGCTCTTTGTTCTGGTTTCCCCCCATTTTGCTGTGTCTCCATCATGTGCCTGGTTATCTTTTGTTGTGTGCAGGAGATTGCTCTTAAAAAAACTATTTCTGGTGACAGTCAGGTTGGTGATGCCTCTCCCCAAAAGCACTGTTTTTGTTTGCTTCCTGCTGACTCCTCTGGGACACGGTAAGTCCGAACCCCTTTAAAGTAAGATTGGATATGTTCTGTTCTGCCCAGATGACTCAAGCAGACTGTGTGAGGACTGGTTTATTTCTGTTCACTCTTACTCCTTCCGTGCAACTCTTGGAAGGTCTCAGACTAAAACAAGAGTTAATTTATCGGGGTCCTCACCCTTGGCAGACTCTCAAAAGCAGCCAAAAAATTTGCTTTCCTCAGCCCAGTGGAAAATACCCCATAGTCCTTTGCCTAATTCTTTCAGTTCCTGGCTTCTCCCAGATCTTTCCTGTTAAAGTTTTCCATCTCTCTGCTTCTCTGAAGCTTCAAAGAAGACTCTTCATATTTTTCCAACCTTTTAAATTGCTTTTACTAAGAGAATTGGCCCAAATTACTTACTCTTATTAGTGGAATCCGAAACTTCACTAATTCTCGTGTTAGCTGTATTTCATCTAAAATTTTTTATTTCAATTTTTCTATTTTTAATTACCAGAGGTTAGATTTAGTTCTCTATCAAATCTTATGCTTCTTACATATATTTTTGATCCTCTCTTTTGCTTCTTTAAACATACGCATAGATTTCCAATATCTCTGAGGATCTGATTCCAAGGTTTTTTAATTCTTCTCTCATGTGGCACCTTATTTCTTCACATGTTTGGTGATTTTTGATTGATTGTAAAATTGTTCTCACTAAACCTTTACGCATGAGAAAATCCTAGAGTATGAATTTAGGGTGAGTTTTTCCAGAAAAACCTTACTTGCTTCTACTAGGCATCTTTGGACTACTCAAAATTCAATGCTTGGCTTATGGCATTTGAAATAAATAGAGTTTGAATTTGGGCCTCAAACTGTTCGGAAAATTGGTTCATTGTTCCAGATGTCCAGAAGAGTCTTTATTCAGTTTTTCCTCTCCCTTTGAAGCTGAGGCTGAGACAGACAAATTTCCTTACTGGGCAGAGACAACTTTGGACCGTTCTGGAGGCACATGTCCTCCCACCTTGTGAAACTCCGCAGAGAAGTTAGCTCACCTTAACAACGTTTGGAAGTCCGCTCGGCATATCCGAGTGAGTGAAATGGAAGAACAGGCTGAGTGGGCTCTACACTCAGGGAGAAATCAGCCTGGTCTCCTGGAATCCTGCTTTTTTATCCACTTTTCTGTCCAGGGAGATTCCATGGTTACAGTGATTTTTCCTGCCTTTCTGATACCATAAGTACATAGAACATGATGGTAGTGGGCTCTCTTCTTTGGGAAATTTGGCCATGGAGAATGCAGACCATCTCTCCTTGGCCCAAGTCGTGGGATAAGGAACATGTGGAGGAATTGCCTGTATACTGCTACTTCTCAGCTCGTAGCTTTTCCTCCAAATAAACCAAGTTTGCATGTAAGCTACATGGCACTACGTGTGAGGGTGTAGTGCTTTGTGATTTGTGATTTGTGATTACAGATTTATGCAAGCGTTTCCAATCTGACTCTTTTTGTCTGTTTTATGAGTGGTTTGGGGATATTATGTCTTATTCTTGATTTGTTCATCACAGCCGAAGTGACAGATCATCCAGCAAGGGTCACGTACCAAGGCATTCCAGGGCTTCAGCAGACATTGACCTCTCCGGGATCAAGCTCTTCCTCTGTTTTTCATCTCTGAAATTTCCTCTTATATCTTTTTCAAGATCAGGTATGCATTGAAAATGATTGTTTAAATTTGATAGGGCATTTTAGTGTTCTTAAGAGAAGGATTTCAGGTAACCTTGTCCACAGCACTTGTCGAAACACAAGTTGACCTTTAGAGAAGGGTTTCTTTTGATCACTAATTCTGTTTGTTCCTGATTTTTCATTTCTTTTCTAACAAAACCGTATCTTGTTACTTATATTACCATTCACCCAGCCAAAATTCCTGTTTGGATCAAGCCACACACTCATTGTTAAAAATCACAGAGGTCTATTTCTGTTCCCAAGACCAATGACTAAACTGTTCCCAGCACAACTACTTGACATCCAATGAGAAAGAAATTACATTATCTGTAGATTTGGAGGGATGCCTGATCTGACCAAGTTTAATGTGAGCAAATATCTCATTGCTCACCTCCTGCTGATGTCAGGTCTACAATTGTTTGTATATATATTGCCGCCTTTCTCTGTATAAGTAATATTAGAAAAGTAACCACCCATGTCTGAAGGCTTCTTACCTGATTAAGGATTACTCCACACAGAGTAGAAGAAATGAGTCCTCCTATCATCCCAATTACAGCTGTAACTCCTTTAAGAAATCCGTAATAACTATGCGAAAAAGAACGGCAGGACACAGAGGTAAAGTCAGACAAATGCTGCAGGAAAAGACAACCTAACGAAATGAGGCTTAAGAGTGATAACTGTTGATTTCCTGAATTCTTCATTCCTCCTTCTCAAATTCCATTAAAATGTTGAAAAACTATGTGGGTAGAAGTAACTTTACAGCGGCAGTACAAAACCAGAAAAGTTGGCTTTAACAGTAAAAACGATTCCAAGATTGAGAGAGAGCCTAGTGGAATGAAAGCCAGCAGGATTAGGAAATCTATGAATCCAGTTGAGAAATTCAGAAGGTGATGTTTATTGGTGATAGGAACCGGTTTGGGGTTAATACAAAAGTGAAGGACTCCATTCACCTGGTCTCTTGCCATGGTCCAAGAGCTACTGGCCCAGTGATTGCTCCCAATACTTGGATGAGGAAGCGAGAAGCTTAGCTGCCAAGCAGCTGTGCTTGGCCAGTCCTGGGTACCCAAACCCAGCTCAGCAGAAGGCAAGGAAGCCACGGAGAGTGATCAATAGAGGAGGGGTCAGATCCAGCAGCCAAAGAGAACAAGGAAGTGCCTTTTGGAGAGCAGAGCCAGTGTCTTACCAAGAAATTAGTTCTCTCCAGGGCGGGGAGTCTTTGCCTTTCCTTTTCAAAAGATTTCACTATTAAAGGTTCTGTGTTTCCTTTTCTTCCCTTTTATGAGAGCGAGGGTTTTCTGTTTGTTTTGTTCTGTTCGTTTTATTTCCCTAGGTCTATTTTATTCCTATTCTGCCTTCACCTGTTGAATATGGGAGGGAGTATATAGTTTGTCTATTAGTTTCTCTGTCCCTTAATCAGAGAGGCATCACATACAGACCAAAAGTCCCTGCATGTTGAACCGTATGCAGTCACTGGGTGGAAATTTGATTTGATTTTTAGGGGGAGCAGGAGAGTGTGTTCTAATGTATAAAGAAGAACATTTATGGGTATTAGCAATGATAGGTGCAGATCGGGGCAGACATCACCAGTTGTCCCCAGAATTTATAGTTCCCCTTTTCATTTTAGCAATACGACCCCTAGGGCTTTTGTGGGGAGAGAGCTACATAAGCCATTTGTGAGCCTTTTCACATTTGCCTTCATGAGCACCTCTCCCCATAAAAATATTAAAAATTATATTCGATGACTCTGTGTGTGTGTGAGTGTGTTGAGGGACTTTTCAGTTTCATCTAAATTGTCAGATTTACAGGCACAGAGTTGTTCATAATATTCTGTTATTTCTCTTTTATATTCTAAACTTACCATAATGAATGCTTTTTCATTACTGACATTGATAATTTTTCTCTTTTTCTTAATCAACCTTCATTTTTTCATTACTTTCATTAATTTCCAGAGAACCAACTTTTGACATTGTTGATTTTATGTATAATGTTTTTGTCCTAATCTTCATAATTTTGGGGGGGGGTTAATTTGCTGCTTTTCTAGCTACTTGAGATAAGAAACATGATTATTGATTTTAAGACTTACCTGTTTTTCAATATAC
>NC_138376.1:1798461-1837383 GCF_054177405.1 Leptonychotes weddellii | reverse complement strand
TTTTTTTTTAAAGATTTTTTATTTATTTATTTGACAGAGAGAGACATAGCGAGAGCAGGAACACAAGCAGGGGGAGTGGGAGAGGGAGAAGCAGGCTTCCCGCTGAGCAGGGAGCCCGATGCGGGACTCGATCCCAGGACCCTGGGATCATGACCTGAGCCGAAGGCAGACGCTTAACGACTGAGCCACCCAGGTGCCCTCATGCCTGTTTTAATAGGAGGACTTACAAATACTCTGGGTTAGTCTTGGAAGTAAGTGCCCTTAATAACAGCAAAGACTTTCTTTGAAGGAAACTGTTTAATTCTCTAAATTTGTATCAATAGTCTATGAATAGTCATATAAGCACCCTGCAGAGAAAAAGTGCATTTAAAAAAATGTAATGTACTTATTGAGGTAGTTTCAAACTAGAATAATCAGTGTAGTATTGGTGTAAGGCCAAACAAATTCATCAGCGGAAGAGAGTAGGGAGTCCAGAAACAGATGCATAGACATGGTCAAACGCTTTTGAATAGAGGCACAAAATGCAATATAACAGAGGAAAATAAAGTCTTTTTCAACAAATGCCATTTTTCCAAGAGAAATAGCAACATAGGTCTACAAAAAGATTTGTACCAAAATGTTTATAGCAGCTCTATTCAAAATAGCTGAATGTTTGGAATGGATGAACATACCGTGTTATATTAATATAACGGACATTACTCAAAAATAGAAAGGCAGGAAGTACACACTCAGCAATCTAGATGAACGTCAACAAAAATATGCTCAGCTTAAGAAGCTAGACACCAAAAAAGTGCATACTAGAGAGATCTATTTTTATGAATTTAAAAACAGGCAAAATTAATTTGTGTGGTTAGGTATTATAACAGCAATTTCCTCAAGGCAAGAGAACCAGAGAGAACCTAATGGGAATTTAATGTAATGTTCTAAGAGTCTTGCTCACAGTTTTATGCATTTGTCAGAATTCATCTAAAGGTACACCTAAGATCTGTGATTTTATTGTATATAATTATACTTCAATAAATCTTAAGAACATATTGAGAAACTATGATCATGGATCAGATTGGCGTAGATCCAAAAGCACATTTGTTGGCCAGACCCAAAGAAGAGAAGAGAGAACCTACATTGTTACAACCCAATGGAGGGTAATTTGGTGTCTCTTTAGTTACATTTTTTATTTGCCTGTGGTTGGTGTAAAGAAATGAATTAGACTTCTAAAGATACTATATCCAACCAGGTAGCCAAAAGTTGCTATTGTTTCTAAAAATACATCTGCTAATTTCCCGGGGGGGGGGGGGGTGCTGTTTTATGTTGGGAATATGCAAATAATGATGATTTTATTTCTTCTTTTGTTATCCTCAGATCTTTAATTTCATGTTCTCCTTGGATCAGAACCACCAGTGTATTGTTGATTGATTGCACCAGGCATCCCTGGGTTTTATACCATTGTTCCTGATTTACACGGAGTGGTTCTAATGTTTCTACATTTCAGATAATGCTTTGTTGAAGGTTCTGTTGTAGATAGGCTTTACAAAGTGTGTTCATTTTCTGTTGTGTAAAAAGAAAATTTCTGCAAACGTAATGGCTTAAAACAACACCCATTTATTAACTCACAGTTTTGTAGGTCAGAATGTGGTTGGGTTTTCTGCTCATGGTCTCAAAGGCTAAAAAATCAAGGGTTCAGCCCGAATGAGTTCTCAGCTGAAAGTTCTGAGCAAGGGTCCATTTCCATTTTCATTCAGGTGATTGGAAGAATTCCGTTTTCTATGGAGGCAGAACTGAGGTTGCTGTCTCCCTGCCAGCTATCAGCTGGGAGCTGCTTACAGTTGGTGTGACTGGTCACATGGCTTCCTCCAACTCCAAAACCAGCCAGGAAGAACCTCTCTTACGTTGAACTCTCTCACGCTTTGAGTCTCTCTAGCTGCTTGGTCTCTGACTTCTAGACCCAGATTTAAGGTCTGGGTAATTTCCTTATTTTAAGACCAGCTGATTTGCGACCTTATTTAAATCTGCTAAATCCCTTCAGGCAGCACCTAGCTTAGTGTTTGCTTAAATAACTAGCGGAAGGTGCGTGTACACCAGGGGCCAGAATCTTGGGGGTAATCTTAGGATTCTGGCTACCACAGCCCACCCTCTGGTCCTTAAAAGTCTCATCTTATAATACAGTATCAGCTCAACTCTGTCTCCTCCTCAAAATCTCATTAGCTCAAAGTCACAAATCTTATCATCTAAATGATCTAAAACAGAAGTGAAGGAGGTTCACGCTGGAGCATAGTATTTCTGTATCTGTGGACTTGTGAAAGGAGAGGCAAGCTCTATGCCCCCAGTACTCCTGCCATACAGGGGTGGGGCAGGCACTGGGTCATTGCTGCAGAAATTCCAGTTCCAGAAGGGGGAGAGGGAGGGTAAAAGGGTGTTGCTGACTCATAAGGGTTTTGAAGTTCAGCTAGACAAATGTTGGATATACTGCTAAGTGGAATTACACTAATGCCTGGAAAATTTGTTTTCTGGACTGATCTCCCTTTGTAAACAGATACAAATATTAAATGAAATATATTTAAAATAAAATATTTCAGGGCATCTGTGTGGCTCATTTGGTTAAGCACCTGACTCTTGATTTCAGCTGAGGTCATGATCTCACGGTCGTGAGATGGAGCCCTGCATGGGCTCCATACTGGGCACGGAGCCTGCTTGATATTCTCTCTCTCCTTTTCCCTCTGCCCGCCCCCCCAAAATCAATCAATCAATCAAATCAAATATTTCATTACAAGTATGGATGATCTGCCAGGAAAAATGAAATATTCAGGCCAAGGGTTCAGTGGAGACAGGCTCCACAAGGCATAGACTGATCATTGAAGGCAGATTTTTCCCTGAAGACATTTGATACCAGCTTTTTTGTTTATTTGTTTTTGTTTTTGTTTTTTGCCTCCCAGGGCACAGGAACAACAGGAGTCAAGTGCCAAGGCCATGGCAATGGGAGGGTCTAGTAAGAGACCCTGTTCTCAGACACTTAGATGCCAAAGACCTACTGACTCAGTGAGGGCTGAACACACTGACCCCCCACCTTGCCAGGGGGACTGTGGAAATTTGCTTGGGGTGAACGAGCCCTGGAATTCAGCAGAGGAAGAAAACAGCTCAGTCATCAGCCAGTCCTTCCTTTGGCTGACAGCCTAAAATTCACTGTCCTTGGGCCATCAGAAAAAATGTCTCCAACCACACATGTACACGCACACACTGAGGGTGGCTTGCTCCAAAGCTTTCTAAACCCACTCTTTAAAATCAAAAGGAAAGTGAATGGACCTGGAAGACTAACAGAAATGCTGAGGGGAATGTCCCTGGAGGAGAGAAAGAAAAAAAAAATCCTTCCAGAGAGCAAAGGGGAGGCAGTCCTCACCATATGGAGAGAAGGACTTGATGTCATTGTCAGTTAGGGATGCCTTTTGAGTTTATGCACTCGTCTCCTCCACATTGCCTCAGGAAGAACATGAACTAATTCTAAATAAACCTTGAGTTAAAAAGTAAACCAAGAGAAATTCCAAAGTGTTTGGGATGAGCAACGCTAAGATACTGTGTGTTCAACTCATGGACAGTTAGGGCCAAAGTACACCCCTGAGGGTATTTATTAAAAAAGAAGAAAGAATTCGAAGACAGAAAAGTAACACAGGAACAAACCCAAAGAACTGAAAAGGAAGGAAATGTTAAGAAAAAGGGCAGAAATCAGTAAGCTGTATATATATATTGGTTTATATGCTTTATATATATATATATATAATATATATATATCAGTTTATATGGTTTCTATGTTTATATGTTTTGAGTATCTGTATATAAATTTGAATATAGATTAAATGAACAATAGAAAACTCAAAACCCCTAAATATAAAAAATAACACAAGAAGAAATTTAGAAGTTAATAGACCACTCATCTTTACATAAATTGAAAAAGAATGTAATTCATTGCCCGCTCCCTCTCCTGGGATTGTATTCCCCATGACATGCACATAACTCTAAGACAATAGTGGTAATTTCTTATTGTCCTTCCCCTGCCCTGCTCAAAATAAACAGTTTGTCTAAAAAAGTTTTCAGGATATGCAAGTGTTGATGTCCAAGGATGCAGTGACTCAAGAACATTCATCCTGCCTAGCTTCCATTCAGGGATCTGTTTCTTTCTCCTTGAGATGGAACAAAAATAGTGCACCTCTTTCTGATATTCTCCACCAAGTGATTAAACTGACAAGTATACAAGAAGCAAAATAACTTAAAATATATGAATTCTTTTTGTTTGCGGTTTTTCTAATGGAAAACTATAGCAGGACTAATTTTTTTCACCTCCTTTCCTGAACAATTCTAAGACCACTTATATGTTTCTTTTTAAGATTTTATTTATTTTAGAGTGAGAGCATAATTGAGGGGAAGGGCAGAGGGAGAGGGAGAAAGAGAATCTCAAGGAGACTCCATGCTGAGAACGGAGCCCGACTCATGGGGCTCAATCCCACAACCCTGAGATCATGACCTGAACCAAAATCAAGAGTCGGATGCTCAACCGACTGAGCCACTCAAGCACCCTAACACTTTATATGTTTTTATGGGAAAATCCTCTCACCTAGAATCTATGATGTCTCTCTCAGTCTCTCTCTCTCTCTTTTTTTTAATAGAAAGAGAGCTCTCATGCACATGAAGGGGCAGAGGGGGAGAGAGAGTCCTAAGCAGACTCCATGCCCAGCACTGAACCCTATGTGGGGCTCAGTCCCACGACCCTGAGATCATGACCTGAGCTGAAATCAAGAGTTGGAGGCTTAACCGACTGACCACCCAAGCACCCCTGTGATGTCATATATAAGAAGAAAAAATCCTATGCAGTGGGATAGAGAATAATTTCTACCTTTCCTGGGAGGGAAGTGGTTATCCATTTGCGTAAGGGGTTCCAGTTTCTTCTCGTCTTGTTGAGGGGTGTGGTCTCCGCTGCAAGTGTAAAACATGTTGGTACTAGCATAACGCAGGGAAGAACTGACCAAAAACCACCCAGTACTCCTTTCTGATTTAAAACATGCATCAGAGGGAAGCTTGCTCCATACATCAGTACCCATTTAACTCAACCATGTGCTTCCTTTGACATTGCGCTTTTATGCTTTTTTAGTTGACTAAAAATATACACGCCCCCCTGAAAACTATTAAAAAAGAACAAAAACCCTGCTAACCCATAATTCTATGTCCAGTGAAAATATCCCTCAAAAGTGAGACAAACAAACAAAAACTGAGAGAATTCACTGATGGTAAACGTGCCCTGCAAGGAATGTTAGAACATGTTTTTCAGGCAGGAAGAGATTGCTCAAGGTCAGAAACTTGAATGTAAAAAAGAACGTTGGAAAAGGAATAAGTAAAGTTAAATAAATTATTTTTCTTATATCTTAATAGGATTGAAGAATAACTATCTGCTTATTAATTTTGCCCTCTCGAGGAGAGCCAGGTCAACCCCCTTCCTGGACAGACCAGCCACTGTGCTAACAGGCACTGGTCATGCCCTTGTCTACACCTTGAGCTTCAGCCACATCAGTTTGACCAGATGCTCAAAGGATAAATTCCTAAGGTTGGATTTGCAAAATATTTTGAATGAGCAGCTGGTCAACCACCATTATCCCATGCTGAAACATCTTCTGGGACTGCTGTTTATTTCAAAGTACACGCAAGTGCAAGCACACATAGCCACACACCACACACATACTACACAGACACACACGTGCTCTGTACACACATACAACCACACACACAAACACATCTCAGCACAACACATATATATAAACTACACACACCACACCACACACATCACAAACATACTTACGCATACCTCACGCCACCGACATCCCATACCACTCACAGATACACAAGCACCATACAACACACACCACACGCTTCTCTTTCCTTGACTGTCCACACAACTGTCCACCTCACACTAATCCCTAGAAATATGTTCTTTTTACTTTTCCTCAGGAAGAATCTGTGGCAACACGTTTTCCCCCCAAATTTCCTGGGCTTGCTAAACACCCTTGATAAGATCTTTAACAGAGAAGCCCCCCCTTATCACTCTGGGGAATTGTTAATTTCATTTAGTAGCAATATAAGAGTAAGACTGACCTGATTCGGGACAGACAAGCGATTCCTTCTTCCCCTGTGAAGCCTTTGAACTTGAAAAAGTACTGAATTTCTGGATTTTCCAATTTTTAGCCCCATTAATCCTTCACCCAATCCTTTGACTTCATTATCGCAAAGTTAAAAGGTTTAATTTTTAACTTCACTTTTACCTTTCCTTGAATCTTCAGATGAGGAGTATGAGTCTTACAATCTTCCAGTGGACTAGAAACCTCCTGGAAATCTGCCATCAAGTTCATGACTGTATAGCCAGACATGGCCGGTCTCCTCCTGCCAGGAGGGAGAACCACACTGTTGCCTACGTGCTCCCAGGGTAGATGTTTTCTCTTGAGCGTGGCTCTGGGTATCCAGTACCCTTCTGACGGAAAGGCTATGGCTTTTTAAATGCCCCATAAACACCCTATTAGCTTTTTGTCTTCCTGCCTTCCTTTTTCCCTCCTTTGCCCTGCCCTTCTTCTCCCCTCCCCTCCCCTCGCCTCCCCTTCCCTCCCTCTCTCTCTCTTTTGCAAAGAACACATCTGCCCAACATTCAAGCTACTCAGAGAGAGGTACATTTTATTAAGGTATGTCCTCCAAAGAAAGTGACTTCCCCCATAACTTCTGCAATGATTAAGTTCTCCTGGTTCCACCACCTATCCATAGCGATACCTGGGAGCACTTTTACTTTGGAATTCTTTGAAGTCAACCTACTGGTCGCAGAGGAACATCTAAGCCCTAAAATCAGGGATTTTGCACGATATATAGTTTCTTACACACTTAAGCATTTTTTAAAAGATGTGTTATTATACTTATAAGGGTCTAATAAAAGTTTGGCACATAGCAGATGCTCTATTAATTGACCCAGTCATTTTCTCTCTAAAGAAATGTTGAAAACCTTTAACCTATTTGCCCAAAAGACTCTGATGTCTTACATAATCAGTTGGATTTTGTCTTCATTGGAAATCCAGGTCCTGGCTATTCCTGCATGTTTGTACCGTTTGATGACAAGGTTGGCAGTTTCTGGCATTCTCTGGACTGTTAGTGTTGGAGAGCCCCAGATCAGCAGTTGCTCAATGTCCATATTTTAAATAAACAGCATTCCCATCTGGTGTCAATGTCTCCGGTTCTCATTACTGATTACCCAGAGGGAACGATCTTCCTGTGTGCTGACCCCAAAGCTTTATGTTGTTCTGTGATATGCTTTTGAAATCACTTCGGGATTCTACCTCTGGATTCTGTGTTTCTTATTAAGGTTTTAAATTTAACATTGTATAGAAATTTCCAAACATATAAGAAATGTAGAAGAGTTTAATATAACCTATGCCCATTAAGCAGCTTCAACAATTATCAATATTTGGCCAATTGAGTTATATAACTATATATAAATTATATATATATATTTCTCCAATGGTTGTGTTCTGTAGTATTTTCAAGTAAATCTCAGATATTATGTAATTTCTCCCATAAAAAGTACAGCATGGGTACATGACTCATTAGTGCTTTAAAAAACATACCTAGTATACCATTAGTGTATTTAATAAGCAATCATCTCTTAATATAATCTAATAGCTAGTCATTATGAAGATGTTTTCAATTTCTTCAGTTATCCTTTTCTCTCTCTTCCTTCCTTCTTCCCTCCCCCCTCTTTCCCTCCCCCCTTCCTTCCATCTGTCCTTCCTTCCTTCCTTCCATATTTGATTTATTTAAATGAGGATCCAAACAAGATCTGCATGTGACCCATAACTGTTATGGCTCTCACCTCTCTTTAACTTTGTAACCATTCCTTCCTTCATTTTATATTTGCTGTTACTTAAAAACAACAATAGTAACAAAACAGGGTCATTTACAGAGTGACTCTCATGACTGATTTGGCTAATTGCTTCCTTTTAGTGTCATTTGATAAATTCTTTATCCCTTATGTCCTAGAACCTGCTGGTATGTGGAGAGGCTTGCTTAGATCCAGGACAAGAATACTTCATTGGGGGCGCCTGGGTGGCTCAGTCGTTAGGCGTCTGCCTTCGGCTCAGGTCATGATCCCGGGGTCCTGGGATCGAGTCCCACATCGGGCTCCCTCCTCGGGGGGAAGCCTGCTTCTCCCTCTCCCCCTCCCACTGCTTGTGTTCCTGCTCTCGCTGTCTCTGTCTCTGTCAAATAAATAAATAAAATCTTTAAAAAAAAAAAAAAAAAAAAAAAAAGAATACTTCATTGGGTGCTGGGTAATGCCCCGGTGTCAGCTTGGCTCATTTTTAGTGAGATAAGATTGCTCGGTGGGTTCAGATATTCTCAGCTTGATTTATCCACTAATGAAGTTCTCATCAATCTTCACCTGTGCACTTTGATGGCTGTTAGTAAATGCTGCCTAGATCCATTATTTTATGGAAGTTGCGAGTGGTGATTTTCTAATTCTATCCTGCCTTCGTCATGTAGGAACTGGAATCTTCTACAAAATAGGAAATTTGCCTAATTGAATATTTGGTTACCCTGAAACACAGATTTAATAGGAAAGCCAGGGGCTCCTGGGTGGCTCAGTCAGTTAAGGGTCTGCCTTCAGCTCTGGTCAAGATCCCAGAGTCCTGGGATCAAGCCCTACATGGGGATCCCTGCTCAGCAAGGAGTCTGCTTCTCCCTCTGTCCCTCCCCACTGCTTGTGTGCATCTCTCTCTCAGATAAATAAATAAATAAATAAATAAATAAATAAATAAATAAATAAATACAATCTTAAAAAAATAAGAAAGCCAGGATACTTGATGAGTTGTAGAATAATAATTTAGTGCCTTAGCAAAGTTGACCAAGGAAAATTATGACTTCATGGGTTTTACTTTATGTGTTTCAATCTTTTGAGTACATATTTTTTGATGCTTAAATTTTCCCTTCTTTGGCCAGTAGGAGGCTATTCAAGCCAGTTTCTATCTATTGAGACCTGACCCTAGTTGTCTGGGATAGCTTCCATGTTTTCTAACACACACACACACACACACACACACACACACACACACATTCCAGGCTCCTCTGGTGTATTTACTGTTCTCGAACCTGGGCTTTCTTATGGAGTGCTGGTTCCTTTCAGTAGCAAGTAACATCCAGAGACCACACTCCAAATATTGAGGTACTCCTTGCTCCTAGGTCTCATTGCTTCTAGGCCCTTTCAGTGGAAGAACTTAAAAGAAGTATTTTTTTAAGAAAAAAACTACAAATTCTGTCTGATATTTCCAATTCAAATTGAATGTTAGAGTGATTTTTAAAACTTCTTTGACTTTATGTTCCTGAATCCTGAATTTTTCTAATACATTAAATATCTTGATTCCTAATACATAGAATTACTTTTTTGCTTTATGATAATATACCTATATTAAGGTTCACCAGATATTTATTAAGTGTCTACACCGAAGACGTAGAAACGCATGGCACGGCCTCGGACCCTCAGGGGCCTCAGCACGTTGGTCAGATCCATTCAGTACTCTCAGCAACAACATTAAGAGCCTGTCACTAGCAGGATGTCTGGGTGGCTTAGTGGGTTGAGCATCCGACTCTTGATTTCAGGTCATGATCTCAGGGTCGTGAGATGGAGTCCCGGGTCAGACTGCGCTCAGTGTGGAGCCTGCTTAAGATTCTCTCTCTCTCTCTCTCCCTCTGCCCCGCCCCCTGCTCACATGCACATGCATGCTGTCTCTCTCTCTCTAAACAGAACAAAACAAAACCCTGTCATTAACATGGGACATCCTTATAAGAAGGGGAAATTTTGACAAAGAGATGTGTGCAGAGGGAAGATGACATGAAGACACAGGGGGAAAGACATCTACAAACTAAGGAATTTCTGAGGCTCCCAGAAGAGAGGCCCGGAACCGATTCTCCCTCAACACTCAGAAGGAACCAACTCTGCTGCCCTACGCAGACTTCTACAGCTGTGAGGCAATAAATTACTGCTTTTTAGCCCCCCAATTTGTAGCACTGTGTCACGGCCACCCAAGGAAACTAATACGTATCTCATTATTGCCACTAACACAGCATGGCCCCAAGTCAACTCATTATCTCCACTCTAAGAAGGACTCCTCCTCCTGCATTCTCTGACTTAGCTGGTCAGACACTCTATGCAGTCTCTCGGGTTAGACACCCAGACTCAACTCCTCTCTTCTCCAGCACCCACCTAACCAAATGCTGTGACTTTTCAACTTTACCTCCTAAACATGATGCATGTCTCTCTTCTTCTCTCCTTGTCACTATTGCTTGTAGGGTACCCTTCGGGCTCCCTAACGTGGCAAACACGACCTTCATGTGCTGGTCACACCCACCTCCCTAACCTCATCTTCTGTGCTTTCCTAACTGACCAGGCGGGCAGGTCCTTCTTTTCAGAATCCATCCTGTTTGTTGTCTCCGTGCTTTTGTACGTGCTGAGCTCCAGTGTGAGAAATCTTCCCGTAGAACAACCCATTTAGCTCAGGAACTCCTTGTGGAAGGAGATCCCTCCCTGGGCTCTTCCACTTGGGATCGGAACCGCTGGGGTGGTCTCCCCCAACGGCCTGTATGTCCCCTGCTATTGTGCCTGGGGCAGCCATTGGGTCTGTCCTACACGTTAGACTGGAGAATAGTGACTGGGTCTAGTTTGCACTCATGTCCCAAGGGCCTAGATTCTAGACGAGAGGAAGACCTCAGCCATTGTCTTCTCTGTCTCCTTGCCCTGGTTTTTCACTCAGAACCGTGCCCATCACATCACCTCAACATGAAATGACCTCAGGCTCTGCCGCCTATGTGGTAAGGATCTCCATGGGAAGGAACCAAGGAAACGGCCCTGGCCCCCTGCACATGCTCCGACCCACTGATACCTATACATCACCATTTTACAAAAATACTGCTCCGTTTCCCATTTGGAGCTTTATATATGATTCAACCATTGAAGTACTAGTTGGATCCCAGAAGGAAAATACGGCAGACTCACAGTGGGTAATTTGAAGACAGTGTTAAAAGAGACAACTTACACAGGACTGGGAATGTGGCGCAGGCCAAAAAAGGCCTGAAAGGGGAAGAGAGAAGCCACCAGAAAGTGTGGAGGGACCAGTAGCTGTGAACTGTAGGGGAAGAATCAGCCCCCTGCAGATCCCACAGGGAGGGACTTTAGAGATAGATACTCTCTGTCCTCACTCTTCGGTCTCCATTGAAAATCCAGCAGAAGCCAGTGGACAAGGCACTGTGGATGCCAACCGTGCAGGTCAGCCTCCTGGGTCCTAAACGGGATGAAGAGTGGAACACACAGGGGAGGGGCATGTGGACAATGTCCAGTCCAACAAATACAAATTAATATTCACTTTTACAGATAGGAAAAATCATCGTCCTACTTAGGTTACCACCCTCGATGAAGAGCTTCCAAACATTGTTTCCTGTTTTGAGATCCAGAAACTGTGAGTCTGGCCTATTGGCTCTGCTCCAGCAGTTCCTCCGAATCCGCTGATAATTCTATGGAGACAACATCTTTGTTCTCAGCTATCACTTTATTGGAATTTTCACTCTTCTTACATTTTCCTCAAAAAGAAAGCTTAGTAACATAAAGAACTGATCTCAGATTCGAAAAGAACCAGGCAAATGAAATTCCTTCTGTTGCTATTTTCATCACTAAAGACTTCTCATTTGTGAAGGAAGGTGCCCGGTGACTCTCCATCATATCAAGGTGGAATAACTAAGGAAAAAAAGTGACATAGAATTAAAAATTTAAATAGTGCTTCTCTGGTTAAATCCACAGACGAAATCACTATCCTTTACCTTCATAAATGAGTGAGTTTCCTCTCCTTTGCCCAGTCTTGGACAACTGCTTCTCCAAATATAAGGTAGATCAGTCCTAGTAGGTTAATGGCAAACAACAACAAGAAGACATTTCTCCATCCAAATTCAGGGGCCTGAGGACACAAAATCTCAAGTGAATATTACCCCTTTCATCCTTTTCTCTATAAGGCCATTTTAATAGTTTGCTAGTGGGTTTCCATTGCAGAAATTCATCCCCTGTGAGCAGCTTGATAGTTGGATAGAAATAATATGTTCAAAGTGCATTTGGAATAGTCTTAATAAATGGGATTTAGGGACCTTTACAATTAACTTACAGAACTGCATTTGTCACTGTTTACCAAAGTGCCATACATTGTCTCTTTTGTGCAAATCATGACAACATCAAACACGCTGAGTGTTTTCTTCTTGCGTTGCCATGGCATGGTGGCAACATTGCAGCCTTTGGAGCTAGACAGGTCTAAGAAGGAAGATTTCCCGTTCTATATCCTTTTAGTGGGAAGACTTATTCTATCAGATTTTCAGCTTAATCGTCAGGAAGTGATCCTCATACTTGGTGTGACAATCAATAATTAAATGAGATTCCTGCATACGACATACCCATAATCATGCCTGCATGTGTCACACACTCCCCCACATCTATTTTAACTATCCCTCTGCATGGGGATGGTTGTGTAAATGAAAACTCCAGAGTGTTGCCGAAAACATGGCATGTTGCATCTATGCATGGAATCCTCACCTCATGACATCCGTATGGCTGTGATTTCAGTTTTAAAGACTGAAAGAAATTGTTCTACATTTTTCTTTGCCAGGTTGATCTTCATGACAAAGCTGACCCATAATTTAATTGTATTTTCTAAAATGCGAATACCATCGGGGCGCCTGGGTGGCTCAGTTGGTTGAGCGACTGCCTTCGGCTCAGGTCATGATCCTGGAGTCCCGGGATCGAGTCCCGCATCGGGCTCCCTGCTGGGCGGGGAGCCTGCTTCTCCCTCTGACCCTCCTCCCTCTCGTGCTCTCTGTCTCAAATAAATAAATAAAATCTTTAAAATAAATAAATAAATAAAATGCGAATACCATCTTTATGTTACTACCTTTAGATTTGGCAGAGCATTGGAAGAGTCTGTGACAAGAAAACCCTACCTGATTGAGGAGAAACCCATTGACGGTGGGTGCGAGGATTGCTGCTATGTATGCGAATCCCCTGTGGCTCCCATGAGAAAACTGGAATGTCTGTGGTGACAGGAATGTTCCAGGCTAGATCCAGAGGGGCTTCACAGTGTCCTTCAGCCTTGCTCTTCTAATTACATCAAAAAGGCCTTGCACTGTGTACCTCTGTACACCTCTTACAGTGGTTCATGGGACACCAGAAGAAATGTATGTGGTCTCTGCCCCCAGTCTCTGGCACAGAGCTCCTAAAACCCTTGCAATTTCCTGAGTGATGCAAGTGTCTTCTGTTCTAATGAGGCAACTCTCGGTGGCCCCCTGGATAGCTTCAAGACAGGGACTGGTCACCAGAAAGAACAAACCCTGATTAGAAGCTTGGAACCTCCAGCCCCATGCTCCATCCAGCTCTGGCTGCTTTTAAGATTTTATCTTTATCATTGGCTTTGAGCCATCTGATTACCATGTAACTTGGTGGCACTTTCTTCATGTTTCCTGTGCTTGAGGCCCATGGACCTTCTTGGGTCTGTGAGTTTATAGTTTTCATTGACTTAGGCAACGCTTCACCCGTGATTTCCTCAAAGACTTCTTCTGTTCTCCCATACCACTCCTCTTCTCTGAGCACGCTGCTCTGCCCTCATGTTCTCGTTCACTGTTACTGTTCTTCTCACGGCGGTCCATTCTGGATGATTTATACTGCTATTTTTCGGTACCCTAATCTGTCCTTTATTCCATCCATATATTATAGTTTTCATGTCTAGAAGTTAGATTTGGGTCTTTTTAAAAAAGATTTTTCCTTGTCTCCACTTAACTTCTGAACAAATAGACTTAGGTTATAGCACAGTTAGAATAGCTGTCTATTTTAATGCCCTTGTCTGCTAATTCTTAATATTTGTTCTGTTCTGGGTTGGTTTTCATTGATTTTCTTTTTAAGATTTTATTTATTTGACAGAGAGAGCACAAGCAGAGGGAGAGAGAGGGAGAAGCAGGCTCCCTGCTGAGCAAGGAGCCCAATGTGGGACTCGATCCCAGGACCCTGGGATCATGACCTGGGCTGAAGGCAGATGCTTAACTGACTGAGCCACCCAGGCGTCCCTGATTTTTTTTTTTAATTCTTCTTCTTTTGGATTGTGTTTTCCTGCTTTTTTTTTTTTTTTTTTCCATGCCTGGTAATGTATGATTGGAACCAGACCTTGTGAATTATACCTAGTTGGGTGCTGAATATTTTTGTCTTCCTATACATATTTTTGAGCTTTTGTCTGGGATATGGTTAAATTACATAGAGACAGTTTGATCTTTTAGGTCTTGTGTCATCATTTGTCAGAGGGACCCACCGCAGCACTTCCTCCAGAGCGAATGATTTCTCACTACCAAGGAAAGTCGATGGTGAATATTCTGCCCAATGGCCCCTGAACTCTTAAATGTTTTCAGTCTGTCTTGTGGCAAGAGGCACCATCTCTGATTCTCTGTAAGTATTGGATATTGTCCTTGAATCTTTCCCAGTGATTTTTTTCCTCCTCTGGGCTCAGATGATGTCTTCACACACGAGACAGTGTCTGATGAGTGTCCTGATGAGAGCTCCGCTGTGGACCAAGGGGGGAACCCTGCAGATAACCGGGTTTCCTGTTCCCTCTTTTCTGCCTCATGCTCTCCTCTCTCCGAGCCCTTAGCTTTGTCTCCTTGATTCTGTTTCTGCGGAGCTCCCTTTCCCTGCGCCCTGCCTTAAACCTCACCCCTCACATTGTTCCTGACTGTCTTCACCCCGTTGGTGTTCAGTGTTTTCTCTCCTTAGGAAGCTTGCACCTCAGCCGGCCCCCACACGGAGGCACTGAATCTGAGACACAACCCACAGCAGAGGCTGCACGTCTTTCCTTCCTGTCTCACGAACCACCGCTCTGCAAGCCGGTCACCCGAGGCCTGCAAGGGAAGCAGGGCACCCCCAGCCACGTCGTGCTAATAATGTTTTATGGCTGGTTAGTAACGTCACCGCCTGATACTTGGAGGAAACCCTGGGGTTGGGGAGACCGTAGCTTACCCAAGATATAGAAGGCAAAAGGCCACCCAAGCGTTTGGCAGATGATGCCACCCAGGAGGATGATGGTGAAGGTTCCCAGCATCATTCCTTCAAAGGGACAGAGAGTAAGCTGTAGGGCTCTGGACCGCCACTGGAGAGACACGGACAGAATGACGGATGACACGGTAGCTGCATCACCAGCCATGACGAGACAGGCATATTAGAATACATGAACTTCTGATGTATCTCTCCAAGTGTTCTCCTGAGGATCCAGTTTTCTGGCAGTTCCCCAATAACATTGCAGACGACAGCCACGCTTCTTCCTTTCGTGCTATTTTGATTTTTAACTACACAAGTCATGTGACATATGCTTATTGTAAGAGTAAATGACCACAAAGAACCGAAGTTCCCCTCATGTGTCCCCCCAACCCATTCCCACTCTGGTCTCTAATGTTAACCAGTCCCCATTACGTGCTATAGAGTTGAATGCCTTTCCTCTCTGCAAACGTATATAATATATATTGACACACACACTCACCTCTTTGTAAAGGCATTTACGGCCCATGCAGGCAGAAAGCTACATTTGTCTGGGAAGGTCTCAATAACACTATTTTAATTTCCCTGGCCTCACAGAATATTCTCATACATAGTAGGGCACACTTCCTTTTACAACTTTTTCAAAACAAGGCTGTTATTTCTGAACATAAGCATAATTTATTTCGGTACAATAGAGTATCAGCAGTGGCCTTGCTTGATCACTTTGTGCATTTTTCATTTTGATAGATGCTGTCAAAGTATCTTGCAAAAAGCCTGTACCGAACTCAATGGCCAAAAATATTGGTTTTTTTCCTCATCTCCTTGAGAACACTGGACATCTTCAACGCTTCTAAAAAGTCTTCCAAATAGGAATGAAAAGAGTTATCTCATTATTTTCTATTTAGGGTGAAGTTGAATATCTTTTCCTATGTTTATAATTGTCATTTCTTCTGTGGGCAGGGAAAGGCTGCCTGACTTCAGGGCACAATAGATGAAGATGGAAATCAGTACCTTCTCCACCACGAAGTCCACCAAATCCTCACGTTCCCCCCTGAGCCCTCTGCCTTTCCTCCAGTTACAGTAGGGGCCGGTTCCTGCATCCATCCAAGACTGGATCCCTTTAGTTCCCTGGACCACGTCTCCCCCAGTATGGCCCAGGCCCAGGCCACTGTGTGGATATACCCTCACGCCTGTACTCTCACTTAATTCCTCAGCTCTCGGTTCTCGCCCATCAACATACACAAACTTACCTTCCTTCATACAGCCTGGGCTCAAAACCAAACAACACTTTCCACCTTTTCAGAACTCCCTCCATGTACTTTGACAGCTTTCTGTTCCTTTTCTGCCTCCGCTCCCGGCCCTTCCGCTGTTGTCAAGGCCTTTCAGGACCCCTGGCTTGCCGAATCCACAATCGTTCACTCCGGGCCGGCAGCAGGTGGCTCCGCAGCCTGGTCACTTCAGACTGAATGCTGTCCAAGGGCCCCTGGGAGGCTTCCCAGTCCCCGCTGCCTGTCCTCCTCTGTCTGAGGCCCAGAGATTGGAGGGCCATGGGGCTATTTCCTTGGGTTTCTTCTCTGGGTGATCACATTCAATTGAAGACTTCGAATACCATCTGCATCCCGAGAGATTTTGGTATGTCTCATTCTCTGTCATACTTCTGCTGCATTCCAGACTGTAATTTGATCTCCACTCATAGTTCATAGCTAACACTTGATTTATATATACTGTAAATTAATGCCCAAATCTATCACCTGTCCATGCAATTTGTACCACGTATGTATGTGTATGTGTATACGTCAAGTGTGTGTTCTTCTTTTCTGACATTTATTAAAGTGATATCACCCCGGCTGTTCTCTTTAGGACGTTGCAAGGTGTATCTCAAATGTGCTAATTTACCCCGTTTTGCATCTTACATCTCACTCTGTGTTTTAGAGTAGTGTAGCTGGACAAACGCAGCACCTCATTGGGCCTCTGAGCCCATCTGTACCACGACCATTGGGATAGCTTGCCAGGTAGTGTCCTTGGGACTAACACTGCATCAGGGCTATTTTCCACCACGATAGACAGGCTTTGTTCACTCAACACTTGTATTTCTAACACTTAGCCATGTTGCTATATGCTATTACAGGGGTTTTATTTTATTTTTTCATATTCACTGCTGTATGATGTTGCATCGTCTTCAGACTGTGTGTGTGTGTGTTTCTATCACCTCAAATACGAGCTGCCAGTTTGTTTTATCTGCTTAGTCTTCTTCCCTAAAGTGACTACAAAGCTTCCTGCCTACAGATGTGTCTTTGTGGTTCCCTGCAGAGGAAGATGGAGTATGTTTTGTCCTAGAGGCTGGCAGGACCTGGACCCTTCCACTGTTGGCTGTTTTTCTGGGAAGTTTTCCTTCAGCCTCACGGGTTGAGTCATCCTGTTCACCAGTGCAGTCTGCTGAGAATGCCCAGAATCCCCAGAAATGGCCATTTCTATAAGAACTAGTGAGGCAGGTGGGTAGGCTCAGTCCACTCCACCTGCAGATGGGTTCCTCCAATGGCTTCTTGTTGGCTGCACAGACCGCCATTGGTTTTGTGTTCTCTGAACTAGAAAAGCTTTCTAGAGGTCAGTAAAGACTACCTGTTTGGGGACCCTAAGGTATTTCCCAATACCAGAAACAAGGAAGCCTCTGGATCTTGCTCCTAGCCAGTCAGTTGCTCTATTCCAGTAGCTCTATGCCTATATGACAGGAAATGAGGGAGAAGGAAGCTGCCACTTCTATAAGGTCACTGTCTTCCTTCCAAGATTTAAAATTTTTCCTCCATGCTTTCCATCTCCTGATTCTTGTATCGTATTCTGGGATCTCTCAACTTATTTGTCCAACTTGCTAATTTGATGGTCATCTCCCTTCATTTAGGTATTCAGACCATTTACTGCAGTTAAAAATATTAGCAATTATATTATTTTATCAACAATTATTTTATAGCAATCTATTTTCAAAGTTATTTTTTCACACTTTTAATCGAAGTATAGTTGACATATGTTAGTTTCAGGTGCCCAGGCTAGTGATTTGGCAATGATACACATTGCAAAATACCACAGGAAGTGTAGTAACCATCTATCACCACACAATCATATTATTGACTCTATTCCTTATGCTGTGCTTTTCATTCCCATGATTATTTATTTTATAACTGCAAGTTTGTATCTCTTAATCCCCTTCACCTATTTGACCGGCCCTCCTACCCCCACCTCCACCTCTGGCAACCACTAGTTTGTTGTCTATATTTATGAGTCTGTCTCTCTTTCCTGTTGTTATTTGTTTGTTTGGTTGGTTGGTTGGTTTTTTAGATTCCACATATAAGGGAAATCACATGGTAATTGTCTTTCTCTGTCTGACTTGTGTCACTTAGCATAATAAAGCTCTAGGTCCATCCATGTTGCTGCAAATGGCAAGATTTCATTCTTTTTTTACGACCAAGTAATATTCCATTAAGTCTATACCACATCTTCTTCAACCATCCACCTGTCGATGGACGCTTGGACTGCTTCCATATCTTTTGCTATTGTAAAGATTGTTGCAGCAAAATCATGGAACACTTCATCTAGAACTAATGATGTAATGTATGGGGATTAACATAAGAATAAAAAAAAAAGATTATTGCAGCAAAGATATAAGTGCAAGTATCTTTTGTATGAGTGGTTTTCATTTTCCTCAGGTAAATACCCAGAAGGGAAATGACTGGATTGTATGGGACTTTTATTTTCAGTTTTTTGAGGAATCTCCATACTGCTTTCCACGGTTGCTGCACCAATTTACATTCCCACTAATAGGGCACAAGGATTCTCTTTTCTCCACAACCTCACCACCACTTATTACTTCTTGCCTTTTTTTTTTTTTTAAAGATTTTATTTATTTATTTGACAGAGAGAGAGACAGGGAGAGAGGGAACACATGCGGGGGAGTCGGAGAGGGAGAAGCAGGCTCCCCGCCGAGCAGGGAGCCCGATGCGGGGCTCGATCCCAGGACCCTGAGATCATGACCAGAGCCGAAGGCAGGCGCTTAACGACTGAGCCACCCAGGCGCCCCATACTTCTTGCCTTTTTGATACTAGCCATTCTGACAGGTTTTTTTTTCTTTTTAAATAAATGTTATCATAAATATTCCCTGGGATCTCTTGCATGTTATTTGTTAATCATGTAAAATTTTCTTTTAGTTTCTTCCTCATTTGGGTTCATCTTTACAGTTTTTGAGTTTCATCTCTCTCTTTTGTGCTCTTGGTTTCTTTCAAATGTTTGAGGATTTGAGGGTGGGGGTTCGATCCTTATTTATACTTAGAAGCTCCATTAGTCAGCTGTGATAACTGATGTAAATTTCCTTCGTCCAAATTGGTGGACTATTCCCCTATCAGTGAATAAAAGCTCTGGTGACAGAAAATAATCCTCCAGGGTTTTAAAGGGCTCTATGGGGGGTATGAGGTCAGTCAATGTGTGTGTGTGTATGTGTGTGTGTGGGTGGGTGGCTTGTTTTCTGGACTGAAGGGTCCCTGGCTCTCTTGGTATCCATAAGTTAGCTGGAGAATTACCCTTCTTTTCTTACCCAGCACCTACTTCATCAATTTCATGTTTGTTAGCCTTATTCTTTCTGTTTTTCATTCTTCCCCTATATAATGTAGACTTCTTTCTTCAGAATATTCATTCCAGATGCACTGTCTAAGCAAATCATGATCAGAAAGCAGTTCTCAGAACAACTAAGAGAAATCCTAAAGAAGATTAAGTTGGATGCATACCTTATACATAGAATTCTAACAATATATGAGAAATTTAACTATAAAAAATGAAATCATGCAAGTTCAAGAAAAAACACAGGTGGATGCTTTTATAACATTTCCATCTCTAATTCAAAATCTAAAAGCCATAGAAGAAAAGAATGGTCAATTTAACTACACAGAAATACATTTTTTTCAGAATAGGAAAAATCATTATAAGCAAAGTCATGTTACAAATGACAACTTGGGGGAAAACAGCTGAAAGTCATGTCACAAAGGATCCATCTCCCTCATTGATAAATACTTGGTCAACATTGAGGAGAAGACAAAGTAACATTCAATAGAAAGATTATCAAATAACCCAGTGTGAGAATGTTGCATTGTAATGTACTCATTTCAGTTATGTGTTTTTACCTGATAAGCCAATGGAGCAGAGTCGACTTCGTTCATTTGGAGGACCCCATTTCTCCCAAAGTGCATATTGACCCCCAAATGTTGATCCCTGAAATCAAAATAGTTAGAGCTCTTGACGTGTGGAACCATATAGAAATTCCTATCCAGCCCCTATTTGTAAAATATCTGGATACCTATATTAGGCTCTGGACTATTCGAGTTGCCATGAGGGAAACTAGTCCGAGCTCAGCCGCCAGGGGGGTGAGGATACTGAGGAGTGAGGATGCAAACAACGAAACACCAACCACTCTCTTCGTGCCTACTCTTCCAGCCAGGTACCCACTGAGGGCCAGTGTCAGCATCATGCCGTAGTTGGCAGAACTAAAGATGATGCCCTGAATTTGAGGGCTCCAGTTGTACACGGGGGCCCTAAGGGAACCGAGAATGCTGTAGTTAGCCATTTGCAAGAAGGTGCTAACATAACTGAAAACACCTCTTTAGATCTTTCACTTGCTTTCAAATCACTATTTTCCCCAATAAAACTTTTTAACATCAAGGCTCTAAAAAAAATACACACCCAAACAAACAAACCACAAAAACAAGAGCACAGCTTAAGTCTTGCATCGCTTACCCCTGTGGGAAGACTGTCTGGGGCATTATTCAGGCCACCAAATGAGTCACCAGGCAGCCCCTTGGTGGAGCCATTGAACGGGAGCTGATGGTCCGTGCTGTTGGCCATGGCTACCATTAGTATATTAGAAAAATATTTTCTCAGGGAAATTGATGTTCATGACAACACACTGTGCCATCGCTATGAGGTTGCAGATATGTATGATAAAGGCTATCCCATAGCGAGTGGAACAGAAGCTTGGACCTGGAAATATTATAACATGACATCAGTGCTTTTCCTTATGAAGCCATCGTTTGCTTCTCACAAGCTGTAATACAGAAAGGTACCTCAGGCCACCACCCGATGGTTTCAGTGGCACTCTGCCAGCTTTGGGAAAGGAGGATACTAAAGGAGGAAATCACTGAGTTGAACCAAAGGTGTTTTAATTTATTTTTATTTAAAAAAATGTTTGTTTGTTTGTTTTAATTTGAGAGAGAGAGCACAAGCTAGGGGACGGGCAGAGAAGCAGATTCCCTGCTGAGCAGGGAGCCTGATGTGGGACCCGATCCCAGGACTCTGGGATCATGACCTGAGCCGAAGGCAGACACTTAACTGACTGAACCACCCAGGCGCCCCCAAAGGTGTTTTTATACCACAACTATATAGACACTGACTTGCTCCGAGGCATCTGTCCTTCTTATAATTCTGTCTCTCCCATTCCTGGGTTATTGTATTCTATAGTTGATGAAATTACTCAGAAGTAAATACATATATAAAAAATATACATTTTGTATACATATAAATAAAAATATGTATATGTACATATTTACGTTCTATAATTTAAATAAATTATATGATATATGTACTATATTACAGATTACATATATAAAACATATTTTTTTTAATTCTGAAGGAGTTGTTCCTTAGTGTAGATGATTATTCTTCTCACATGTCTTCAGGCATTGAGGACAAGCTTTCATTTAAAGTTTAAAATTAAGGGGCGCCTGGGTGGTTGAGTCGGTTAAGTGTCCCACTCTTGATTTCAGCTCAGGTCATGATCTTGGGGTTGTGCAGTCAGGCTCAACGCTCAGTGGGGAATCTGCTTGAGATTCTCTCTCCCTCTCTCCCTCTGCCCCCCCATTCCCCTGCACACCCTCTCTCTCTTTCTCTCAAATAAATAAATAATTCTTTAAAAAAAATATTTTCTCTCTCTCCTCTGCCACCCCACTCATGTGCTCTCACTCTCTCTCTAAATAAAATAAAACAAAATAAAATAAAGTTTGAAATTAAACCCCTAGAAATATTTTCTCAGGGAAATTGACAACCACAAACTATGAAAAAATATAGCAAAAAAAGAGAGAGTGGAAAAAGAAATGAGCACAGCATTCAAATCTGGTTTTGTATTTCTAGGAAAGATGGCTACTGCCGGGAAGAAGCTATTGCAATAATGCAGAAGACAAGTGAGGAACGTTGGATGGGGGTGGTAACAGTAGAAGAGTGAAAATGTAATCAGATCCCAGATGAATCCCCGGGGGAAGTCACACTAAATCAAGGTTTCAGTTATATAGACCAGTGGGGGAAAAGCACTGGAGAGGTTCTTGTTCTAAGAAATAGAGGTTGGCTCACTGAGGAAGGGAGTTCTGTGGCAAGAGCAGTTTTGAGGGGAGTGGGGATGATCAAGAGCTTATTATTGGACCGACAGAGATCCCTTTTAGGCACCCAAGGGAAGGTGTTGAGAACATTGTTGGATACACAGCTCTAGAGTTCAGAAGAGGTGTAGAGGTTGAGGTATAAGACTGGGCATTAGTAACCTACACATGATACTTGAAGCCATGATATTTGGGAAAAGAGAACACAGAGGGAAGAGAACCAATGATTGACTCTGGGGCTCTCTAATGTTTACAGAGGCCAAATAAGTGGGTACAACCAGGGAAGGAAACTGAAAAGGAATGGTCAGTGGGTTTGGAAGAAAACCAGGAGGGTGTGGTATCCCGGAAGCCAAGGGATAAAGGGCTTCGGGGAGGAGGGAGTCAGCAGGTGCGTCAGATGGTCCTGATAGCTCATGTAACATAATGACTGAGGATTAATTCACTTAATCCTCACACCAATCCTTTGAGGAAGCCACTACTACTCTCCCCATTTTATAGATATGCCTATGCTTGACATAGGTACAGAGAGACCAGCTAACAGTGTAGGTCAGGTGTCTACGCTCTTCACCATTGTACCACAAGTATATGATGACTTTTATTTTGTCCTAGATGACTCTGTGGGAATACCTTTGCTGTAAAACACCAAGTGCACCCATCTGTGGGGTTTATATGGCTATATGGTGTGGAATAGGAGGTCGAGACCCTGTGTCTTCAAGAAGTCCTCAAAACTTCAAGGAAGGAGATGCCTTGAGATAACAAAAGAGCCTTCCTCACAAAGCCATGTTTTCCCTTTAAGTGGAACACAAGACTTTGTAGTGAATGGGGGGAGGGACAGAATTTGGAAGAATGAGAAGCTCAAATATAATATTTTTATAAAGGTTTTCCTTCCTGATTCAGGGCCAAGTAGTGACTTCTATGTCAATCAAATGAACTAATAATTTATGAGTTCTTGTGGTCTCTGATTTCTCCAAGTTGCCTTGGGGTCCTAGAGACCAAAGGCTACTGAAAAGTAGCTACTGAAAAGAGGCGAATGGCCCACGAATGAGTGGGTTGAACATCTGCCCTATTAGATTGCTGAAAGATTAACTAGAGGATATATTTAAAAGGCTTAGCCTGATGCTTGCTGGCTATTAAGTATTCTTTGTTACTACATGTGTTCTTTTTTTTTTTTTTTTTTAAAGATTTTATTTATTTGACAGAGAGAGATACAGCGAGAGAGGGAACACAAGCAGGGGGAGTGGGAGAGGGAGAAGCAGGCTTCCCGCGGAGCGGGGAGCCCGATGCGGGACTCGCTCCCAGGACCCTGGGACCATGACCTGAGCCGAAGGCAGACGCTTAACGACTGAGCCACCCAGGCGCCCCACTACATGTGTTCTTAAAGATGATTTCTGTCCTGTGTCCATTCTGAATGAATAGTTCGAGCCATGTCCACCTAATAGGTAGGTGCTAATGTCATGCTGGCTGTGAAATATTTTCAAGGATTACCCTTAGCTACATGACAATGTATGAGTTTGTGTGTGTGTGAGAGAGTGTGTGCAAATTAATAAATATCCTGGAGTTAATGGTATTTAACCACTGGAAAAGAGTACTAATACCATGAAATCATGAACTTTTGAAACTGGAAGGTTATATCAAAGAATTCAATACTATTCTAATCAGAGTCAAGGAGACTTGTTTTTTTTTTTTTTTTAAAGATTTTATTTATTTATTTGACAGAGAGAGACACAGCGAGAGAGGGAACACAAGCGGGGGAGTGGGAGAGAGAGAAGCAGGCTCCCCGCAGAGCAGGGAGCCCGATGCGGGACTCGATCCCAGGACCCTGGGATCATGACCTGAGCTGAAGGCAGTCGCTTAACCAACTGAGCCACCCAGGCGCCCAAGGAGACTTGTTTTTTAACTTGATGTGACAAACAGATCCTAAGGCTCCAATGGTGCTCACCTCATGGTGTTCACAAATTTGTGTAATCCCCTCCACTTGACTGCGGACAAGACCTATGAGTTGCTTCTAGCCAGCAAAAGTGAGGGGGATGCACTTTCATGATTACATTACATTATATAAGACTCCTTCTTAGCAAACTGAAGCTAGATCCTTTTCTCATGGGCTTGATAAAGTAAGCAGAAAGTTGGAGAAGACCACATGGTAAGGAACTATGGGCCACCCCTAGGACAAGAGAGTGGCCTCTAGCCAAAATCCTGCCCAAACCAGGACCTTCAGCTGTATAGCTCTAAGGAGATGAATTCTCCTAACAACCTGAATGAGCTTAGAAGTGGGATATTCCCTAGTCTAGCCTCCAGTTGAGAAGGCAACCTGGTCAACTGCTTGATTGCAGCTTTGTGAGATGTGGAGAAGAACCAACTAAACCAATGCATGTCTTAAACTCTGACCCACAGAATCTATAACATAATAAATGTGTGTCATTTTAGGCCTCTGAGTTTGCGGTAGTATGTTTGCAGGAATAGAAAATGAATACAGTTGGCAAAAAATAATAAAAATGAGTTATATATATTAATAGACTACCTGAGAGGTTTTTTTTTGGAAGGGAGGGCAAGCACTGAAAGATATTTGCATTTGCAGCAATGAAATTTGTCACAAGAGTAAAATAAGACATCAATAAGCAAAAAAATCTAAGGAACAATAGAAAAACATGCAAAGATCATACAGTGAGTAAAGGACATTGTGGCAATTGATGGGGAAAGCTAAATTATATGATAAGTGATTGTGAGATAACTGGTTAAATATATGGAAAAATAGAGTTGGAATAATATCCCATATTGTAAATCAAAATGAAGCCTAGATATAATACAGTAGCTGTGCATTTTGTCAAATTAAAGATGCCATTGATTTTAAGATGTGTCATTTTTTGTTCTGCTAAAAATCAATTGATCAACGAATCAAAAAATCAAACTTAACAGATTTAAAACTGAATGCCTGAGCTCCCCTCCCCAGCTTATTCTACCCAGATTGTTTCTCAACTCAGTGGATGGAAATCCCAACCATCCAGATACTTTGCAATTATCCTTGATTTCTTTGTTTCACACCTTAGATCCAATCTATCTGGAACATACTGTTGTTTTTACACTGAAAATAGGTATAGAGTCAAACACCTTCTCACCGAGGCCATTGCTATCTTTTGGTTTAGAGCTGCTCCCAGGGGGTTCTAGCTACCAACATCCCTTGCTTGGATTTTTGCAATAACCTTTAACTTGACTTCCTGCTTCCAATCTATTTTCATACAGCAATTGGGGTGTTCTAGTCATACCATAATTAGATCACCCCCTCTTCCACTCAAAATCTTCTATGTGGCTTCACTTTTATTCAGATGAAAAATTAAGGTCTCTGTAGTGGCCAATGGAAATGAAATAATTATGCCCTTGCCTCAAAATCTTAATTCCTTAGGAATAAACACTGAAGAAATAATAATCTTAACTGTAGACAAGTGTTTTGTTAAAGAATGTTTATATATAATACATATATTTTATATATGTATAATATAAAATAGCTAAGTGGCAAATACATATATTTTATATATGTATAAAACATACATGTAAAATAGCTAAGTAGCAAAACAAAAATCCATAGCTTAAATATCCAACCACAAGAAGATTTTTCAGGTAAATAATGCTTTATCTATTGGACATATTGGAATAATAATAATATGCATCCTTTAAGAGGAATGATTGAGTATTATAAAGCAATATGGAAAAGTATGTCTGGTCAAATTAAAATTTTCTGACTTTACCTAATTAAGCAAAACAATTATATTTACAATATATTACATGCAATGACGAGCAGAATACACAATACTATGTGTATACAAATTTGGTAGCAATGATCAAAAGAATTTAAATGCATATGGACCAAGATTAGAAGATAACCATCAAAAATAAAACACTTGTTTTTTATTTTATTTATATATTTATTTTATTTATTTATTTTTTTGGTAGGCAGCAAAGCAAGGTTTATTGAGCAACAGCAAATTGATAGTACAAAGCTCCCGAGGAGGGAGGGGACCCGAGAGGGTTGCCCAAAAGACTTGTTCCTTAGTACAGTGGTATTTATTTCCTTCGTATATTTGAAAAATATGCATCAATATTACCTGATTTTAAAAAAGAATTAAACAACTTACAAGGTATGGATTCATTTCTTTGTATTATGACACTGCGCATAAAGAACCCACCATAAAATCCTAAAACCAAGTAGTCACGCTTGAGTTTACCTGGCTTGGGAACGAGCTTCTCATCCACTTGCGGATCTTCGGAGCGCTTTCTCTTCCCAGCTGTGGCACTCGACTCTGCCATTGTGTTCTTTCCCCCTGATGTTTTCACCTACTAGGGCAATATGCCACCCACAGGCGTCAGCCAAGAGAAAGAGACTCCTTTGAAACATATACAAGCCAACCAAAGCCAGGCCATTCCATCGGGGGTGGGTATAGGGAGGGTGGTTATTCCCTCTTGGCTCACTGCGTTTAGGGTGTGGGGCTATCGCTAGAGTCTAGAGTGCTAACTGGGTGCCCGCGTAAGAGCGCTGGCTTTGGAGCTAGGCATTGCCAAGTTCAAATCCAGGCTCATGATTTACCTGATGGGCCAAATGCCACCAGGAGCAAATTTGTGGGTTTCGGTTTCTTATCCGTTATTAATAATAATAACCACAACTACAGCAGCACCTGAGTCAAGGATGACAAGCGTTCAACAGACTGCCCATGACTGGCACTCAGCAAGTGGTCCTCACGTGGTTTATTGTCATCGTTGTTGGAGCCCCCACACACGTGGGTCACCTGTGGGTCGGCAGAGCTGTGCCCCTCTGGAATCCTCTACCGCACCCGAGAACCTGGCTTCTAGTGCCCCTGGTGATTCCCACACTGCTTGACCCACTGAGAGTGTTGCTCTTTGTACGTCACTAATACTTGGGGACCATATTTGCATGATATGATGATACCATTTTAATCCCATATTATTTCTGGCCACAGATGATGAAGTCTCTACAAAGTTCTGGAAATAACTAACATGGAGATCTTGACACTAGTAGTTTGGGGTCCCTCCAATTTGGACCCGTGACTGCCTCAAATGAACAATGTTTCTGTCGTAAACAGGATCTATTTGGTTTAAAGTTATAAATATCCTCTTATTTAATTAACAGGTAGTTGGGATTGTGAAGTTGGGTTTAACTGACCCACAGCATGAAAAAGTGAAACCATATATAAAATCCAGCAGGGAAAAATGGAGATAAAACTGGATGATCAAAATGTCATTCCTTAGCAATTGGGTCTGAGATCAAAAATAATGCCCACATGTTTGAATATACCCCATTTTAGCCACCACAAATGGAGGCTTAAGACTCTGAGTCCTCTCAGCTTTTAATGTTGGATCATGTTCTTAGTTTTCCCTTCTTTAGACTATTTGATGAGGGCCATGTGACATCTGACAGTTGTCTCACCAAGAAATTCAGTAATTTCTGGATGAAGGGTGGTCAGTTTTTTTGTAGAAGCACTTACACGGAGGTCTTAAAAAGAAAAATAAGACAACCAAATAGGCATCTTCAGGAATGTTAATTTATATAGGGAATAATTATATAAATAGATGAAGGCATGGCAGAACCTGAACTGAGATAGGAAAACAAGAGAACCCAAGAGATGAGCACAGCGTAAGGCAGTGGGGTACTAGACTCAGCTCACCTGGGCCCACAAAAGCAGACAGTTACATTTTTAGGAATTTTGCAAGCTGGTTGTTAAAAACAGCATTACTGGCAATTAAATTACATACATTCAGAATTAAATAAATTATACTTTTAAAAGATGAGAAATGTTTACAGCTCATGACTTTGTAGTTATTTCACTGCATTTCCCTATCAGGTACACCCTTGAGAACATTCATGACTCCTGCATCTATATGGTGGGAATACGATATAAAGGCATGCTGCTGCATATTTCTTCCTAACTCTGAATTCAGTGATGTCATGTTGGTAGCTTGAAATTGGCCACAATTGGAGATTCCACACACACACACAAAAAGGCAAATGCTACAGATTTGGGCTTGATTTGTTGATTTACTGGACTTAAGAAATTTATTAAATAATATTATGTTAGAACTAGACTCATTACTGAGGAAGTGAGTGATGTTTTTGTCTAACTGATTATTAATCAAAAATTTACTTGTAGTCTGATTTTGTGGCACTATGGTTGGTGATAGAATTATAAAAATTCAGAGTGAATTCTGCAAGAAATAGAAAATCACGCTGAAGTTATAGATGTAACTGGAAAACAGGGTATTTTAACTTGAAACATGTTATTTTAAAAATGATATAAAGATATTAGTATCAGAAATCTTATGTTAACCCTCCAGTGGTATTATGAGTTTTATTAACATAAAGTTAAATTGGACAATTTATGCATTTTGTAGCTAGTAATGTAGACTCAATCCTTGCAACTATATAAAAAGCTAAACAATGGAGAAGAGGGAACCCTCCTACACTGTTGGTGGGAATGCAAACTGGTGCAGCCACTCTGGAAAACAGTATGGAGGTTCCTCAACACATTAAAAATGGAGCTACCCTGCAACCCAGCTATTGCATTACTGGGTATTTACGCCAAAGATACAAATGCAGTGATCCGAAGGAGCACCTGAACCCCACTGTTCATAGCAGCAATATTTCACAAACAAGCAAAAACATAGAGCAATTCCGGAGTGATCTAGAGATTGAGGTTATTTTATTCTCTGCTTTTATGCCTGGACCACCTAGCAACTGGCCTTTTAAGATGGAGAGCAATTTCCTGTCAACAGGGCTTGATGCTAAATTCCACGGGATGAAAATATTATGGGATGTCATATTCCTGGTTTACCACAGCTTTGCCTATTCTTGAGTGTGTACCTCTGGGACCTTTCTATCATGGCAGGACTGGGTTCTCGAACTCTCCAGCTCTGAGTCTATTCATCCAGGACGGCAGCCCCGGTGAACCCTCTCTATTCCATGGAGGATATTCGTCCATTTTCAAGACACCCATGAAATGGAATCTCAGAATTTATTAACAGTGTGCTCAGGATACCAGCTTTCGTAGAAGCAGGAACTTAAATAATAACTCGGGTAAAGTAATCTCAAGTACTGTTAGGCTTCTACTATCTCTATTCTAGACAACTAGGACATGCCTTGTCCTGGAAACCTGAATGCCCAATCCGAGCAGATGTGACCATATCTATGATCATTCTCCCAGGAGATTTTATAAGCATTTGCTTACACAGCTAAGCAGGTGGTTGGGCACAGGCAGTGAATAGGACTCCATACAAGGGAAAGTTCTGCGAGCATCTGGCTGCCAAGGAAGCATGTAAACAAGCATTACTCCGGTAAAGCTCGGTGACCTCAGAAAGGTTTTGTGGCGGGATCCCCAGCAGTGCGGGTGCAATGGTCGTAACACAGTCACTCCCTGGCCAGCCTTCAAGGCCTTGGGCTGGACAAAAGAAACGACTTACAGTTGTCACACATATTATGTATCAGTGTGTCATCTGTGTGTTTTGTATGTTATCTATGTTTTGTGTGTATATATATGTATGCATATATATACATATATGTGTATATATGAAAAATTTTTTTTTAAAGATTTTATTTATTTATTTGAGAGAGAGAGAAGGAGAGACAGAGCGCATGAGAGGGGAAGGGTCAGAGGGAGAAGCAGACTCCCCGCCGAGCAGGGAGCCCGATGCGGGACTCGATCCCGGGACTCCAGGACCATGACCTGAGCCGAAGGCAGTCGCCTAACCAACTGAGCCACCCAGGCGCCCAATATATATGAAAATTTAAAAAAGATTTTATTTATTTATATGAGAGAGAGAAAACTCATACGCACAAGAGGGGGGCAAGGACAGAGGAAGAGGGAGAAACAGACTCCCCGCTGAGCGGGGAGCCCGATGCGGGGCTCGATCCCAGGACCCTGGGATCATGACCTGAGCTGAAGGCAGACGCCTGACCAACTGAGCCACCCAGGCACCCCTACATGCAATTTTTTTAACAGCAACCTTGATTTTCTACTACTGCCCAGAAAACTGCTGGTTCCCTGGCTCAGAGACTATATATGGCATCCTGAGATGTTTCTGCTTCGAAGCAGTGTTCGTAGGGAATCACACTGAAGGGCAGCTTCCTGCAGACCATTAAGTTTAAAGGCTGTGGGTGTCCTGCTCACAACATCTTACTTACACCATCCGTGAGGTCACAAGTACCATCAAAAAGCTGCAGCTCCTACATTCCTGCCTTTCAGACTCTCCCTGGTTAACTCCTCTCAACTGCCCTCAGCCCACCCTCCATCCTCTGGTGACCCTGGTGACCCTTATTGCTGCATCTCTACATTTCCCCTTCTATCCCCAGCTGTCTTGGTTTGGTTAGCTTTCCCTCATACCCTTGCTTCATGATTCAGCATTCCTCTAGATGCCGTCTTGGACCAGAGCCACCCCCAGCCCTGTCTGTGTCAAAGTCCTGGACCCTACTTGATGTAGGAGGGAAACCAAGGGGGCGAACTCGATTACAAAAGGCTGGAGTCCTTCAGGCCCCAGGAATTGCCTGTTGCCACAGTGAGCCTATCCAGGAGAAAAGCCTAGTACAGATTTCTTGGCGGCAGCGAATCTTTGTGTAAGGGATGGAGATGTGGTTGCCCATTTTTTCTTTTCTGAAGTATTTCTTTGCAACCGCCCTACAACTCTTCCTGTGTGTCCGGCTGGCTGTTGTATACCGAGTTATCCTCACTGCTGTTGCTAACTACTGTACATCAACCCTAGGTGGAGATGTTGACCCTCTTTGTCCAGGTCAGCCAGTTGGTAAATAAAAGAGCTGATACTTGTTGAGGAGCCCCCGAATTTAATCCCCTAAATTCAGCTTTTAAACACCTCACGAGAGTGCCTGTTTCTTGGAAATGTCTTACACAGTTGACATTTTACGCATGTTTACGGATGATCAGACACACAACTTCAGCTCCCTGCTTATACCTCTCTTCCCCCTGCCTGGTTAAGAAAATAGAGGTGTTCATGTTTTCACTCACCTTTTTAAAAAATCGATATGAGAAAACCTG
The DNA here is from genome assembly GCF_054177405.1 of Leptonychotes weddellii. Classification (NCBI taxonomy): domain Eukaryota; kingdom Metazoa; phylum Chordata; class Mammalia; order Carnivora; family Phocidae; genus Leptonychotes; species Leptonychotes weddellii. The sequence continues at coordinate 1,805,830 of NC_138376.1, read as the reverse complement.
GGTTTTGGGGAGTATATCAAAATTGTCCGTTGTTACACAGAAAGGACCCTTAGAGAGTTTGCCTATCAACACCAGGATAAGTGACTTACTGACTTAGTGTCTGAGGGAGGACTTCTACTGAGCACCTGTTCCTTCTTCCCACTCTGGCCCTTCACCTGCTGGCAGGCCGCAGAGGATTCTTTGCTACCTTGGGGCTGGGATTGCTAATCATTAATGAGATTCATCAAATTAGAAACTGAAGGAAAAGTGCTTCTTGTCAAGCAGCCTCTGAGGAAGTTTCCAGAAATGTGTGCCTTGAGAATCTGGAATCTAAGCCCCTCTGCAGCTCCGCCTCCTCCTCGGCTGATGTGAGCGTCTCGAGTCTCCTCAACACCTGAGGCGTGTCCTCGAGTTCAGACATCAGCACGCGGCTCTTGCTTTGTTTCGTGGTATCTTTAATGACTTCAGTTCTGCTCTGAAAAGGTGAAAGAGAGTATAAATAAATGTTAAATGCAAAAGTCGAATACGTTTTTTCTTCTTTGTGTTTTTCTCCCTTTGAAATTTTGTTAATTTTTTTCTTTGAAATACATGAGATATAGTATTACAGATAAACTTGGACTTCACTCTTGCTTTCCCTGGTCCTCTCTGTTTTGTGTGCGTATGCACGCATGAGCACACACACCCCAATAACAAATACATTTCACGTAAATTAGTGAGGTTTCTCCGTATTCTTTGATTTTTACTATCTATAGGTGTGTTCCTAAACTATGGAAAATAATGCTTTCTCATTTCTAAATTTGTTTACCTGCTGTCATGCAGTATGGACTTTTCTGTAACTCACTTTGGACAATAAACAGCATGAATTTGGGACACTCACATGTGCACCGTGGAGGCTAATCCCTTTCAATTTCTTTTGCTTGACTTGTTTTCATCTCTACCCTCATGTGGTTGAAAACGTCCTCACTGCTCTCCAAGCTTGTTCTGCTTATCCTCATCTCAGGGACGAGGCAACGCTTTCAGATTCCCAGCTTTATGTAGCTAGTTCCTTTCCAGCTCCCCACATGCTCAGCGCCTGCATACCTTTCTCTGTGAGAACGTTCAAGTCAGTCTCCAGCCCTGGAAAATTAGAGTCAAGATTCGAGTCAGTCTCCAGCCCTGGAAAATTAAACCTGGTTCTGCGTTCCTGGGAGCCCTCCTTGCTTCAAGACCTGCTCATCTCCTTGACTTTAAGTTCCTTCTTAGTTCATGGCCCCCGAGGAGATCTCCTTGGGATTTTGAGTTTGACTCTTTATACCTATTTGAACTGTACTGTGGGGGAGTAAACCACTGCCCAGCACCCTGGTGGAAGAGTGGGAGCCTGGCAGAGTCCATCCCTGAGCTCAAGAATTCAGAAGGAGGAGCCCGGGTCTTAGGAATTCAGAGCTACTGTTTTCCAGGCATTCATTCTATGTCATTCTCACACTTTTTTCAGGTAAGTTTTATTATAGTCTTTATAAGATAAGAAGAGAAAAGAAAAATGGATTTGTCCATTTGCACTTTGGGAATTTAAGCACCTACAATCTCAGTTCATTATGCAGGGGGAAGGGATGACAATTTCGCCTTCTTGTGTAAAAGATTTTTCCCTGAGTCATTTTTGAGGGACTCTGGACCCTGAGATAAATGAGTAACAACTTCCAAATTCAAGTATCCCATGAAATATCACTAACTCCGAATCAGTACCCAAGCCAGAAAATGTGGCTTTGGTTTTGTGATTTAATTTTTAACTTCTTTTTAAAATGCCCCTGGGTTGTTTGTTCTTCCATTCTATGAATTAGACTCAGTAGAAATAGATTTATGTTGTCGTTGTGTGGGAAAAACCCACTAACGTCTATAATTAATTTTTTAAAAACTTTAATATAGGTTGAAATAGTTCCTTGACTGAGATTGTAATATCCACCTTTTTTAAATGTATGTTTTCCTTTTGAAAAATGTTAGTTTTTAAATTACTTTGTTTTTGTCATGTGAATTATTGGAGAAGATAAAGGGCAGGTTTCTCCTTTGATCGGGTTCAAATTATCCTCAGAGTTGTTTTCCTCAGACTGTAAACAACTGTCATTAATAATTAGTCACATGACAATGCAGCATGGTGTTGGCTCTTATTCTAGGTAATAGTTCAGAGGACTCCAGTGCACCATCCTATCATGAGCATAGAAAGCCTGTTGTTTCTAGTCTAGAAGGCCAGGAGGGGCCCCAGCAGAGGAAATACGCCTTCTGTGCGCGCTCAGTGACTCAGGTGATGTAGAAGCTGCTGTCAAGCTCACACACCGGATGAGCTTGAATCCTGGAACAAAAGACTTTACTAAATAGTAATGGTTATTCTTTGGAGCTTGGCTGCTTTTTCAAACATACTTTTTTTTTTTTTTTAAGGTTTTATTCAGTTATTTGAGAGAGAGAGAGCACGCGAGAGCAAGGGGGCAAGGGTGGAGGGAGAGAAAGAAGCAGACTCCCCACTGAGCAGGGAACCTGACATGGGGCTCGATCTTAGGACCCTGAGATCATGACCTGAGCTGAAGGCAGACGCTTAACCATCTGAGCCACCCAGGCGCCCCTCAAGCATACTTTAAACCATGAACCCACATGCTGTATTGTTACGTCCGCTTAGAACCTTACGTCCTCATCATGGTTCCGGCAAGTCCTTTTCTCTCCCAAACTCCTGTTTTGCCTCACTGTCCCTATAGCAAATGGGGTCATCAAGCTCACAGTGGGACCTCATCTCTATGAGTTTGTCTTCTATCAGCCGAGCAGCATGATGTCTCTGTCAGCTATACAACGCATTCAGTTACGTGTTGGATTGCTACCCTGCAGATACTCCTTGCCTTTTCCTTAGACATGGCTTTCTGCCAGTCTACTTTCCAGCTTCAGTGGCTCCTATTTTAGCAAACTCCAGTACCAGGAGTATGGGGCTAAAAGTGCAAAATCTTATCCTATTGAGGATAGCATCCATAGAAAAAAATACAATTGTGACAAATATAATTTTCAGGAGAAGATATGGAAGAAAATTAAGAATGCGAATGAGATGACGTGTTATGTGCTTCCAGATAGGATAGTAAACAAAAGAAAGTGGCTATTTGTTTGGTATCATAGCTATCAAGTAAGACAGTGTCACACTGAGTTTTTTCCAGGCACCTTTACTTATTGCCTGGGACTTGGAACAAACGTATTTTACCTGTTGATGCTCACTTATCTGGAGATCATTGAAAGAAGCAGGAATAAATCATACAACTAAACAAAACCACGCAGCTTACTTTGCATATAATAGAAAACCAGTAAATGAAAGTCAGTTGCCTTCATTGTTGTTATTATTATTCACACCTCTGAGCTGTCATAATGATATTCATAACTGAAAGCTATTAAAAATCTAACTTATCCAAAAGAATCAAATATAATTAAATTAAAAAGTTAGAGGTAGTAATCATGTCAAGGAAATAGCTTGACAAGATTACTATGTGCAATTCAACAAAATGAAAAGGAGAAGCATTCCTGGGAAACTGAGAATAAAACTAAATTCAAATTAAATTCAAATTAAAGAGTATCTATAAAACCTGGAACAAACATTCCACTCAAAGGTGAACCCCCTGTTAGAATTCGGTACATAAAAGCAGTGCTGGCTACTAATCTATTCACCACCATGTTGGATGGCGCAACCAATACAATAACACAAGAAAGAAACGTGAAATGATTGGAAAAGAACTTGTAAAACTGTAATTGTTGATAGGTGATATGATTGTCTACATGGCAAAACTAAAATTCTATTCATAAATTATTATAATTCATAAGCGTTCAGCAAGTTTGACAGCTATAAAAGGGACATTTAAAGTTAGATTGAATTTTTAGTTACCTGCTTGAAACAAAAAATGATCTTATAAAAAGAGCTATAATTCATAACAACAATAAAAGTACATAGTAGCAACAAAAGGAAGTAAGGCCTAGGAATAAATCTAACAAAAATATGGCACATCTTTATGTAGAAAATTGCAAAACTTTATTGCAAGGTATTAAATTAGAAATAAATACTAAATATAGAGACATAACATTTTCATGGACAGTAACATTCAGAATTGTAAAAATCTCAGGTTTCCCCAGATAACCCAAAGGTTTAACACAATTCCAATCACTATTCCAACATGATTTTCCATAGAACTTGCTAGCTGAATGTATTTTCAGATAAAGGTAATGGTTGTCTTTTCCTTTCCAATTCTTATTCTACTCCACCCTCACCCCCTTTTCAGTGAGTGACTCCTTCGGATGGGGTCAATTATTTAACACTAAATATGTACTGGGCACCGTTCTGAACGCTTTACATACAATAGCATTTTTACTGCTCACTCACAGCAAACCCCTATGGAAGATACTGTTACTATGCCCATTTTACAGAGAGGTTAAGTAACTTGCTGCTAAAATATAGAATTGGGAATCCAATCACCCAAGGAGTCTGGGAATATTTGTCATTTCTAAGAAAACTTTGTTTTTCATGCATCTGATTCTTGTTGTAAGAGTGTTTATAACATTCTGGAGGAGGGGTGAAATAGGTGATAAGGATGAAAGAGTACATTTCTCATGATGAGCAATGATAATGTATAGAATCGTTGAACATTGTTGAATATCATACACCTGAAACTAATAAAACTGTATGTCAACTATTAAAAATTAATAAAAAAAAGAATGTCATTCACCAAATATTTCTGTTGTTATTCACTTATCTAATTTAAATATTTATACTAATACTCATCTATTTGGGGAGGACACTATTTTTTCCATTAACTTTGCTGCTCTATCTTTAAGGATGTTGAATTGTACTTGCTTAATAATTTTTGTTGATGGTGTTGAGTAACCAGATGGAAGAATATATTTCCACAACCTAAGTGTGAATTACTACTTACATGTGGGTTGACAGGCTTCCTCATTCCTAGAGCCTGTCTTGGGAGAGGAAGGTAGAGATTGGATGTGCCCCTGGGCCTGGTGTGTGAAATATGGGAATTTCGAATCTTATCTGAAACATTTTTGTTTCTCAGTGACTATGTCAGTCATTTAAAGTATAGCTAGATTTCAAATATTGGAGAAAAATGCAAAGGGTAATTTCCCTCTATCTTCTTTTTCTTTTGTTCCTTTGCCCTCTGCTACCTTTATGAAGATGAGGAGTTTGCCTCAGGCTTGACTTGGCTTCTTTCAGGTTCCAAAATTTATATTAAAGCTTTCGATGTGGTTCAATCCCTTTTGATCTTTCCCTCTCCCGCTCAGATACTCACTTCTTTTCTCAGTGCTGAATCAGGATGAGGAGCAAGATTGAACACCTCTTGTTGCTACAAAAGAGGATTAGGGGCCAAACTCATTTATTGGCCATTGCATCCAAGGTTAAGTTTTGATTGTATTCAATTAGTTGCGGCCTCTAGCCATCAGACACTTGTGATTCAAAGTGACAGGAGTCCAACCCAAATGGTTTTGGAAGAAAAGAAGAAGAGAAGGTGAAGATTGAGATAGGCCACAGACAGTAAGGAGGTTGCAGCAGGAACGAACACAGTTCTGAACACCACAGACTGTATCTAAATCTAAATCTAAATCTAAATCCCAGCCAAACACAATGAAACAAAACACATCAAACTTATTTTTACTGTCTTCTACATTTCCGCTTCCTTTTCTTAATCTTCTCCGAGAGGCAACAGACATGTCTGTTCTGGAGCCTCACTCTTCATATCCATAAAAAGAAAGAAAAAGCAGCTGTGGTCAAGCTCCAGGTCTGAAATCCCAAGAAAGAGTTGGATTTGCTCAGCACAGGAGACTGCACCATTTGACCCAAAGCATTGAGTATTCTGATTGGCTCTTCCCATCATCCCAAGATTATTCAACATCACCACTCTCTGGTAAAATCAATTTAATGCCTCATGAACAGCATGTTTGGCTGGTTTTTTAAAAAATAACAAAATAGGATAAAATAGAATGGAATGAGTCAGAGTGCATCCTACTTAGTAGGAGTAAAGATTGTTTTGTAAAATTTTGATTCTGAAACACGTACATATATCTGCAGAATGAACCTGAATATTAGTACTGCATTGCAGTGTAAAAATGTATATTACTTACCGTAGGTCAAAAGGGTTGAAGTTTTCTTTCTATGACACACATTTTATAAGCCTTAATTTTTATTATAATGCCTCTGCTTTATTAAATCTCCCAGATTTAATGCTTTTGTATGGCATCTCAAAAAATGACAGCCTGGAGTAGATCTTGAAAGTTCTCATCACAAGAAAAAAAATTGGGGGGGGTGACTTTCTATGAAGACAGATGGTAACTAGACTTACTGTGATGATTACTTCACAATGTATATAAATATTGAACCATTATGTTGTACACCTTAAACCAATATAATGTTATATGTCAAGTACACTTTAATTAAAAAAATCCGTGAATTCATTAAAATTCAGTTTATTTATATAAAATAAATAATTTTATATTTATATAAAAGTAATAAAGTTTTAGAACAACAACAAAAAAGGCCAGCCTAAAAAATTATTGTTTAATTTTAAATTATTGTCAGTTAAGCATCGGACTCATGATTTCAGCTCGGGTCATGATCTCAGGGTCATGAGGTCGAGCCCCGCATCAGGCTCTGCACTGGGCATGGAGCCTGCTTAAGATTCTCTCTCTCTCCCTCTGCCCTCCCTGCTCGCACTCTCTCTCTAATAAATAAATAAAATAAAATAAAATAAAAATAATTGCTTAACCACATACATACATCATTTTACTGCACTTCACAGATACTGCATTTTTTACAACTAAAAGGTTTGTGGCGACCCTGCATGGAGCGAGTCTATCACTGCCATATTTCCAACAGCATTTGCTCACTTGGTGTCTTTGTCACATTTTAATAATTTTTGCAATATTTCAAACTTTCTCATTATACATATCCATTATGGTGATCTGTGATCGGTGATTACTGCTCACTGAAAGCACAGATGATGCTTAGCATTATTTACCAATAGAGTATTTTTTAAACTAAGGTATGTACATTGTACTTTTAGACATAATGCTGTTGTACACCTCTTAGACTACACTATAGTGTAAATACAACTTTTTTATGCGCTGGGAAAACAAAAATTAATTTGACTCCCTTTATTGCGATATTCACTTTATTACGGTGGTCTCAAACTGAAGCCGCAATAACCTCCAAAGTGTGCCTCATTACTCTAAGGATTAATGGCAAGATATACCCATTTCTCCCCTGGACTCCAGATTTGCACTCCTCTAGATCGGGGTGTTGAAGCAGGTACACTAGCATCTTGTCCAAGGCCATGTGCATTGTCAGTTCCTTTTGCAACGGGTCTTTGAGTGGATCCCACCTGGCATATCACCACAAGTG
>NC_138376.1:1776682-1797961 GCF_054177405.1 Leptonychotes weddellii | reverse complement strand
GCTAATAATTCATTGGTTTTGATTTACACAGCTAGTAAATGAACACAATTTTTTTCTCAGCTTTAATACCTTTCCTTATGAGTAAATAGGCTTTTTGCAGTTTTTTGTTTCCAAGGTTGTACAGTAAGTACTACACTCATGGGCTCCAATGTCCCACTTACGAAATGATGGTCTCTGTCCTTTACTTTTTGGCTAGAGGCTTTAAATATCATCTTGTGCCATGTTTACAGCTTTTCTTCAATGTTTAAATACCATCTTCATAATGTTCTCAATCTTTTATCTCGGTTTAAGCTGTTTCCTAATATGCTAGTCCAACTATACATTTTTCAAAATTTTCCAATTTACTGAGGTTTTCACCCGGTCCTGGAGACATTGGGGACTTGGCCCAGGTCTCATGTTTTCCAAGATCATTCTCCTCCTCCAGGTCAAAGAGTTCTTGCTCAATCTAAGGGTGGCCCAGTCTCTGCCAACAATTGATTGTGGGAAGGTGGATGGATATACAATCCAAACAAGGCCAGCAGCATTCCTCATGCACTTCCATTTAGGAGGTCAGTCTCTCTCAAACACTTTTCAAAGCGCTCTTGGTAGCGGCCGCGCTCAGCTACAATGTGTAACTTTCTGGTTGCCTTTTGCTTCCTGGATGGTTCATGCCAAGTATTAATACTATCCAATCAGAGTGAATTTCAAGTAGCTCATTTACATGTAGTCATTCTTTGCTTTCATCCAACCAGAGACTGGGTTGCACCAATACCTCCTTTGAATACAACAACTGTAAATAGATCCCACTTGGTATCAAATGTCATCATTCTCTTTACTCAAAGTAGTAGAAGGCTGGATTTATGATGCCTGGGTCTTTATTTAAGGATTTCAGTATCTCTATAAATGACTCCAAGAGAGACTTTTTTGTTATCTCTAAAAAGGATTCTAAGAAAACTTTCACCAAAACTCAGAAGATTTGCAGGAGAGATGTTCTAAAGACAAATAATTGTCCATCTAGTTTAATAACATCTTGAAACAGGTGTAGTCCAACATGGGCATTTCATCTAATGCCATTGTGTATTGAGAACTATTTTGTCAGAGGTATCTACAAGCACACAGTAAGGGATGCTTCCCGCCTGGCTCATTATAACAGGTGTTGGACCAATTGTCTGTGTGCCTGCTTCTGCCTGTGGAATTGACTAAGCCAGCTCTATCTGAGGACATCAAGGCCATTACCAAGTACCCCAGCACTGCACAAATGAGCTGCTGTTAAGAGGACTTGAATGACTTAAAACAAAGTTTCTTTTCAGAGCCATCAACATTTTCAGTTCATAGCTATCAATATGTTTGTATTTCTTTTTTTAAGATTTTATTTATTTGTTTGAGAAAGAGAGAGAGATAGTGAGCAAGAGCACTGAGCAGGGAGGAGAGGGAGAAGCAAGCTCCCCATGAGCAGGGAGCCCAATGTGGGGCTCGATCCCAGGACCCTGGGACCATGACCTGAGCCGAAGGCAGATGCTTAACTGACTGAGCCACCCAGGCGCCCCTGTGTTTGTATTTCTAATACAAATATCTTTGATGTTACCTCTTTGTGGACTGTCCAGGGTCCTGTAAAGTTGACAGATTTAGTAAAACTTTTATCCTTTCTACTTTTTTTAAAAAAGACTTTTACTTATTTATTAATTTATTTTTAAGGTAATCTCTACACCCAGCATGAGGCTCAAATTCACAACCCCTGAGATCGAGTCAGATGTTCTACCGACTGAGCCAGTCTATCCTTTCTATTTTAAAATGTCTATTATCCTACCTGGTGTAAAATTAACTTATCTAGGTGTAAATTATAATAAGGGATCTTTCCGTCGTATTTTCTCACCACTTTTCTATGTAGGGATATTACTAATATTGTATTGTCATTAATGTATTTGACTGCTTTGCTGAATTCTATCATTTCAGTCTGTCAGGTTTTCCTCTAGAATTTTCCAAGTAGCAGGCTTTCAAGCAGTCAGGTGGTCTCTAAGCAGCTGCACAGTGGTCCTGCCAGGCACGCGCACCACATTTTCATATATTTGGTCAGGAGGAAGACAATAAGCTCGAGTGGATTTAAACAGCTCGTTGCTGATACAGATACCAGAAGCAAGATCAACATGGTGTCACCTTCCTGGTTTCCTAGTGTCACAGGCTGACAGGGACCTGGAAGGGCCAGATGACAAAGGACACAAGTGTGGTGGGTTGGTCTGTCATTGTAGAGCAAACTGAACTGTAGCCGAGCAGTTTTATAGCCTGCATCTATACCCAAAATGTAGAGAGAGAAAGTCCTATGCCTCCTTGGGAGCCGAGAGGCAGGTGAGAAGAAACTGCCTCACAGAAGCCTCCCCCAACATAGGTAACTTCCATGTAGATGGTGAGGGCAAGGGGTGATGAGAAATGGCCTAAGGCAGTTCCTCATGAATGCCTCTTGGCACGTTCCAGGCAGTACTATGGGGCACTCTGCTGAGACCGGTCAGAGTGCGGCTGAGCCCTGCCTGAGTCCCACCTGTGTGGCCCACATGAGAATGTGCTGAGTCACCAGGGTGCCAACAGAGGAGTCCCTCTTCTACACCAACTATGGGATTATTTTGTCTTATTGTTTTCAGTAGTTAAATTTCTTCTCAAAATGCATTGTCTAGAAGACATACAAATGGCTAACAGACACATGAAAAAAGTTCCACATCACTCATCATCAGGTAAATACAAACCAAAACCACCATGAGATACCAGCTCACACCAGTCAGAATGGCTAAAATTAACAAGTCAGGAAACAACACATGTTGGCAAGAATGTGGAGAAAGGGGATCCCTCTTAAACTGTTGGTGGGAATGCAAGCTGGTGCAGCCACTCTGGAAAACAGTATGGAGGTCCCTCAAGATGCTAAAAATAGAACTACCCTATGACCCAGCAATTGCACTACTAGGTATTTACCCCAAAGATACAGATGTAGTGAAAAGAAGAGGCACATGTACCCCAATGTTCATAGCAGCAATGTCCACAATAGCCAAACTGTGGAAGGAGCCGAGATGTCCTTCAACAGATGAATGGAGAAAGACGATGTGGTTCATATATACAATGGAATATTACTCAGCCATTAGAAAGGATGAACACCCACCATTTGCAACAACATGGATGGAACTGGAAGTGATTATGCTAAGTGAAATAAGTCAATTGGAGAAAGACAATTATCATATGGTTTCACTCATATGTGGAACATAAGGAATAGCACAGAGGACCATGGGGGAAGGGAGGGAAAACCGAATGGGAAGAAATCAGAGAGGGAAACAAACCATGAGAGACTCTGGACTCCAGAACCAAACCTAGGGTTACAGAAGGGAGGGGGGTGAGGGAGATGGGGTAACCGGGTGATGGGTATTAAGGAGGGCATGTGTGGTGATGAGCACTGGGTGTTATATGCAACTAAAGAACTGTTGAACACTACATCAAAAACTAATGATGTACTATATGCTGGCTAATTGAGCATGATAATAAAAAATTAATTAATTAATTAATTAAAAAAATGCATTATCTAATAGCCAGATACAATGATTTAAAAAAACAGTAATAATAGTGGATTTGAATTTCTCAAGTATAATACACAGACTTATTTGACATATGTTATTAACAGACTTTAATTAAATTAAATATAAAATATTAGCAACCACCCACTTAGCAACTACTAAATGACATGTGATTCTTTTCTTCTTTAATTAGTATCATGAAATACATTTATGATTTTAACCATCAGCAACAAGAGGAGCCAAACCAATGGAATAATATCATGAAATTGCTTTTGAAAAAGGCAAAAACACTTTGTTCTGAAAAGAGGCAAAACTCTTCTCAATCTAGAATTCTATACACAGCTAAACTATAATTTAAGGATGCAGGTGAGATAAAGACCTTTTCAAAGGCCGCAATTTTGACGACTCAAGGAAGGATGTTTAGCTTAATGTATAGTAAGAGAAAACAGCAAGACTATTTTCACCATTCAGATTTCAGAAATCTAAAAGTCTGATAACACACTGTTGGTAAGGATGTAGGGAAATAAGGAGGGACTTGGAAGTAGTAATCATGATCAATTTTAGAAAAATAGTAGGAAAATAAGGAAGCCTTGAAGAGCAAATCACCCATTTCATGCCCTCGGCTGGCTTCATAGCCACAGAGGCGAATATTGGAGAGCTGTGCCCATAAAAATGAAATTAGGAATGCTCTGGTGTGTCTCCAAGCTCCTTAACAAGGCTAGCCCTGTGGGTCTTTAACCATAAACTTGTCTTTTAGTTTTTTTTATGTTATTTCGACAAAGAGCAAAAATCCATCCTTTCACTGGATTTTAAGCTTCCTCTCTACCTCTGCCTAATTCTCCGAGTATCCTTCCACGACAGAGCAAGATTAAGAACAAAGTTAATCTCATCATAAGGAGGAGGAGGGTCAGGATTGCAGGCCAAGATCACTTCACTGGCTCTTGTGCTGGGGCTGGTTTTCATGGTGTCAGGTGAAAGGTTGGGGCTCCTATGTCAGGCCTATGTGGACGCACCACACAGAAAGCCATGTTGGCCCAGCTTCAGGACAGAAAGCAGCTGGGGTGGAAGAGCAGATGGGACAGAAAGGACAGTGGGTGAATGAGCACAGCTCCACAGACCACATGACTGGAAGGCAGGATTTGTACCCCATTGGTTCCTGTTTCCTCTCACATCTCTCTGCCTCTCTCCTGCCCTCTCCCTCACTCTCCTTTCCCTCTCTCCTCTCCCTCCTCCTCTCTCTTCCTCCCCCCACAACCCCAGACTCTCATTTCTACTGTTTTCTTACACATCACTTTCCTTCTCTTAGTCTCCAAGTGGGAAAAACCCTTTGCCTGGCAGTCTGGAACCTTACCCTTGCATCTTCACCATAAGACAAGAAAAGGTGTTCTGTCGAGGCTCCAGATCAGAGAGTCTCATGAAGGACTCTTATTGGCCCAGCTCCAGTTGCAGCCCCAGCTCTTGGACATAATACCAGGGCTGGGGCTCTGGTAGAGCTCTGCCATTAGCTGGGCCTGTCTGATACATGCCTGTGATCACCTGTAGGGTTCTGGCTAGCTGTCACCATAGATCCAGAGTAGAGTGAAGAATGATTCTTGACATACCAGTGAAATCAATTTGCATGGCTGTGAAGAACCTTCTTGAAAGATGAAATATAATAGGATAGACCAAGGCTTTATTCAATAGAATTGAAAATCTCAGAATATATCTCATGTAATAAAGGTAACTGTTTTATAAATATTTCTGTTTTGGGATGCCTGGGTGGGGCATTTGGTTAAGCGTCCAACTCTTGATTTCAGCTCAGGTCATGATCTCAGAGTGGTGAGATAGAGCCCCGCATGGGGCTCATTTTGGAGTCTGCTTAAGATTCTCTCTCTCTCCCTCTGCCCTTTCTCCCCACACTCTCTCTCTCCAAAATAAATAAATAGATCTTTAAAAAAGAAATATTTTTTTTCAGTTACATTTGTGTTTATGAGTATAATTTGATGGAAATAAAATACTATATATCTTACTGTGTGATATTGTCAAAAAAGTTTTAAAAGGTCCTCTGCTGCACATAGTTTTTATATTTCATTTAGGTTAATAGTTTCCCACGTTTAATGCACTTATAACATATTCTTCACAGAAATGGCGCCATTTTTAATTTAGTCTTTCAAAAACCTTATGTTCTCAAATGATTGCTCGGTCATGTAACCTCTTTGCTTTTATTGCGTGCATTGGTGTAATGCATATATTTACTGGTTTCTCCATCTGTTTTTAAATTTTAAACTTTGTTTTCATTTTGTTCTTTACCAAATTCATTTGTGTCTATATGCCCATTTCTACATTCTGTCTCTTTATTCTACCACCTACCTCAATTTATTTTGTGATTAAAGAAAGGGAAAAAATAATATACTTTTCTCATCAATGGCTCACACCTGTTCTCTGAGAAATTTAGCTTCAAGACCTTTAGTTTGACACAACTGCAATAGAGATAGTCTAAATCACAAAAATGTTTCAGAATTGGTCTTTTGTTTGTCTTCTTGGAATATGTCTAAACAAGCATGTTTCTCTCCTATACTGCAGTTTTTATGAAATTCTGGGTTAAGAGGCTGCATTGAAAGAATATTTAATTGATTCTTAGTCACACATTGTATCACTTTTATTATTTCTGAAATCCATAGGCAACTTAAAATTGATAATGTTTTAGAATTTCCCTTGACTGTTAGTAGACCTGAAATAGTCACATTATCTATATTTTTTCCAGCTTTGAGATATAATTGACATGCAACATTGTGTAAGTTTAAGGTACACAACATGATGATTTGAGATATATATATATATAGTGAAATTATTACCACAATAAGAATAGCTAACATATTCATCACCTCACATAATTACCATTTTGTGTGTGTGTGGTAAGAACATTTAAGATCTACTCTCTTAGAGACTTCAAGTATGTACAACAGTATTGTGTGTTTGGTTTGGTTTGGTTTTTTAAGATCTTATTTATTCATTTGTCAGAGAGAGCGAGCACGAGCAGGGGGAGCAGCAGAGGGAGAGGGAGAAGCAGGCTCCCTGCTGAGCAGGGAGCCCAATGTGGGGCTCGATCCCAGGACCCTGGGATCAGGACCTGAGCTGAAGGCAGACGCTTGACCAACTGAGCCACTCAGGCGTCCCAAGTATTGTTAACTATAGTCACCCTGCTGTGCATTATATCTCCAGAACTTATTCATCTCATAATTGAGAGTTTTTAACCCTTTGACCAATGTCTTCTTTCTCCCACACCCCCGGCCTCTGGCAACCACCAATCCACTCTCTTTCTATGAATTTGGTTTTTTAAGATTCCACATATAAGTGAGATTATATGGTTCTTGTCTTTTTGGATAAATCTCAATTGTACATGATGAATATCCTGTAATTGCCACCTCTATGTGACTTGCAAATATGTGTAATTTTCTGGATATAAATTATACTTCAATAAAAATTATTTTAAATGAGATAATTGCTACTAACTCTCCTCTAAGGACTTGTCAGCTCTAAAATTCAGAATTCTTCAGTACTGAATATTACATATTTTGAAACAAAAACTCCACTGTAAATATAATTTATTATTTTGAACATGTAACACATTCACATAGTTTGAAATTCAAACCTACAAAAACAGATAATAGAAAGCAAGCAAACAAAATGAAAGCAAACAAATTTTGCCTAGTCATGTTCTCCAGTCCTTCATTTCCTTCTTGAAAAAACCAGAGTAATGTCTCCTTGTAATTTTCAGAGACAATTAAAAGTATTTTTTTTCTTTTTAACAGAAAGGATGGCAAGCTATCTCTTTTTCAGTAAATTAATATATATGTATTTTTTTCTTTTTATTGCTATTTCAAATAAATTTGGGAAACAGAAAAAACTGCCCAAGATTCATCATCCTAACACACCGAGAATTGTTAATTATATGTATTTTCCTTGTTGGCTTTTTTACCCCACATGTTTTTTTATTTGGCTGGAAATCACAATGCAGAAAAAATTTAAGGCAAGTACAAAACTTAGAGAGCACCAGGGATTCTTGAAATATTCACAGTTGGTCACCATTCAAAATGTCGTTATCCCACATCCATTTGGTGTCAGGCTATTTGTTAAGAACCGAGAAGAACAATGTGGCTTCCACCCTCCAGGAGTTTACCTTCAGACAGAACAAATGAAGGTGGAGAACTTTGAAATAAGCTGTGACAAGACTATCTAGGGTGACTGATTTGCCTGGCATCCTAGGGGAGGGGGTTTTTGCTAAGAGTTTTCCAGGTGGGAAAGCACATGCAATGGGAAATGAATATGAAAGACTGGCTGGCTTGGGAATCAGGGAGTATATACTGTGACTAGTGGAGAGTCCTGGGGTTTGATGCCTACAAAGAACTAAGGTTTTCGGGTGCTTCTGGACCCATGAGATGATGGCCAGCAAGGAAGATAGAAGTCTAGGGAAAGGAGGCTAGTCGGAAGCCAAGAAGACATGGGGAGAGGGAAGGAGAGCTGCAGTATCTCAGGGTGTAGGTGGCAATGCTGAAATCAGAGTATCAAGAGGACAGTGGCAGATGCTATGAAACCCTTCCATGGGGCAATGGGGTGATGACCCTGGAATTGCTGAGTAGGCAGCACTGACATGTTCAGTGCCAAATTATATAATGGAAAACAAATCAAATATTGCTGGAGAAAAGCCCAGACCCAGAGAAGAGAGTTTTCGATTGTAACGCAGACAAGAGAACCCTCTCACCTTACTAGGGTGCCGAGGTCCCTTCCGTGCTCCAGGAACTCTGGAGAGCTGGCTATGGTGGATCCAGGCATAGAGCCTATTCATCTCACAGTGTAGTCAGGCAACTGCCCACTGAGAGCAGTCCCTTCCAAATGTGACTGGTGTTTAGTTAGGGCTCTCGATAAGCTGATCAACTGGGGACTTACTGATTTTAGGACAGAAATGGAGCAACCTGCAAGGTAAGTAGGGGTTAGCCTCAGGCCATCTCCCAGATACTCCTCTCGTGCGTGCATACCTGGAGAGTGTGCCTGCTCCGGTTACTTGGTGCCCCATTGTGTTTTGGAAGCTTTTAATTAATCAATCTGATTAGCCTTTATTTGAAGTCAAATGCCAAATAATGACCTTCTGTCTTGTAAGTGGAACCATTTTAACTAAAGCATGGTTTAGCCTTGGATCAAATCTTCTCCTAGCTGTTTGCTATTCTTCTATAAGTTCCCTTAAAACACTGGGCACACATTAAGAAAGCTCTCACCATCCTGCATGAAAAGCTATTAACTTCAGTAATGGTGTCAACTTATGTGTTTCTCAAAATCACGGCTATCTTCGATTTCTGAAAAGCACCATTTCGCATCTTCCAAGATTTCCTGATCATCAAGATCCAACCAAACTGCCTGTATTCTAAATCTTACTACATGATATCTTTTCTGTCTCTGTTGCCTCATTATATAATGAGGGTAAATAATGCTCCCTCGCCACTGGGTGGGTTGTGAGAATTAACTGGCCTATAATAAGCACACCATAAATGTTGGCTATATTATATTATCATTTTTATTATTCATCTTCTCCTCATACATGCTGGTTCTTTTCCTGGAACATACTCACTATTTTTCTTTATAGAGTAATGCTTGCTAACTTTCAGAGCTCAGCTCAAGTCAATGTCACTTTCTTGATGAGGTCTTTCATGACCACGTGGTGTTCCCTCCAATCTTTTCTGTCCTTCTACACTGCATTCCCAGTGCTCATCCTAATTATAATACGGGATTGATGATGGCATTTACTATTTAACATCTGCCCAAGTGCTCTTCCTCCAAAGCCCATTCCCCTGTTTCTCTTCCCCTCTCTAGGACTTTACCCAAATATCTCTTTTTTAGTGAGTCCTCCTTCCCTGCTTAATTTTTCTCCATAATGTCTATTACCCCCACCCAATATGTAGTTTACTTACTGACTGCCTTGCTCCCTTTCTTTGGACAGGGATTGTATCTGTTTTTCACTACCCTAGACTGAGTAGGCTTACAGCAGGCATGGGATATATATATCTTTGGAATGTGGGTATGAGTCCCCATTTAGGATGTCGACTTCCGTGGCAAGGACAACACTGGTTATCACTTGTCACTGGGCCCCCAGCACCTCACTTAGAGACACACAGAAATTGCTCAAAGCACACATAAATGAAGAACAAAAAAGATAATCCCATCCAGAGGGTAGGCTACAAGACAACCCATCTTTTTCTGAGAGGACATGGAGAGCATCAACCTGAAGATGAAAGGCTAGTCTTGAGAAGAAACTATTAAATTACTGTTGAAAAGATTCATAAAGATTGATAATAATTGACTTTGAAGAAACATCTGAATAGTGATGATATCTGTATAAGAGGAAGAGTTTCTCAATTTCATTGTCTCTTACTTACAAATAGTTTCCTAGGTCACTAATCTGAACCTGTTTGACACATTTTAGTTCTTCCTTATATCTGTGTGTGAAGGCGAAGACCCATTTACGTCCAGCCTTGGAGTGGCAACATCTACATGTACCACACAATGAGATGGCTTAACAGTCATTCCTCAGGATTGATTCCAAGAACCCCAACAACATTTATAGCTCCAAATGCCAAATTGGCTTTTTCAAGCTCCTGGGTGATAACAGGGTTGTAAGTAAGGATATTGTACACCAATTTCAATGATGCCCAACCTCTCTGCTTCACTGGAGACTTCTATGTCTATGGCACCCAATTTCTCTGCTGGGTTCCCAGGAGCTGGGGGTAGAAGTGGAGTGGGTCCTTGGACCATCGGGAATGATTCACCCTTAAAACTAGGGGGCACTTTCTGGAACTGAAGAGTCACCTATCAACAGGGAGAGACTACTCCCCTGCTTTCAGAAAAGTAACTAGACATGACCACTTGGAAAGTGGTTTCAACACAAATGGGAAGCCATTACGTTCTGGATGGATATGCCCATGCAATCAGCAACCTCTGCATACTCACTAACATGAATTAATCATTACATAAACTGACATCACTTAGGGCAGAGCTCAGGTCCTAAGAATTGTAGTGGCATCCAGAGCAGCATGGGGCGGTTCTGAAGGAGAAACCATCCTCACTTTATTTTGTCAAGCAGCTGTCTCAGATAGAACTGGTTCTCTTCCGCAATCATTAAAAAGGAAACAAAATAGATTTCATATAAACCTATTCCCAAGATTTCTTACCCCTTCTTTCTAGTATTGCAACTTTATTTTGGGGAATTATCTCTTTCCCATTGTGTGAGAACATATTATGATGGTGAATCATGGTGTCTGACCTCCCTCTGGAAGCTGAAGGGGTCAGTTGAGACTTTGCCCCTCAGATCCTCAGGCTCTGTTAAAGCCAAAGAACCAGCACTTGACCTAAATTCCACCAATTAAATTCTCTCCTGAGACCTTAAATACTGAGGAGAGGGACGGGAGACTGGAGAATTTAGAAGTCAACACCATTTCTTTCAACAGGGGAGCAAACTTCTGTAGCTACCTTTCTTTGGGTTTCACTTTGATCCCTGGAGTAGCCCCATTTCGGTTTCTTTGAATAAATCCACGGTGGCATAAATGATCCAGTTGATTTCTGTAACTACAACCCCAAATCCTCAGGAACACAGACATTTTTTTTTTTTTTTAATTCTCAATATGAAAAAGGAAATCAGTACCATGGACTTCAGAGAATGGACACATTTTTCTTGAGATTTTCTCACAGGAGGAAGAGTAAATTCCTAAAACTTTGGGAAAGGACTCGAAACAAATATATATTCTACGAAGCAAGTTATAAAAATCAGAATATGACATTGCACTGAGAGGAAAAGGGGGTAGGTTCTATGAAAGAGAGACTCTAGTTAATAACGCTACGGAAATTTTTAAAGAAAACCAGGAATAGTAAGCATCAGAATGGATACTGCTTAAAAGTAGACCATTATAGAGAGAAACAGTCTTCAAACTCTTTTGATTGTGTACCGCATAAAAGAATTTTGAAAACTTTAGCTACCTCCTTGAACATTTTTAACTTGACATCTGACACTTTTCATCAAAAATATAAATGAGTTGTTTTATAAATAAAAGAATACATTAAACATTTTATAAGATGAAATAAGAGGAGAAATGATTACAATTAGAGTAAACATTTCATGACAAGATTTGATTTTAATAGAGGTTTGAACCACCTTATTGTAAAATTCATATCTAATCTAGAAGTAACCACATAATTTTTTATCTGAGAATTTTATCAAATATATCTTGAAACTGGGAAAATATCCCAGCTTCACTTCAAAGAACTGGTTCCCTAACATTCCAGCGCTGGTCAACCTTCACCTATAATAAAAACACACACAACAGGCCAGGAAAGGCAGGAAAACCAAGAGCTAGGTGAATGTATTAATCATTAACAACCTGATACTTGGAATTATCCCTTTGTTGACAAGCTGGAGGTATTTACTCTAGACATCGGCTCACAAAAAGGTGTGCATGCCTTTCTTTTTTTAAAAAATGGGAAGAGGAATAATGTGGACATCGGCATATTTTCAGGCAATTTTAAGAAATAATTTGGAACTTACGGAAGTTGGAGAAGAGCTTGAGATATGTGTCAGTGTGCTTCCACCAGGGAGAAAGCAAAGTAAAAGATTCAAGGATGAAGTCAGCAGAAACTGGAAGATAGGTAACAAGGTTCTAGCATATAGATAAATAGATGAGGGATTCTTAACAAATAGAGAAGAATCATTAATTAAAAAAAAAAATTGAAGGAAATTCCAAGACCACTAGCCAAACATCAAATTACTCATGATATTCAAGGCAACATCAAACTGAAAGTGATTCACACCTTGGACTTCTTGGTGAAAGTATCGAGTTTCAGGGAAAAGAGAGAACCCTATCACACCTACCTACATACACCTGTCCTACAAAAATTAGTTGGCTAACCAGCTGGCTAATCCTTATTTCATTAGATACCAGAAGAGACTCGCAGGAAGTCAATAGTGATTGGAAATTTTTGTGAAACAAAACTTTTCCTGGCTAACTTAATATTTTAATGTATTTAGGCTCCATAATGATAGTGTGGCATATTAAGAAAGAAATTCTCTGCTATTCTGGAACTCAGAGGATTATCCAAGTACTTTTCCAAAATAATCTCCACTAGAATATTTTGAGGAGAAAAAGAAGGAGGAAGAGGGAGGTCATAAAAAAAAAAGTCAGTGGCCAGAACTAGGTTAAGGAAAAAGTGAGAGGTGCCCAGGACGTGACAATGAAGGGATGCTCACTCTCCTGGGCCAATTCTGTGCTTGCCCAAGTCTGAGAAAGAATGTCTCCTTAAATTTTGGGCACCTGGCCTGCCTCACCCTAGGGGACCTTGAAGTACATCCAAATCACAGTGACAATTGCGATACTTAACAGAATATAATTCTGGTATGGAAAGGACTTAATGCAACCCTAATACATTAACTGCCACAAGTTAGACACAAATTCAGAGAACAGTAATGAAACCAAGGGGACACTATTTGGGTGCGATGTCCGGGTGTCTCAGAGACTAGTTTCCTCATGCATATCTGGTAGGAGTCAACAGATGCTTGTTTTACTCCATGAGTTATTCCCTTAAGAAATAAAGCATTAAGAAAACAATGAATTTGGGGGCTCAACACAGCAAAATGTAATCTTCCTACCAAGGCGAACTTAGAGGAGAAGTTCTTGGAGGCTTAAGTTCTCTCCATGATTAAATAAAGGTAAATGAAAATAAACGAACTAAGTATTCAAAACAAAATTTATGAGAAATAAAATGAAAGGAAATAGGAAGTAAGACTGATAAAAGATAAAGCCAACAGATTCTAAAATAAAAAGACAACTATCTTTGGGGTGCCTGGGTGGCTCAGTCAATTAAGTGTCCCACCCTTGATTTTGGCTCAGGTCATGATCTCAGGGTCATGAGATTGAGCTGCATGTCAGGCTCCTCAGAGGGAAGTCTGCTTGAGATTCTCTCTCTCCCTCTCCCTCTGCTCCTCTCGTCCCTAAATAATAAATAAAGAAATCTTAAAAAAAAAAAGACAACTATCTTTAAAATAAATAAATCACTAAGTTGTCTAATGAAGAAGCAGAAAGAAAGCACCCACGCCTCATGTCAGAGTCCCAAAGAAGCTCACACCTCAGATACAGAAAAAATGAATATATTATTAAAAAGATAATTTGATAAAACATTTCAATATCTTGCAAATATGTTTTCAATTATGTATAAAATAAATGATCCTCCAAGATAACATAAATTGTCAAAACTGATGGAAGAATACATAGAACCCCTTCACAGGCCCATAACCATGAAGGAAACTGAGAAAGTTATCCAAAGAGTCTCCTCACAATGGCTTTGCGCCTACATAGTTTTACAAGCAATGCTTTCAAGCCCTCAGATAATAAAAGCAATAATACAATTTCCATTCTATTTTTTTCCAGATTATTGGGCACTAAAGAGTTCTTCATTCTTTTCTTGAAATCAGCATAAGCTTCATATCCAGACATGACACGTGTGCATTCAGAACCAATGTCATGTATCAATAGGACAGCCATGTCCTAAATAAACTAGTAGTGAGTCAAACCTGATGGTATCAAAAGAATACTCAAGGTACAGTTTGCTCAACACGAAGACATATATTCATATAATTCATACTATTTAAGTCAAAAGAGAAAAAGCAGCTCATATCATTGTTAGATAGATGTAGATAAACGACTTGAGAAAAGTGAATTGATTCACATGACTTAATGTTAGAAAAAGCTTTTTAGGGAAGGGGGTTGGCTAGAGATGCTTGGGATCAACTCACAGCTGCACCTATTCTGAAGCCCCTGGGAACCGTAAATGGTAACCCTTCTTCAAACCATCAGATGGGGAACAGTAACTGCAGAGTCCCTGACCCAGAGATGTCTGTCAGGAATCAATCGTAGCAGCTGCTCCAAAACCCTGGACATACAGGACCATTGCTCTTACCTTCGAGCCAACGGATGCTTCCAGGGGCATGCGTGGGAAGCCTGAGCTCATTCATGTTGCTGTTTAGGAACTTGCACTGTGATCCAAAGCTGACAGCATCGATTGTCCGGCTGCTTTCCCTTCTGCTCTGATGCTGGAGGGTCCCGTGGAGGAGGAGGAGGGGGGCAGCCAGGAAGAACGTGAAAGGGGCTCCTTCCTACCTGCTCCATTGATCAGACCTAAGCCCAAGACAGAAGAGAGGCTTTGAGATGAATGAAACATTGGATTTGTTTTAAGTAATGTTTTACTTTTTACCTACATAAATGCCCACTTTCCACAGAGTGAAAGCACCATGTGACTAGCACCCAAGTCATAGGAGATGCCAGCGCCCAGGAGCCTCCATTACATCCCCCATCCGGTCACTGATACCACCTCCACCCGAGGGGAAGCCCTAACTTGATTTTTAATAGGATAAACTAGTTTTGTCTGTTTTGAAAACCTTTCCTTAAGTGTTTGAAAGAAGATATTGCTCGTCTTTTTTCACTCAATACCGCATCTATGAGATCCATGATTGCTGGGGTGTCCTTACTCGCCTTGCTTTGTGAATAGACCATTATTGATTTACTCATTCTTCTCTTGACAGACAATTGGGTGGTTTCCCGTTGGGCTACTCCGAACGTTGTTGCACATCTTGTTCTGAATGTGTAGGGACGTTTCTAAGTGAAGTGTCTGTCACTGGAATGCCTACATTTGGCTTTAGGGGACGTTGCCAAGCAGCTTCCAGAGGTTCTAACTGGCACTCATGAGCAGTGGGTGAGAGTATAAGTTGCTCCACACCCTTGCCAATCTTTGTTGCCATCTTCTCTCACTTTCTCTGTCCATTCTGTTGAAGTGCGTGGTGCTATCTCGCGGTGGTTTCGATTTTCATTTCCCTAATGTCTAGTGAAGTTGACCACCTTTTATATCTTTAGGTCACTTAGAATTTCTCTTTCATGAAGTCCCTTTTCGAGACATTGGCCCATGTTTCTGTTGGGTTGTCTGCCATTTTTTATTCTTTTTTTCCTGTATTTAATTTGCCCATCCATTTTACGACTCTTCTCTTTTTCTCTTCTTTTCGTTTTCTACAAACTCCCCTTCTTTTCTATATTGTAAATACCCAGAGGACAGAGCCAGAGTGTTCTCATCTTAACATCATCCTCAGAGCCTGGCCATCTGTTTTCTTTGAAACACCTGCTAAAAAATACCTGTTGGTATGCGTCAGGAGATTCTTTTCCATCCCGGTGGTTCTGTGGGGCTTTTAAAGATGGCAGGAATTTCTCTTCTAGAACAGTTGCGGCAAAACCAGCGTCAGCTCTGTGTATGAGCTCTCACAGCCTAGAGGATGTGTTTTAAGAAGTAGGAACCACAATGAATTCCTCTTGGAGACAGTGATGACTATCTGAGTCCTGGGAAAATAGGAAGAAGGTCAAACGATCTTTTTCAATCCCGAAAAAGGAACTTCTATGGTATGTGAAGTCATTCTATGTTTTCTTCCATCTTGTTATACCTTCAGTATTCTTCTCCTTATAAATCATCATTTCATTTGGATCATCTGTTGCCTCCCTTCAATTTTCATTACATGGTCCAAACTATCTCCTTATACCTTCTGAAAGTGCCCATCTTGCCTCCCCTTGAGCCTTTCAATTCTGTCTTTTCTCTCCCTCGATTTCTAGTTAACCTCATTCATTTACTCTCTGCCTGGTCATTTCCTGGTCATTAATTCCCTGGAATCTAGCTAAGGATAAGTAGATATCTGTTTCAGCTGACAGAAATAATCCTCATCTAAATAATTTGAAAATGGTCTATTTTAATTTTAACATGTGAATTTTAATAGAATTTAGCCACATAAATAAACATCCATGTTTCACACAATGTATACAAATAATAAAAAAGTCAATTCTGTGGATTACAGCCTTAAATTTCTGTTCCATGCTGAGCTCTATAATGCATGACTACAGCTCCTAGCAGGTCTTCTCTGTGTCCATAATCACCCCCATGAAGGTACTTATCAGTGATTATTTTCACATAGATTTTTATTCATCCAGCACTTTCCAAAGAGGAAACTTCAAAGGCAACAGGAATTGGCGTTTCCAGTGTGTCCGGCAGCTGTCGACCCTGGCTGCATGCTAGAAACCCTGCTGCGTGTCTAACAACCTGTGGCACCCTGGCTCTCCCTCAGACCAGTTCATTCAGAGTCTCTGCGGGCGGCCCCATCATCCGTGTGGTTTAGAGACTCCCCAGGAAATCCAACACGCAGCCAGAGTTGAGAACCGCTGAGCCTATGGCCAAGAATATGAAGAATGATGACACGTAAAAAACGTCGCAAAAGTTAACGGTCAGCACTGCATTTCAGTTTGTAATTCAATATCCTCAGAGGCGGGTGAGGGTCTTCTCTTTGGCCCAGTCCTGGATTTCTACTTGTCCAAATGTGATGTAAAAAAACATGCCAAACATGTTGACGGCAGCAGACAGGAAAAAGACATTCCTCCATCCAGACACAGAATCCTGGAGGCAGAAAACACAGAACTATCAGTCTCACGGCTCCTTCCCCACCAGCTCTAGAAATCCTCCATTTTGTGTATCGCAATATTGATCTCCAAGTATAGCAGGAGTGATCTGCAATAGCCACTAAACATTTTAACTTATCAAAGAAAGTTTTATGAAATTGTTGGAGACAGAATGACTCTAAAATGAACATTGGGTTCTGGGTCGAGATGGCTTTTTCTTTTTTCTTAAAGATTTTATTTATTTATTGGAGAGCGAATGAGAGAGAGAGAAAGCATGAGAGGGTCAGAGGGAGAAGCCCGCGATGTGGGATTCGATCCTGGGACTCCAGAATCATGACCTGAGCTGAAGGCAGTTGCTTAACCAACTGAGCCACCCAAGTGCCCAAGATGGATTTTTCTTTAAACCAAAATGAATTAACCTACACTAACGTCTTTCTAGAAATCTGGATCTCAACATTCACAAAAATATCACATTACTCATTTAGAATTATGCCTAAAGTGACATTGTTAAGCTCTTATCCTTGTGTTCTCTCTGTTTAGTTGTTTTTGGTTGTTGACATCAGTGCCAACACCCCTTAGATGAGCCTCTCAATATAACGTGAGTCATATTTGGCTGGAATGATCCTCCTCACCCAGGCCTGGTGAGTCATAGTTCATTTCCGGCATTAGAATCACAGCAGATTCCTAGCAATTTGGCTGAAAATGAACCTGGAAACTAGATCACATAGAGATGTGTTAAAAATAAACAAAACTTTTTTGTAAGTTGGGGTGCCTGGGTGGCTCAGTTGGTTAAGCGTCCAACTTTTGATTTCAGCTCAGGTTGTGATCTCAGGGTTGTGAGATGGAGCCCCGTGTTGGGCTCTGGGCTGGGCACTGAGCCTACATAAGATTCTCTCCCTCTCCCTCTTCCCCTGCCCTCCCTCCGCCACCCCGTTCTCTCTCTCAAAAAAAAAGATAAAACTTTCTTGTAAGTTGACTCTTGTCATCCTGCCATCCCAGCCTGGCTCTGCTTTCCTTCTGTCCTCCCAGCCCACACTTCACACTGAGTGAGCCTCGTGGCGCATGCTCACAGCCATGCTCTTGTCTCCATGACCTCACCTCCCTTTATTTAAACTGGCCTTGGGACCATTTATGCTTCCATTTTGTAATTGTTTCTAATTAGAATAGATCTGAACAGACTCTTCATAATCTTTCCCTTCTGCTCCTCTGTATCTCTTACCATTCCTTGACATGTATCATTTACTCTGGTCCTAACCCAGAACCGTTTCATGCTTTTCTTCCTCCAGGAGCTCATTGGTGCTGTTTTTCTCTACCTGAACTGCTCATTTTCATCCATCCAACATCCATTCATTTTTAGAAGTTCAGCTTATATTTTTCTCTCCCTGGGGAATCTGACCTAATAGACTGTCATTTCGAGTCCCCTGCGAATAGAGGGACTGAATTGACATCCACGCTTGCTGTCTCTGTCAGAACACGCCATCCTGGAGAGCAGAGGCCCCGCCGTGAGTCCCTGGGCCTAAAACAATACCTGCCACTTGCAGACATTCAAGAAACTGGCCAACCTGACTGATAAGGAATCCGGTGGCCGTGGAGGAGATGATTCCTGCGATGAGCCCAAATCCCCTTGAGATTCCCATGAGGAAGCTTGCATACCTGTGGGCCGAAGATTTTACAGATGATTTTATGTAGAAAGCTATCTGGGGCTTTTCAGCAACTCAACTTTAATGCAGTTCAATTATAATAGCAAAGTTATTTTGCCCAATGCAGTGTTTCGTTTACCTAAAGACATTCGGGGTAATGCCTGTTTGCCAACCCTGAAATCACCTCTCTGCCAAGTCAACAACCAGGGGCCACTTCAGTCTCTGGGGAGCCCAGGATCCACCTGCCACCCCGATCCCGAGGCCGCTCAGCAAGACAGGCAGTGTATGCAGTGCCCAGGACCGCAGACTCCAAACAAACTGCCTGGGGCCAAAGCCTGGCTCTGCCTTTGTGTGACCTCAGTCCTGTCACTTCACCTTGGCGTGACTCAGTCTTCTCCCCTTTAGAGTGAGGATAACAATCGGACCTACCTCATGCAGTTGTGAGGATTAGATGTGTTAATATTCGCCTATCAAGTAGGGTTTGGCTCATGGCAAGTGCATACATATGTGGGAGCTGATATTATCAACACTCTGGAAGCTTTCTCAAAACACACGTGTGTGGGCCCTTTCCCAGAGCATACAGTTCCGTCTCTGGTGGGGAGGCTTGGAAAGCTTTTCATCTAAATGATTACTGGCCGAGATTGGGAACTGCTGTCCTTAAAATGCCATAATAGGTCATGGCCACGTACTGACGTTTCTAGTTATTTGTCATTATTGTACTATCATTTTGTGCATGTCATAACATGAAAGAGTTGCAAGAAAAAGGCTGAGGCCTAACACCTCCGAAAGGGCCCGGGTGAGGGGAACAAATGGAGAAAGGTCTTACCTGGGGGCGACATCTAAGGTGTTGATGATGAACCCCGAATCACACAGGTTGCTGGTTCCAGGAATGAGTATCAGCAAAATAATGGTTGTCACGTAACTAGAAGCCACAAAGGGCAAGGCCATGGCACATAGCGATGGAAGGAGGAGCCCTGGGCAATGAGACGCACCATCAGGCCCCCTCTCAGACCAGGTGTGGGAAAAGGGATTAGTTAAGCAAGCCCATGCACCTATCCTTACCTAGGGATGAGAAGAGTTTTCGTACAGTGATTAATCTGAGAAGGTTCCTGGACAGGAGGAAATCTGCCAACTGGCCTCCTAGAATCGTACAACTCGAAGCAGCAATGAAGGGCAGGGAGGACAGAACCCCACTCTGCAGGAAGGAAACATGTACGCTGAGTGCAGATGTGCAGATGGCCGCAATGCTTATCAGTTCCACAGACAACTGTTAGCCACCCCCGGATATACTGAGTGGGTTTTAGGAAGTTAAAAGTTCTTATTTTCCACAGAAGAAGAACACCGCCTCAGGTCAGAGGGCCAGTTACATGGCATGACACTGGTCTCAGAGAGAAAAGTGCTATTAATCTCTAAGGGACACTGAAGAATCGGCTGGTGTGGTGGTGTTGTTCAGTGGTTGAGGACTCAGCTCTTGCAGCCGCTGGGCCACTCAGTGGTTGTGCAATCCAAGGCACATCAGCTGACCTCACATGTCCCCAGGTCCTTGCCTGGACAATAGGAATCATTACATGCCTTTCTCAAGGTCATTGTGAAGGTTAAATGAGTGGTTATGTGCAAGGCCAGAGTGCAGTAGGCATCGTGGAACTATTTCTCCTTATTGCCATTATCGTTTCCATAGAAGCACCGGAAGGATACTCACATCTCTGATGTTCACGTGGAGCACAGAGCTGATGTACGTCGGCAGGTATGTTATGATTATGGTGCATAACCAGAAATGGCTGAAAAACCCCGTGAAAATGGCCCAAAGTGGTAGGCATCTGACCATAGCCTTTATGGGGACAGATCGTCTGGGAGAACTGGACTGAAAGGAAATATCTAATCAACGTGGGGTTAGAACAGGCGTGCGGGTGCCTCTCCCATGAGCCCCACACCCTGCCGTAGGGGCCTCCGCATGGTCCACAGGTAGGAGGGATGCACCATACCTGTTGAGCCAGTGAGGCCACGATGTAGTCCTTTTCCCGGACGCTTATGCATGGGTGATGCACGGGGTCATCATAAATCACCGTGAACCACAGGAGACAGCAGACACAGCCAATGCTACCTGGGAAGCCGGGACCCCGTTAATTTTGGGGTAGATTTCTGTGCTGGGAGAAGGGAGTTTCCTCTGATGTGGCCCACATCCCCCTCAAAACACACCTATCAATTCACGGTTATTCCACCATAAGGAACTAAACTTGCCTGCTTCTTTATTTCAATTCTTCTACAAATCTCTGTTTTTTAAAAAAGATTTATTTATTTATTTGAGTGAGAGAGAGAGAAAGAGAGAGAGACAGCACGAGCAGGAGGGGCAGAGGGAGAGGGAGAGAGAATCTCAAGTGGACTCCTTGCTAAGCACAGAGCCCAATGTGAGGTTTGATCCCAGGACCCTGAGATCATGACCTAAGCCAAAACCAAGAGTCAGACACTTAACAGACTGCACCACCCAGGTGCTTCTACAAATCTCCTTTTTTTTTTTTAAGATTTTATTTATTTATTTGAGAGAGAGAGAAGGAGAGACAGAGAGCACATGAGAGGGGGGAGGGGCAGAGGGAGAAGCAGACTCCCTGGCGAGCAGGG
>NC_138376.1:1751163-1776182 GCF_054177405.1 Leptonychotes weddellii | reverse complement strand
AGCATGAGAGGGGGGAGGGTCAGAGGGAGAAGCAGGCTCCCCGCCGAGCAGGGAGCCCGACGCGGGACTTGATCCCGGGACTCCAGGATCACGACCTGAGCCGAAGGCAGTCGCTCAACCGACTGAGCCACCCAGGCGCCCCTACAAATCGCCTTTTAAAAGCTCTCCAGATACCACCTCTCAAATTTAGAGTGCCATTTGTCAACGTCAGAGCCCTTTGGAGAGAACTGAGCATGAATGTACCATTGCACAGCTGGTTAATTACTCTTAGGACTCCAGTGGTTTATAGTGTTATGTGTCATTAACAGCAATTTCTTATTACACACGTTACTGTCTTATTTTGGAAGATCTGAGTAGTCAGGATTGGAGAACACAGGAGTCATACACACACGAAACAACCTGCCAGAAAATCAGGGTGGCAAAGCAAAATTTCCAGCACATTTGCAAAAGACAATGTTATTTGTATTCAAACAATACGTTCATTATGAATTTCCAGAAGAAATATTTCTTGACAATACCTGATTAACACGTGTGGACCAAAGATGACCTGGGATTAACATCATTAATGAGAGAGCCATACAAGCCAGAACCATATTGAATGACATCATTTGGTTATAACAATAGAACAGAAATGTGTCTCATTGCTGAGATCTGTCATTTGAAGAAGGTAAAAGACTGCATCTGATGTGATAAGCCCCGGAAGTTTCCCTAGGGAAGGATGCATTTTTTTTTTAAGTAGGCTCCACAACCAGCATGGAGCCCAGTGAGGGGCTCAAACTCACGACCATGAGATCAAGATCTGAGCCAAGAACAAGAGTCAGACAATTAACCGACTGAGCCACCCAGGCGCCCCTGGAAGGGTGCATTTAAATGAGCTTTGCAAGATTTGCCTGGTAGAGCATAGGTTAAGGGCATCTTGGCAGAAATAATAATTACAATAAAATATGAAGGCATGTTTAACGTGTATTCCACCAACTTTTGGTGACACTGACATTTTAACCACAAGGCAACTAGACCTGGCATTTCAGATGTGGGTGGTGGAGATTCTACAGAAGATGCCTGGGGTGGGAGGGGAAGGCTGCATTCCCAGTTCCTCAAACGTCAACACCACACAGAGTCATCTCCTAGATTGGAGGGAGGGAGCTACCAATCTTCAACGTTCTCTCTCACATGGGAATGGGTGACAGGTAATGTGGGCATCCAACCAAACGGCTGGCAAACAGAGGGCTTGGGATTCAGGGGAAAATGACTCACCAAAGATGTAGAAGATAAAAGGCCAGCCCAAGGCCTGTGAGATTAGTCCCCCCACGCAGAGGATGATGAAGGACCCAAACGCTGCCCCTGAAGAGAAGAGGGACAAAAAAGGCACGTTATGAAGACAGCAAAGTGCTGAGATTGAGTGGCCTCCCTGGACATTGTCCCAACAGAGTGGAGGCAGACGTAGAATTACTGAGTGAGGAGAGTATTTCTTCCTGTTCACAGATCTCCCCTAGTAACATCATGTGAAGTACTTAGAATTGATAAACAAGAATGGTATGCCTCCTGACACTTCAAGAGCTCCTTAACACCAATGAGCCCAGTACAAATCCCTTAGTTTGTCATAGAAACTCTGCAATCATAGCCCACCAGTATTTCCTTAGAATCAGAGTTGCATTCTGGCAGGGTGCAATATGAGGTTGAGGACAGGAAAGAAAAGTCTTACACAGATTAATAAGATACAGTCTCTGACCTCAAGGAGACTTCAGTCCAGCTGGAGAGAAAAGCATGAGCCAAATTCACTATTACAAATATAATATAATGTAGACTTTGGAATTTGAACATATTTAACAGAGATCCACAATAAGAAACGCATTTTACATGGCAACACTAAACATACACAAATACATACACATGCATAAAACTCAAACAAAAGTTTCATGAGTCAATACTTAGACTCACCATGTGTAATGCACTCCAACATTTTCTGTTCTATTCTATTTTGTTTTTAAATACTGGTTTTGACCCACTACATTAATTTTATGACCCCTGTATGGGTCCCAATCTGCACTTCGGGGGAAAAGAAGGATGTGGAATACAGCTACAATAATCAACTACACTATGCTATGGATGTATACAAGAGGAGAGTGTTGAAGTTGACAATGAGGCTTACAAATTGTTTACATGAGCTAAGCAGTGAAATGGATGGATTTTGGGTAAAAGAAGCTAGGAGTAGAGGACCTTCCAGGAAAATGGGCCAGGATGGGAGAGCCAGAGAGAAGGTAAGTGCAGATTGTAGGTGGTGTGACGTGAGCCTTGCTTACAGAGGGATGCTGAGTGGCAAAGCAGATTGGGACCATATAGCAGCCGATCTTTGTATCCACGCAATAAGGAGATCCATTTTTGTCTGCAGTCATGGAGGAACGCATTGAAGTCCAAGCAAGTGAGCAAAGATGCCTTATCTGTGCTTTAAGGAGGTAACTTGGCTTTGATGGGAAGAGAAGTCTGCAGGGAACAAAGCTGAGGAGAGAGAAGACTAGCTGAGAGTGATGTGGTTTTGGAATATAGGTGAGGTTCGGTGGGGTGAGGTCTGGAGCCGATGACCAACAAAGAATTCTTGAGACGTCTTTGGTGCAAAATGGTGGTTTATTAAAGCCTGGGGACAGGACCCGTGGGCAGGAAGAGCTGCTGCCCTGGGGTTGGGAGGGGAGGCTGATTATATACTGTGGGGCTGGGTGAGGTGAGGCAAAGGGAGGTTTTCAAAAGGACTTTCATATGCTAAAGAGGACCAACCAGATACCAGAGACCTTGCCATTGTCAAGTCAAGGTTGTTTTTCCTCCTCTAGCAAGGCGTTAACATTAAGATAGTTGGGGGCTTCCTGGAAGAATATCACACATATCCCACCCAGGAGTGGGAGTTGTGGGCTGTCAGCTTGTGCTTTGTCCTCCGCTAGCCTTCTGCTCCCTCATCAAGAGCATTTATAGATAGAGAAGACAGGACAACTGCAATGGAAGGAGCCAGAACGCAGGAGGTTTGCTTTGGAGTAAAAAGCATCTGTAGGATGCAGCTGTACATTGGAGCTGGGAGTGAGAGGCTTGAGGGAACCTCACTTCTATTCTGCAAGTATACACTTCCAGTGCTACCAGTTGGGGCAAATGGCAGTGATAAAATCATTTAAGTCCTTGGTGTGATCTGATCACATGCCCTGGAGAGGCAGACGGCGGGGCGACTGAGAGTGCGCTCTGGGGTCAAACTGCCTAGGCTCAGATCTCAGCTCTGTCACAGGCTGGCTATCGGTATTTGGGCAATTTACTTAATTTCTGCATATGTTAATTCCCTCCTTTGTAAAATGAGAGTTTAAAAATTGTTAATTATCAGAGAGGTGCTGTGAAGATTAGCTCAGAATAGCAAAGAGCTCAGAAATCACGTGGGCTCTTTAAACTCAACTTTCCAGCCTGATTTCTCTCCTTACCACTGTGAAATCTGATAGTCTTAATTCTCACGTGTATATCTTTGCCAAAATAGTGTTTATACACCATGGGTAAGTATTATATAAGCTTACTTGATCTTTTTTTTTAAAAGACTTTATTTATTTGAGAGAGAGAGTGTGAGCATGAAGGGGCCAGGGGCAGAGAGAAAGACTTCCCACTGAGCAGAGATCCCTTCAGGGGACTCAATCCCAGGACCCTAAAATCATAACCTGAGCCAAAGGCAGATGCTTAACCATCTCAGCCACCCAGGCGCCCCTAAGTTTACTTGATCTTTTTGCATTTATGCCGATTTAAGTTACAGACATTTTCTGACAATGCTTTGCTGACTACCCAAGCTCACAGTGGCCTCTTGCTTCTGAGCCTTAGTAGATATATGGCACTGACGTATCTTTCTTTCTCTCACAGGTGTTATGTAACTGTCTCACACTGTCAAATTTCTGGGTAGCACTTTCTCCCTCTCCCCCCAAAACATCCCATGCAGAGAAGGGAAGATGCGTCGTCGTCTGGGGGCAAAGCAGATTACAAAGCTGTCATCCATATGCACATCCTTACCTGAGCCCGCAATGCTGGTGAGCTTGCTTCGTTCAAGTGGGGGAGCCCACTTGGCCCAAATTGTAAACTGACCTGTCCATGCCATTCCCTGAAAGGAAAATCATTAAGACCTTTGATCTCCAGTAGAATTAGGGCACCTGTATCCCACTCAGAATGAGAAAGTAGCTGGATACCTGGGCCATGCCCTGGATTGTCCGAATCACAATAACCAAAATCACTCCGAAGTCAGCAGCCAACGGCGTAAAGAGGGTGAGAAGAGAGGAGATCAGCAGACCAGCACCAAGCATCTGCTTTGCTCGAAATATCCCTGCTAAATATCCACTTGGAATCAGAGTCACTATTATCCCATAGCTGATGGAGCTAAAGATGATACCCTGAGTCTCTGGGCTCCATTCATATACAGAGGCCTGGTGGGGGGTGGAGGGGAAGAA
Organism: Leptonychotes weddellii; assembly: GCF_054177405.1. Taxonomy (NCBI): domain Eukaryota; kingdom Metazoa; phylum Chordata; class Mammalia; order Carnivora; family Phocidae; genus Leptonychotes; species Leptonychotes weddellii. Next base: position 1,771,731 of record NC_138376.1, on the reverse strand, counting down.
AGAAAATTATTTGCTAAGAAGTTCTGTTATGAAAATCTACTTTAAAACCAGTGCTGCTTAGGGTTGGTGGGATTCTAGTATAAAAATCTACTTTTCGGTATTTTTTTTTTGTTTTTTTAAAAGATCTTACTTATTTTCTTTAAAATTTTTTTTTATTTAAGTTCAACTTAATTAACAAATTGTGTATTGTTAGTTTCAGAGATAATTTAGTGATTCATCAGTTGTATTTTTTACAGAACAGATATCCCACCTCTTCCAAACAAACAACCAATTATACCCCTAATCTGCTCCTTTCACAGGGGGAGTAAAATCAAAAGAAATGAAGAAGGAAAGAGATAAAGAAATGAATACACGATAGGAAGATATTAAATGAAAAAAGGCCATTGAGAGATATTTCATCTGAAAAAGAGCTTCCTTTAAATATTTGCTTCTGAGAAAAGTTAGGGGACATGTTGACTCTCATTTCAAAAATTAAAAAAAACACAACTTTACTGACCTCTCATCAAAATTAGTCCTTAAAATCAAGTTTAGGAATTATGGTCTGCCTTGGCAGAGATGACTTCCTAAAACACATATTGCATATTAATAAGATCACATTCTTCTCATGATGTAAGCCAATAAATAATTTTTGGTAGCCTACTAGATATGTGGCATCATGCTATAAACTGAAGTAAAGAAGCAAAAATACATACATATATATATAATATAAACTATTTTTATCCATTTATAATAATTATAAATAATGCAAGATATATGATTCAGGTGAGAATTCAAGTTTGAGGATAAACATCAGTAAAATAGGGACTTTGAGAAGAGGGAAGAACAATTTGCAAAGATCCCAGGAAGGAAGCAATACTTGATCCATCCTTTGAAGAATGACGATGATTTGCACAAAGAGAAATAGGAAGATTCATTTTTATTGAAGAGCAAAAGTGAACTTGTAGCATTTGAAATGATACCAGATGAAGAGAAACTAACCAGGGCTCTGATTTACTCAGAACCTGGGCCACTGAGAGCAGATCTGAATGTGCTGAGAAGTGGGGCCAGATTTTGGAGGAGCAAGCACATCAAGAGAGAAGTTTGGCAACTTGAAGGTATCCTGGAATCTTGAGCATGAGAATGTGAATGTGTAGGATGAATTATGGAGAAAAGACTGGAGGCAGAGAGGTTATTATAAATAAGCTGGGGCCAAGGTAATAAAGTCATGAAATACAAGGGTGACATTAGGAATGTACAGTAAATGATAGTTTAAAGAAAAAATTTAAAAATAAGGTGTAATCATAATTCTCATACAATATTGGGATAAAGATTTTATTTAACTCATTGATTAATAAGGGAATTGGTAAGATGTTACAACTGGTCCAAAGAGAATTCAAAGACCCATAAGTAGGAAGTAATACTGAATTAGATTTTAAATATATGGCAAAATTGGCTTATTCAACTAAGTGGCGAGTGAGGAGAGTATTAATTGATTTTCCACAGGACAAAATTCATTTGCAGAGCCATGGCAAAAATCCCTTGCATTACTATTTGTTATATAGAACTTACAGAGTTGCAGAATGGCCCCAAGACAAGGAAAGGTGCAGAGATCTACATAGAATCTGGCAGAAGGATGTGCTCTGTGCCAAGTTTTTCATGGAAGACACCTAGTATTCTGTTTCTTTGTGGAAGTTTTCACAATTTTTTCTATAGTCCCCCCCACCTTATAATCATAACAATCTCAATGAAGGATTATTTTTATCACAGAGGTAAGAAATCTCTCAAAAACAAAATTCCAGTCTTTTTTCGGTTGGTCATTGAAAATTCATGCTTCTATGCTTCACAGAATCAAGATCCTTCGTTTCAAACTGGGTTTTCCCTCTCGACAAAGAACCTCATTCTCCATGATACTTACCCCTGTATTAAATTCCTTCATGGATCTGCTGGGGTTGTTGAGAGTGTCTGCAAGAGGTCCTTCTGTGGAGGCATTGGGCAGACCATGCTGCTGAGTGCTGTTCACCATGGCGATGATTGCAATGCTCAGACTCACACGCTGGGTTATCATGGTGAAATTTGAGAAGTGCATGATGAGAGCCAGTCCATAGCGTAAGGAACAGAAATCTGGACCTAGAGGACAATATGGAAGCACACAATGAACATCCTGACTGAGGCCATCTTTCTACGTGTCCCATGGCTAAATCTGAAAAAAACATCAGAGACCTCACTCAGCCCCACGGCCTTTTTTCACTGAAATAACCACGACTACATACAACGTTCCTTTGCCATATTCTTTAGTTCGCTGGAAGAGAATCAATCTGGGATCTTACAGTCAAGTAAAGCAAATATGGCCTTTTTTCCCAGAGGTATGGGAAGCAGATGGTAACTACAGGAAAACCTAAGTGAAGGCATTTAGATCACATTGTCCCAAAATAAACTGAATGGGGGAGACAGTGGCAGAGCCGGTGATAAAACCCAAGTCACCCAGCTGCAAGTCAGAAGTCCTGTCTGTTCTGCATATTCATTCACCATAAAGCTTGGAAGTTTATACTTAGAGAACTGCTGTTGCAGGAAGCTAACCAAACCTCCAAGGATTCTCTTTGAAATATTTGAGAGAGAGTGTGTGTAGATGAGCATCTCCACTGATTCCTTGGTCTGATGTTCACTTGGAAACATTTTTGTTGGGTGTCACTAGACCTGACTGCATATGCATTCAGCTCTTAAAAAACTAATGCAGAGAACCATCTTTACTGAGTTTGCAGGTGATACAGTGCTGGACAATTATTCCATATGTTACAAGAACAACACATTTTCTTTAAAGATTTATTTATTTATTTGAGAGAGGAAGGGCAGAGGGAGAAGGAGAGAGAGAAGACTCAAGCAGACTCCCTGCTGAGCGTGGAGCCCGACACGGGGCTCAATCTCAGGACCCTGAGCTGAAATCAAGAGTCAGCCGCCTAACCAACTGAGCCACTCAGGTGTCTCCAAGAATAACACATTTTTTGAAAAGTCCCCACAAAGTGGAACAATGGACCAATATTGCAAGGGTTCCCAAGTGAATGATGGATTCGATTTTTTTTCTGTGAATTTGGAGAACTAGAACTAAGGAGAAATAAAGAGAGGACCTGTGAATAAGCAGATAAAAATATAATGAAAGAAACCATTTTTAATGGCCAAATAGGCTCAATGATAGGATTATTTGCCTGCAAAAGAGTTATTCCTATGCTACTGGAGGATTCCAAGCTCTGGGAAATAGCCAGCCACTTGGCAATAACACTATAGAAGAATTCATACATAGGTTGTTTAAAATGACTTTTTCAAGATTTATTCCATTCCTTATGGCCCAGTATTTATTGGTCATTTGGCTTGATTTCTGATAAGTAACTCAGTGGGGCTCCCTAAACAAAAAAACAACAGGTAACAGAATGAGGGGCTGGAGCTAGTACAATGTTCTATTGAGTCTTTGAGTCTTTATAACGGGTGACATGATTAAAAAAAAAAATTCGGAGGAGAAAGCAAGGAAAAGAACAGCACTGGAGATGAGTGCCCACTCTTCCATGAAGTGCCTGCAAACCAGAGGGGAGGGTTTACCTTTCCTGGTGGAAGACTTCTTGTCCATTTGGCTTCTTTGGGAAATAGTGGCACAGTGTGTGAACTTTCCCTCTGCCCTGAATCTCTTTGACCACGACTGGGTTTTATCTATGGGATGAACAACAGTCCAAAACAAGACACACAAATAACTTTTCATGTGAATGTGGCCTTCTCTGAGTATCAAAGTTTTGATCCAACACAGCTATGTGATTTACATTTTGCAGTACACTCTTGTTAAGCTAACGGAGGACTCGGTTTTTATAAGAAAATCGGGCTATGTGACTTAGAACTGGTTGTTTAAATTCTGCAACTATCCCTTCGCTCATCTGTTCAGTAAGAATCAGCCTCTTTCTGAGTGCTGCCCCAAGAATTGAATGAGAAACTTGCAAACCACAGAGAACTGTGCAAAGGCGAGGAGTACTGTGGCTGCGGGTGGATCAGAGGACAGGAAAGTTAAATAAGCTCAGGAGCTGACAAGAAAGTTCCAGAACACCCTTGCTTTCCTTATGACCGTGTTTCTGTTCCTTCTGGACAACCAGAACAATGCCACATTGGGTCTTCTCTGAACAAGAAGGATGACATTGCGTAACACTTAGGTATACTCATTTGAGGCTCAGAAATGTTTCCTGCTGTCTTTGCTACACACAAATTGGACACTTCATTGGACTGAAAAGTTCTTCAGACCATCTGTAAAATCACAGAGTGGGACTTTCTACTACAATTACAAATAAACCCAGTTCTTTTGACAGGAAAAGCGAATTCATGATCCCCAAGTGGACATGTTTAACTTGATATTTGTATACCGGCCGAACTCTCTTTGCGGATACATACACATTTCTTTTAGGAACAATCCTTATCCTCAGAATACTGTCAGTTTTGCAGCTGTCCCTAAACTGAAGCCTCCATGACTTTATAAATACATGTATCATGCTTATATTTCATCACCCAGAACTTTGCCTTCTTTCTGCACATCAACTTAACAAGAATTATCTGCACCCTTAGGGACGTTCATATTCCATGACTTTAGGACAGAGGCTCATAAGGAACGGTAAGATGAAGAGTTTTGTCCAAAAAATTCTTTGCAGGATTAGTTATTACAGCATAATATTGGAGACAAATTAACCTAACCAAAAGGTTTTTAGTGAGTCAACTTTAATAGATTCTTATGATGGACTTTCTTAAAATAACATCCCCAAGATGTTGACGACTGTGAGGGAAATGCGGGTACTCTCGAGTACAGAGCAGTGGCCGTGCCCGTGTTGATTCCTGCACATGCGCAGAAAAAGAAAAAGATTCACACAAGTACCAGCCGGGGCTAATTCTGGGTTATAGAACACGGTGCTCACATTATTCTTTACGATTTTCCAGATCCACCTAGTGATTTTTTTTTTTTTTTCCAAATCACAGATACTCATTTTATACCCGGAGGAATCTAATTGAAAAAATGGTAATTAGGCTTCGTTAGCATAGACAGGATAGCCTTCTGCTTGCCAAAGTTTCTAGAATTCTAAGAATAAGATCTCCCCCTCGAAGTTTTGAAATTTTCTCATTTGTTTACCCTGACCTAAATAGATGCCCAGTGCCTAAACCAGACAAGGTCAGCACCAGGAAACATGTTGGCTTTTGTCCTGCTGTGGAAGGCTTTCAAGTCTTGCTAACATCTGGATGGTGTCAGAAGCCCAGTTCAGTGCTTTTCACTCAGATCCTAGCTGAAGCACAATGGAAAGGACACCTCGTTTACCTGGAGTTTGGACCACTCTCTAGCTGATTTACCTTGTTAGGTAAATTCCCAAGACTTGCCTAAAGGGAACTTCCTTGCTGTACATGTGACTACTAGTGTCCATACTCCCCTGAAAGCTTTCCCACCAACCTCACCACTCAGTCTGAACTCTAGAGCTGAAAGACACTCCAGAGATCCTCTGGCCCAACTGTTCATTTTGCTGGTGAGAAAATCGGTGTGCAGGATGTCTGAGAGGTTGACTCCCAGTCACATGGTTTACAGAGCCAGCACCAGCTCTCCGGATGGCCAGACTGTTACTTATCCTATCTGTAAATACACTTTCCCTTTATGTTCCTGTTTTAAGCTCAGCTTAGAACACAATAGGGTAGCTTCATTTTGAGATATTCTACAGAAGAATTCATATGGCTTTAAATGGTTTTAAACATTTATTCCAGAAGGAAATTTGATGATGAAAATACTTTCAAGTGGAGCTTTGAATATTGAAGAGAAGAAAAATGACTAGTTTTTCTTGCTTTTTGTTTGTTTGTTTGTTTGCTAGTGGAATTGTATCACAGACCTGTCACTTCAGCTGTCCTCCTTCCACTTGTTGCCATCCCTACCTTAGTTTTATGATTTCACATACTGTTTTGAATTTTGTCTCAATAGCTGATTTCACTTATTAATTTCCTATTTCCTTTGCATGGGACAAAGAGAGAAATTGGGCAGACATCCCAAACTACTCTACACTAGGGTCTCTCAGTGATGTAATAATGAAAACTACTTTCCCAAAATAATCACAGAAGCATATGAAATGCTGGGGTCTGAGCCTTATCATGACTGATATGAACTCAGAGACAGTGGGTTGAGTCTTAGTCCAGTTGTAAACAGTTAAGGACCTTCCCATTCAGGAGTGACACTTCTAAAAACTAGTGAGTCCTAGCACCAAAGCTCTAAGTAAATATAGAAAAATTGAATAGACAGTAAACGAAAGTTCTTCCTTTTAAAAATAATTTGATGATACAGTATAGAGTTGTAGTTGATATAAATTAATAATGTCAACAATATAGTTTATGCAGAAGCAAAAGAGCAGTCTTTTTTCCTATTTGTTTCAGTCTGGAGCCCACTATTTTGTTAGAGTAGTCTTTTTATTGCTCTTAGATTTCCCCTAATCCTCAGCCTGTCTTGCATCATCTCTGTTAGTCGAGTCCCCCAGTTTACTCAGAGTAAATGTTACATGTGGTTGAAGAGTATGAACCTGTAGTTCAAAGGGTATCCAGGGACCAAGCTCTTCTGTGCCATTTACAATCTGGGTAAACCAGATTGTGCATTTTTCATAAGCTACCAGAGCTTTAATTGAACAGGAAATAGAAAAAAAAAAAAAGAGGTAATATGGGGATGATATTACTTCACGGGACAGTTGTGAGTGGAAAAAAAATGGTTTGAAGCATGTCTTCTAAATGTAAAGTATGCATTGTAAACTGTTACTAATAATCAACACTCACAAGATTGGCACTCGGGCCCTCTCAGGTTAATAAGTACAGATTTAGAGCAGATAAAATACATTTCTCTGGAAGTGCTTTTGATTGATTGTTAAATTGGTTTTAAACATGTCCTTTTAAAAGAAGGTTCTTCTGAACTAGAATCCACGAGATGGGGGAAGAAGGGATGCATCTTGCTACAGACATCAGAGAACATGCGAAGAAGCAATGTTTTCAATGTTAGTAAAACTGAGGCCCCTTTTTATCACCTGCCTACCTTTCTGAAAGATTCTACCTTTATTTCTGCCTACCGTGCTGAAATAAAACTTGTTATTCCAGTAGGTCCTTTAAGTCATGCTGTCAATTCACTTATGGATTTAATCATGAAAAAAGAAAAAGAAAAAGTGTATCAAGCACCAATAGTGGGTGATCCTAGAAAGCAGGGTAAGGCCCAAATCAGGGGCAATTGGGTCACTGCCTTGGGGGACTCACAGCTCAGCTCACCAGGAGATCCGCAGGAGTGCCTGTGCTCCTTTCTTCCAAGAGACAACCTCAGGCTTGTCTTTCAGGCCTGTACGAGCCCAACTGTGCTTTGGACCAGGATCTTCTCTGGCAGATTGGGAGAAGGCACCTTCACTGAGTTTGCGCCTAGGGCTTCCTCCCATAGCACCATAATCATAATCTCTCTGGGCACCTTTCCTGAGCTGTCCGATGAGGGCAACTAACTAGGTGAGCTCTACAAGCATACAGGTGTTCTTGCCTTTAATCTTATTCACAACTTCATATTCTCCTTTTCTTGAGAGACAATCTCAAATATACATAGAAATCTGAAAAGACTCATTTGCCACAGTCCCCAAGCCCAAACCTGGTTAGTTCTGATCCAGTATTTTTTCCCACCGTGAAACCCATCCAACTCATCAAGGTGTCACAGCTAATACGGAATCCTCAGAGAATTGCCCAGTGTCCATTGGCCCTTGTGGCCTTTCAAGCCTTGTTCAATTGAATCGATTGAATCGATTGCATGCTTTAGAAAGTCTCTTCTTCATTTTGGAAACAGAAACCATTCCCAGGTGGGAATCCTCAGGCTGCTGTTAACGGTTTTCCTCTGACTTCCCCTCAAACTGTTCCCTCCCTTTAATGGATCTCTGATTGATTAGTAATTATCCTCTGACCCAAAAAGAAGAAAAGCACTTACCTTCACCATTAAACCAGTATTTTAAGCCCTAGACTATAAGGCTCCCTGAAGAAGTTTCTATCCTTTCCTCCCTTTCAAATAATTCCACAGGGTTTCACAAGGATAAGTAATGAGCCATGTGGCAGTCAGACAGCATCAGGTCTGGCCTACATCCTCAGAGCAGAACACCTGAGTCTGACTCTGCTGCTTAATTTTTAACTTCATTTTCAAGTTCTCACTGATAAAATGAGTATCTCAAAAGGTGACATCATGTTTTTCTGCTTTGAACTGTGCATACAACCAAAAAAGTCAACAAACATTTTTCCTGAAAGGAAGGTGGCATGGTTTGGATGAAAGAACAAGGCTCCTGGGATTGAAGAGATGAGGTGAACCCCACCTTCACTTCCTAGTGTTTTCTGCGACCTTGGACAAGTCACTTAATTAACCTCTGTGAATTTCATTAGTAAAGCAAGGGTTATAACACCCAACTCATGGGGTTATTATGCAAATTAAATGAAATACTTATGCTAACTGGTAGTCAGTTGTCAATAAATGAGATGTTTCCACTAAGGGATTCTGCTAAGTCATCTAGACTTTCCTTAAGCTTTTGGTGCCCACTTTCTAATAAACTTTGGCTAATCCGATATCCTTTCATGAAGCTACCCTATGTTGGGGAACGTCATCAAAAACATGTGGCCACCAACTGACCCATGAGCTAGGCTTGGGCACTCAAAGGTTCTTCAGTCTCTCCTCTGTCCCGGGAATGTGGGTCCCACTTGCCTTTTCTGTTCCCAGAGGCTGCTCCAAGGACGTAACCTTGAGATGGTGATGTGGTGTTGAGAACACCTGTAGGATATGTGACTGAGCACAGTTAGGGCCTCTATAAATTTCTAAGATTTGGAGGGTGGGTGCAGAGATCCATTGCTGCCACCCATGATAAGGGTCGTGCCCTTTGCTATTATTAAAATGGCCACCTGCCGACCTGGAGTGACTGCCTCTGTCTTCAGTCTCTCTGTCCTCTGAGTACAGGGGCCAGCTTCCGATTACACTCAGGATGCTCCCAAGAGGGTGGCAAAGCAACACCCTGCACCCTTCCTTCCTGTTTCTTATCTGAGCCTTTCATACTCCAATCTCTGCTTGACTCCTGATTCTTGGGTTATGTCTTATTTATGAATTTTATTTTTTGGTCTGTGGTTGCTACTGGATATTTCCAGCTTGATTCTTGACCCTTATAAAATGAGGTGGGGGCCCGCCCTCTCTCACTTTATCGGCGTCGAACTGCCTTGGTGGAGTTTCCCTGTGGGGTGGGTCTCACCATACTCCCACAAAGAGCCTGCTGGAGCCAACACCCTAGTTTAGCTACTTTGTTTCTTTGTATTAGCTTCCTGTCATTGCTGTAATAAATTAACACAAACTTAGTGACTTAAAACAACACATATTTACTCTTGCAGTTCTGGAGGTCAAAAGTCCAAAATGGGTTTCACTGGGCCAAAAATCAAGGGGTCTACAGGGCCACACTCTCCCTGGAGGCTCTAGGGGAGAACCCATTTCCTTACCTTTTCCAGCTTTTAGAGGTCACCAGCTTTCCTTGGCTCACAGCCCCTTCCTACATCTTTCAAGGCAGCAGTAAAACATCTTCAAATCTTTCTAACTCTGACCCTCCTGCCTCCCTCTTTATAAGGACCCTTGAAATTATATTGGGCTCACTTGGAAAATCCAGGAGAGTCTTCCCATCTCAAAATCCCTAACTTAATCACACAAGGGATGTGCCCTTTGCCACACAAACTAACGTATTCACAGGCTCCAGGGACCAGGATGTAGAAGTCTTTGAGTGGCATTATTCAGCCCACTTTTAAGTCACAGAGGAGTAGCAGGGAGAATTGAAATGATAGTTCCTTCCTCCCTTTAACGAAAATTCTGGTTATTGACTTATTGTAAAGTCATCGAGTACATGATCAGCCAACAAAAATGGTTAAAAAGAAGACATGTGAGGACTTTTCTTTTTTTTGCCTAGTCTGCCCCAAAGACGGTGTGACATTTTCTAATTTGCTTGAGGGCACCGCATGACTTGGCAGTAGTCCTGGTAGAAAAAGTAGCCAAGGGGGGCCTGCGTGGTTCAGTCGGTTGGTTAAGCATCTGCCTTCAGCTCAGGCCATGATCCCGGGGTCCTGGGATCGAGCCCTACGTCGGGCTCTCTGCTCAGCCGGGAGTCTGCTTCTCCCTCTCCCTCTGCAACCCCCCCCCACAGCTTGTGCTTTCTCCCTCTCTCTCAAATAAATAAATAAAATCTTAAAAAAGAAAAGAAAAAGTAGCCAGAAGTGGATTCCCCCCCAAATAGGAGTAAATATACTAAAGGAAAATCCATGGTGTCCAATGCCAAAAGTAAGATTTAAACTATATTCTTCAAGCTGCATATTTTGTTTAAATAGTGTAATCGTATAGTTGAGTTTTGCAAGCTCCCTGAAGGGATCCCCTGTGTTTTTAAAATCTCTATATTCACAGCTCCTGGCACAGTATCTGGCCTATAGTATGTGTTCATTAAACTTTAATTTACTGGTGGATGGATTCTAGAGTCACACTCACCAACAAGAATCAAGATTTCTGTAGCTGGTCCAAGCCCTTCACCTTCCATCATGATTTTCACATAACAAAGTGTTGTTAAATCAACTCCGGGAGCTACATACTAAAAGAACGAGTATCTGTAACTTATGTGTAAATATCAAGAGTAATGTAGCAGAAAAGATCAGAGGTCCTTAGAAAGTTAGGTCTTTCTGGCCTGGCGTTAGCTGTTTCCAATCAGAGCAGTTTCATGCCACACTCTTTTTTGAGAATTTACTATGTTCCAGATGTGGTGCTAGCTTCAGAGAACACCGATTTGTTTAAGACCTGACCCATGACTCCACAGAGGTCGGAGTCCACTGAGTGAGACTATACACAGACAGACAACTGGGGTGAAAAGTGAAGAAAACAAACAAGACACGCATGAATGGAGATACCAGGAAAGAGCAGCTGAGGACCCCACCAACACAGGGGTGTCGGGGGAAGGCTTCCAGGAGGAGGCACGGCTGTGGTCAGTCTTCACAGGTGGTGTGGGTGAGTCAGCGACGTAGGGGAAGGACCTTCTGGAAAGAGCAAAGGCACAGAGGCATTGTGTGGGGAATTGCAATCCTTCAACACGACCAGGGATTAAAGTACAAAGGCACGAAGGGGATTTGGAGAACTGACGGCAAACATGGGAAAGATTTTTTCTTTTAATCAATTGCTTTCCCCAGTAGTAGAAATAACTGGCCAGGAAAGGAAATAGAAAGGCATTTTTAATGTTCTCTAACAAGAAAAACTGCAAAATTTTTCAGAATCTCTTTGAACAAGAAAAGCATGACTCCAAGAAAGAAAACAATAAAATTTTATTAAAGGACATAAGACAAGACCTCGCTAAGTAGAACTATGTACTATATTGCTGGGTGGGAGCACTTAATATCATAAAAATGTTGATCCTCTTGGAATTACTAAATATATTCAGTGAAAATCCAATTCAAAAAAAGGTTAGCGTCTGCCCTGGGCTCATGATCCCAGGTCTGTGATCAAGCCCCGCATCGGGCTCCCTGTGCAGCAGGGAACCTGCTTCTTTTTTTTTTTTTTCTTCTTTTTCAAAGATTCTATTTATTTATTCATGAGAGACAGAGAGAGAGAGAGAGAGGCAGAGGGAGAAGCAGGCTCCCAAGGATCAGGGAGCCTGATGTGGGACTCGATCCCAGGACCCTGGGATCATGACCTGAGCCGAAGGCAGACGCTTAACCATCTGAGCCACCCAGGTGCCCCAGGGAACCTGCTTCTATCTCTCCCTCTGCCTGCCGCTCCCCCTGCTTGTGTGCTCGCACACTTGTGCACTCTCTCTCACTCTCTCTCTGTTAAATAATTAATAAAATCTTAAAAAAAAAAGGAAAACTGGAAGGGCAAACTGGAAAGAGCCTAAAAGCCCATCAATGGGAGACTAACTGAACAGATTGCAATACACCTTTATATCAAAAAAAGTGAGCAACAATTTAAAAGAATGAGTTGCATCTGTACTTTTTGACTTGGATGCTTTTGTATAATGTCATAGAATTTAAGTGAGTAAAGCAGATGCAGAGTACATAGAAAGGGACCCCCATTTTTTTCTAAATATTTACACACGAAAACCCAGTATCTATGCACCTTTGTATGAGATTCTACGAGTCAGACCTGGCTGTTAACTTTGGTTATCTGGTGTGGGTAACTAATGAGTTGGTAAAAGACGCTATAAAACTACACAAAAAGGTGACTACAAAAAATCGGCATTTATAGCCCATGCCCGTAGAATTGTGTGTGTGTAGATGTGCATAAATACACGTGTATGTATTTGTCTGTGTGTGCGCGTGTGTATACTGGTGCATGTATTTCTACGCCCACATGAACACACAGGGGCACAGATGGAAAGAGAGCGAGAGAGTCACAAACAGTTTAAGATAATTAGCGCTGTGGAAAGGGATATGCTTGACTTTCTTACTTAGGTTTTTCCTATATTGTTTAAAGTTTTATACAAAGAGTGTTTATTTATTCTGTAATCAGAAAAAGAAAAAGCCCATTTTGATTTTAGAAACACCCAAAGCACCTAGATCATACACTCCAAGTCAGGGAATAGTGGGAAATCTGGGGGAGAAGTCAGCAAGACCAGGTCGCAAAGACCTTTTATGTAATATTTAGGAGTATGGATTTTATCTTGTGGTTTCTGTACTTCCTCAACACAAAGCTATGCAGACACAGAAATAGGAATGCACGAGCAGTGTAGCCAATGAAAATGGTTAAAAAGAAGACAAATGAGGACTTTTTTTTGCCTAGTTTGCCCAGAAGAAGGCAGGAAAAACACAAAACATTTTTCTGAAGTGCCAGTTTTATGCAGTACTTTGAGGAACATGTTGGTTTACTTTTATTCATTTATTTTTTTAAAAGATTTTATTTATTTATTTGACAGAGAGAGAGAGAGCACAAGCAAGGGGAGCAGCTGAGGGAGAGGGAGAAGCAGGCTCCCCGCTGAGCAAGGAGCCCGATGTGGGACTCAATCCCAGGACCCTGGGATCATGAACTGAGCCGAAGGCAGACGCTTAACCGACCTAGCCACCCAGGCACCTCTTTCTATTTGTTTTATTTATTTATTTATTTATTAAAATGTTTTATTTATTTATTCATGAGAGTCAGAGAGGCAGAGGCAGAGGGAGAAGCAGGCTCCCTGCCTAGCAGGGAGCCCGATGCGGGACTCGATCCCAGGACCCTGGGATCATGACCTGAGCCGAAGGCAGACGCTTAACCATCTGAGCCACCCAGGCACCCTCTTTCTATTTGTTTTAAACAATTTTGGTCAAATGTAAAATTTGCATAAATTCTACAAGGAAAAATATAGAGCCTTGAAAAAGAATCCATGCCAGGCTTTCTTGTGTTACACACCCAGATCCACTCTGTGGTTAAATATCACACCACCTAGTGGGGAAAAAAAAAAAAGTGACTGGGAATGATTAAAATGTTTTAAGCCAGTGTGGGGTATGATCAGGTTTATACTTTTAGGAAGTTTCATCTGGTGGTTATGTCTGATGAATGAGACCATGTACATCCCTAACTGAAAAGTGAGAAACTCAAAGTGGGGGTAACAGAATGAAACCAGACTTTTGTTTCCAAGCAGGAGGCAGATGCAGATAAGGAGTGATGAGGACAAACAAGGGCTGAACCACAGGAGCTTCACATTATGTCATTCCACGTCACTTCCTTAAGTGAACATCATAGAACTTACTCCAATTCTGGCTGCAAAATGACACTGAAGTGGAAAGAAGTTGATAAATAGAGAGGGCTCCAGATCAAGGTCCTCAAGGATTTGAGCAATTGCAAACATTGACCTCAAGTCCACAAAGAAGATATCCCCAGGGGTTCTCCAAGTAGGTAAAGACGAATTATTTCTATAAGGCCATAGGCCTTTGGTTGGGGCCTCGACCTTGGATGTGGTGTGCACCATATGGAAAAGACTCATTTTACCTCGTTGTCCCAGGTGAAAAGGAGGCTATGGAACCTCTTTCTTACCTTTTCCCTAGACCTGCAACCTAATCACAGCCTTTCAGCCCTAAGGCCCCAGATGGCAAGAAGAGACAAAGAGGGACCAACCCAGGGGCACCAAGAAAAGGGCAGCCTTTGCTAGAATTTTAAGATAAAAAGAGACTCTTAAAAGCTACCATGGAAAGCTAACATATTATCTATGAAAGGGACAACTTTTTATCCAAACAACAGATAGGACAGTGGAGGAACACCTTAATAATAAAGTAGAATACAGCAAAAGAGAGGCATAAATCACCTGTATTTGTCCTGCTCAGGGTTTGTGGTGTACTTATGATTTGAGAAATCCATGTCCTTGATTCCAAAAAATTCTCAACTACTATCTCTCCAAATACTTTGTTCTGCTCTTCTGGATCGACCTATGACATGTATACAGAATCCTTTGTCTATCTTTGACTCTTAACTGCATTTTCATATGTTTTTCTTGTCTTTCTGTTCTGTTCAGCATTCTGAGCAAATGCCTCAAAATTTTCTTCCAGTACCATAAGGCAGCACATTTGAAATTTAACATGCATATGAATTACCTGGGGAATTTACGAAAGTGTTAACTATTTCAGTGGCCTGGGGTGGGCCTGAAGTTTCACATTTCTATGAAGCTTCCAGAACGATGCTGATCCTGAAGCTATTAGCCCACTGATACTTTGTGTAGAAATGCTCTTATACTCTCTTCCACTATATTTTGTCTATAATTCAGTCCAGGAATAATATTTAGTCTAAGATTTATGTCAGCAATAAGGTTTCTTTTTTCAAGGCCAATGTTTTTTCTAGTATTTCTAAATTTTTAGAATAGTCCATTTTTCTTATCTAATTTTGACCTATTTCAGTTTCATAATTTCCTGGTGTTTTTAAGTGGAAGTGAATCTTTTATTTCCTTGAGCATTCTAAACATAGTTATCTTTGTCTGTCTTTAAAATTATTTTCATCTAGAATAAATTCGCTTGCCATTTGTTGAGTTTGATCACTGTGTTTTGGGTTTATGTTACTTCACGAATTTTGAAATTTTGGTGTGCAAACCAAATTTCAGTGTTTTTACTTGTCTGTCTCTGAATCTCTCTCCACTTTCTTCTCTCTCTCCCTCAGGGCTTACCTTGTACTGTCTAGGATTTTTTGTGTTGCTTTCACCTGCATTTTAAGGTTCACATTCCAGAACCATGCCAGGTCTTGTCCTAGCATTCGAGGTCTCCCGCCTTGCAATGATATTCTGGCCATCACAAATCTGGTCTCTGATCCTGTAGGCAGCTTGACTGAGATGCTAGCTGCCAGCCTTAGTCTGTATTTGCCTCCCTACCTCTTCAGGACTACATCTTGCTAAGGCCCAAAGCCCTGGACATATGGGGCCACAGACCAGTCTGCAGCCTCCTTCATGATGTGATAGACAGACTCAAAGATGCCTCCATGATCCCTCTCTCTTCATGTCCATGTCTGTGTTCATGTCCTTGAGTATGGATGTGACCTTTGATTTGCTTCTAACCAATGGAATATGAAAAAGGTGATGGGATGTCATTTCCACGATTATATTGTATTATGTTATATTGGCCTCTGTCTTTAACAGGTTTGCCTCTCTGTCTCTCCTTTGCAGGCTCTGAGGAAACCAGTCATTGTATTTAGGAACTCCCACATGGGAAGACACTGTAGACAACCTCTACCAAGAAATTTAACCTTTCAGTTCCGCAGCTGTAAGAAACTGGATTTTGGTAACAACCTGAGTGAGCTTGGAAGTGGCTATTTCCTCCAGTTGTGCTTTCAATGAGACCTCAGAGTCAGTCAATATCTAGATTGCAGTCAGGTAAGACCTTGAAGCAGAGAACCCAGCTAAACCATGCCTCAATTTTGGATTTACAGATGCTGAATAAAAATAAGTATGCATTGTTTTAAGCCTGTAGGACAATTTTGAAAAGCTCTAACATTTGGGTCATCAGAGCCTCGGAAGTACAGGAGAAATAGCACAGAATGGAAAAAAAAAATATTTGAACCAATATTGACTGAAAACATCTCAAATACATTGAAAGACATAAATGTACAGGGTCAAGATAATCAGAAAACTCCAAACAGGATAAAACAAACAAACAAACAAAAATCCATGATAAGGTGGATTGGAAGTACAACAGGCTGGTCTGGAAGTTCTCCTCTCAGTTGCAGAAAGAGAAAAAGATAAAAAATAAGCAAGCAAGCAAACAAACAAACAAAAAACAAATAAACAAGCCATCACAACACAAAGCCATTGGGGTAGAGAGAGATGTAGACCAGACCAAGGGAGTGATAGTGAGATTTCATATACAGAGGGGTGTGTGTGAGAGACAGAGACAGAGACAGAAAGACAGAGCCCTAGTCCCAAAGGGAAGAACCAAGCAGCCTATCTCCTCCTTAGGATCCCTTCATCTCACAGCCTAGAAGGCACAGGGTCCCTACTGAACCTGGGCCCTGGTGATATGGGTCAAAGGTCAATGGGACTTGTGGTTTTTAAAAATTTATTTTGAAATAATTTCAAACTTACAGAAAAATTGCAAGATGAATACAAAGATATCTCCTATACCCTTTACCTAGGTTTGCCAATTGTTAATATCATGCCACATTTGCTTTCTCTCCACCCATGTATCTATCTATTTACAGATCTGTGTCTCTATATATAATTGCTGAAGCATTTGAGGTTAAATGGCACATACCATCCTCTATCCTTAAATATTTTATCTCTAAATTTGAATTTCACTAACTGTCTTAATGATGTGTCTCCTAACGTTCCGCCCTCCCCCCAGTCTGGGATCACACATTGCATTTAGTTGTCATGTTTCTTTAGTCTCTTTTAATCTGGAACTGTTCCTCAGCCTCTTCATCTTTCATGACAATGAGTTCTTAAAGGGTAGAGGCTAGGTGTTCTGTAGATTCATTGAACTCCTAAACCTCACTGCAGAGTGCCCTTGGCGTCCAAAGATGTCTTGGCAGCAGCGTTCAAAACAGGGGGAAGGTCTTAGGAGCCAGAGAAAAGGGATGATCCGAGGGCTGATGGCCTTCTCGTCCCTGCACTGCTGTATCGGGCAAAGAGTTATGGACATGGCAGCACCCCCATGACCCTGAGCGGTGTCGAAGACATTGAGGAGTCTTAGGGGTAAGAGACTCTTGGAAAGGGAGACTGGTCTGAGATTGAATTGGGCGGTACTAAGAGTCAGGGGTGGGCTTTAGTCCATCTCGGGATAGAATCCACCTCAGGGCAGGTTCTGTGTGTAGGTAACAGGTCCCTGGGACCTGAACTTAGGCTGTCTGGGCCCCTTCCAAAGGTGGGGATGGGCGAGAGGTTTGAGGGATGAGCAAACCAAGCAGATTCATTCTTCACCTTCCCCCAGCACCCCAGCTCAGTGGTGGTTATGAGTTCTCCCTCCATGTAAACATCCTATAAAGGAAATGTGCAGGGAGCGGGGAGGAAGGAGACATGAGTTCTGCTAGTTGCCTCACTATGTTGGTCCCAGATTTACTTGAAACCAATCCTCCTCATGGACTCCATGCTCTTGGTTCTGGAACTTCACTGTATTCACATAACATGGAATACTTTTAATGACTCTTGACCTTTTCATATAGAGTCTTTCTGAATTCCTGGCCCCCTTCTTCCCCTGGTGAACTTTCACTTCTCCTTCAGAATGTAA
This sequence comes from Leptonychotes weddellii, assembly GCF_054177405.1. Classification (NCBI taxonomy): domain Eukaryota; kingdom Metazoa; phylum Chordata; class Mammalia; order Carnivora; family Phocidae; genus Leptonychotes; species Leptonychotes weddellii. Next base: position 1,754,043 of record NC_138376.1, on the reverse strand, counting down.
CTCAGAGGTTATCAACTCTGCAGAAGTATCCAGATTCTGCCAGGACTTGCATGCTTCTTTTTTTCCCCAGCTTGTTATAGCATGTAGGATATAAGTTTTTTTGTTACATGTTTTAGCTTTCTGGAAACTTTTAGAGGAAACAAATGATCTCTAATATAATTGGTATGTCCCCAGGGTCCAGCCTAGTGTCTGCCATAGAAAAGCTATTCAATAAATGCTTATTGTGTGAATAAATACATTTAAGAATGACTGTTTGGATGTAAATGCCGTTGTTAGCCATTTGAAGTCATCCATAAGAACAGATTAAATTTACAATTGTTTTTAATATTGATCAAAGAAGTAGTTATGCTTTCTTAAAGGCAAAACCATATGGACATAAGACACCAAAAATGCAAGAGTGCCATCTATTGATCAACATGTAAGCAAAGAGGTCACCAAGGTGCCATGTAAAATACATGTAGTTTCAATAATGTGCCTCTTATGTAGCTTATATAAAATGTGAAAGAAAGATGGAAACAAAATTAAGAGATGTTGCTATGGTATTTTCCTGGAAAATATTTTCTTCTAATAATTCATGCAAAATGTAATAATTTTATTTTTTTGTAATGATAATTTAAAATGCCATAACAGTATATCAAGAAACAATAATGTTAAATTATTAAAAGCTTTTTCCACCTCTGCCCTTCCCCCTAGATTAAGAATAAAACTAGGATGCCAATTCTCACAACTTATGTTCAGTATTGTCTGGGAGATGCCAGCCAGTGTAGTATGGGAAGAAAAGTAAAGGTTAATGTTAAATGTTAATGGTCTAAATACTCCAATTAAAAAGCTAAGATTGCTAGAATCAATTAGAAAATGGAAGAACTAAACATGTTTGCTATAAGAGAAACATCTAAAATATAAAAAGAAGGTAGAAAAAATGTACTATATAAACAGTAAGCATAAAAAGACTGGAGTGTCTATATTAATAACAGATAGATTTGAAGACAGAGAGTATTTCCAGAGATAGAGTGATATTTTGTATTGGTAAAAGGGTCAGTTCATCAGGATGATATAACAATCATAAATGTGTATGAGCTTAACAACAGAGCTCCAGGATACATGGAGTAAAAAATGGAAAGAGTAAAAAGGAAAATAAACAATTCTACAATCACAGTTGGAGATTTTAATGCCCTTCTTTCAGTAATGATGGAATAACTAGATAAAATATCAGTAAAGACATAGGAGATCTGAAAAACCCTATCAATCACCTGGAATGAATTGATACTTATAAAACATTATACTGAATATCTGCACCCACTTTCTTTTCAAGTACACATGGTTTTATTCATGATAGACCATATTCTGGACCGTAATACAAGTTAATAAATTTAAAGGGATTTATTTTTTTTTAAAGATTTATTTATTTATTTGAGAGACAGAGAGAGGAGAAAGCACAAGCAGGAGGGGCAAGGAGAGGAAGAGAGAGTCTTAGGCAGACTCCCCACCGAGGGTGGAGCCTGATGTGGGGCTCAATCTCACAACCCTGAGATCGGGACCTAACCCAAAACCAAGAGTCAGTTGCTTGAAATAGAGCACTGTAAGAGGGATCAGAAATGGAGAGGGGTGCATTTATAAATAAGTGGTCAGAGTAAGCCTCATTGAGAAGGGATATCTGAAGCTGAGGGAAGGCACCCTGGGGTTACGTGAAGGACAACCATTCCCCAAAGAGGCCACACTCAGAGTGCATGCCTTTTAAAGGAGACTACAGTGACCCAGAGTCACAGGGTTGAGTTTAGCCTCACTTATTGGAGGAGATGCATTTCCCCATGGGGCAACTCCTATGGGTCCCTCTCTAGGCCCATATTTGGGGGGCATATCTCTGAAGGCTCATCTGCATTCCCCTTCTCTTCTAACACTGCAGCTCTCTCCGGGAACTAGTCCTTCCTTCATGCAACAGGAAAGAGGCGCAAGGTGGGGCAAGCTGTCAAGACAGACTGTCATGAGGCTGTAGCTTTTCTCTTGCTGTTATTCATAGTAGCGGCAGTTTGTTTTCTTTTTGGTGTTCATTGGCTTCCTTTTCCTGATCCTTTGACAGGACAAGTTTGGGATGAGCTCTGCCTGGGTCCAGAGTCACATCCATGACAGCGAAAGTCATGGGGATCTGCCAGCATGCGTCATGGGATCAGGGATTCAGGGCCTCATTCTGCGTCTCCTGTCTGTGTGCCGGTTGCCTCAGGAGCAGCTATGTCCTGTGCTGGGCGCAGGGCCTGACACCACCAACGTGGCAGCAGGGCACCATGAGCCATGGGTGGCAAAATAACGAAGGCTCTGTGGGCGGCCCAGAGAGCACAGTGCTTAAGAGAGACCCCTGTCTGGGAAGGGAAAAGAGGAGTCCCACAGTTTGGGACCGGCAGGACCTTGGCTGGGCGAGGTCCCCCGCCCCATAGCCTGTCCTCCATTGTGCAGGCACCGTGCCGGCCCCAGCTGAGGCCACTCTCGGCTGCGCCATCGCGGGCTCCCGTCTGCAGGCCTGGGCCGCTGCCTCTGGCCGTGGAGAAGCGTCGTATTTGAATCCTCCAAGGGCCGCCGAGGGGGGAAAGGAGACACAGCGGGGGACAGAGAAGTGGGGCTGGCGTGGGCAGACTTGGGGACACCCACAACTCTGCTACTGCCACCCCTTCTCCCCACGCCCTTCAGCAGGAAGAGAAGTGCACGCGACCTAAAAACAGCACCACACAAACATCGGCCCCGAAGGCTACAGATCCCAAAGGGGGTTGGTGGCAAAATAGAAAGATCTTGACTCTCTGCGGGCTTCCTGATTTGAGATCCTCTGTGCTAAGGTCACAAATGGTTGAGGAGGTTATTCATTTGTCCTGTCTCTTTATTGCTGTCAAAGAA
>NC_138376.1:1724718-1750663 GCF_054177405.1 Leptonychotes weddellii | reverse complement strand
GTCGCGCGCCCCTCCTCAGACCTCCTTCCGGTCCCTCGCGGCCCGCCTCTCGCAGCAGTTTCGCTTCTGAGTTTGAGATCTGCGACCAGCGCGGCGGGGCCTCGGGAAGCGGCGGCAAGTGTGTGGGGGTCGGCGCTGGGGGAGGGTGGTGGGCACGGGCGTGTCCCGGAGGGTTGGGATGCACGCGTGTGTGAGGGTGAGTGTGTGAGGGGGGTCCTTGTGCGGAGCCCGCGCCGCCGGAAGCCTGCCGACCGTCGGGGCTGCTGTTGGGCCCGCGGAGTCCCCGCCGGGCCTGGGGAGGGAGGGAGGGCGCTCTCCCCGCACGCCCGGGCGTCGGGCGCGGCGGAGCCCGGTGTGTGCCCGCCGAGAAGGCACCTGCCAGGGAAGAGAGGTCTCCAGAGGACATCCTCGGTGACTGCGAGAGACGTTATGGGATGCCAGTAGCCCATCTCGCAACTTGAGCCGAAGCCCTGTTTTTATGTCTGGCACTGTCAGCAGGGAAAATAGTGGTCACCCTCCGAACTGCTTCTCGCACCTCCGCGCCCCTGCCCGCCAAGGCGCAGGGGTGGGGAGTGGGGGACAGGGCGAGGTTCCCCAAGCAGCTGCCGGCCGCAGTGGGTGCCTCTGGTCAGGCCTCCCTCCCTGTCACGGGTCGTCGGGTCCTTGCCGCTGGAGGCCAGGAGGCCCAGCCCGCGGGACGCCCCCCTCCCAGGCGGGGCCTGCCTCCTCTGCTTCCGCCCACTCCCTGGCTTCTGCAAACCCCCAGTGCTCCCGTCACCCCGAGAGCCGGTCCCCTCCCTCACTCTGCGGGAGCTCTGTTCCCGGGGACAACCCTTCTTTTCCCAGCTTTTTCCAGATCTTTCTCTCAGGTCTGAGAGGTCGACAGCAAAGACGCGTTGGTTCTTCTGGTTGCCTTATTTACTTTCGTTATCATCCCGGTTGGGGCTCCGTTGAGACTTTATTAACCTGGTGTCCTTTGTTCCCTGTGGGGTGGGAGTGGGGGCCGGCAGTGGGGTTCCAGTAGAGTCAAATTTGATGATCTCGGGGGAATCCTTCAGCGGCCACCCAATTACTTCAGGGTTACCACCAGTCATGAAGAGACAGTTCTTGATGTTTATGAGAGTAGGAAAGAGTTTCACGCTCCCTCACTGAGTTCTCTCTTGCTACAACTTTGGTGAGGAAGCCTTCCTTGTTCTCTGTCGCTGTCAGTGCTTGGTCTGAGAAAACTTTCTGCAACCAGGGAGTGTTACATATGGGCGATCATGTAGCCACCAGTGACCGCAGCTGTTAAGCAACTGAAATATGGCTAGAGGGATTGAGAAACGGAATTTTATTTAATTTTAATTAATTTAAATATAAGTGGCCACATGTGATCGTCACCACCATTTTCCACAACACAGCCTCATTTTATGTGCCATCTAAATCCCAATCCATTTCAGTGGCAGCCGGTGCAGTGCGTGGCACGGAGGCTCAGGTGAGGTGTGTTTCCATACCTTTGGATTTTCATCTCTGCCTCTAGCTCCCATATTGGAACTTGTCAGGAAAAGCCATGGCCTCAGCCAGCAAGATGAAGGAGGAAGCCAAGTGTGCCATCTGCCTGTCCCTAATGTCTGAGCCTATGAGCATCAGCTGTGGACACAGCTACTGCAAACTGTGCATCGTCAGCTTCCTTGAGCAACAGGAAACGTTAAATATGGTCCCCTGTCCCCACTGCCGGGCTCCATTTCATTTGGCCAGCCTCCGGCCCAACAAGCAGCTGGGAAGTCTCATTGACGTCATCAAGGAGATGGACCATGAGATGTTGTGTAAGGAACACGGAGAGCACCTCCACCTATTCTGCGAAGACGAGAGCCAGCTCATCTGCTGGCGCTGTGAGCGGTCACCGCAGCACAAAGGGCACCGCACGGTTCTCGTCGAGGACGTATGCCAAGACTACAAGGTGAGCGTATGTGTTGGAGGGCTTTGGCGAGTAACGCTCCCATGCTGCTCCTTGGGGACTGAGGTTATTTAGCCTATAACCTGAGAAAAGGATCCTGAAATCCTTGTCTGTCATCATGTCACCCTTCATGTCATGTCTTTCATGATACGAGAAATAGTTTCTTATGGGTCCTCATTGAGTCAAGTCCCGGCTGTCCATCCTGACCTTCAACAGGATGGTCACACTCTTGTTCCTCTCCATTCTTGCTATGATGAACATCTCCCTGCTCCAGAATGCAATGTGCTCAAACCCAGACCTGCAGGTTTTATTGCTTCGCACCATGTATATAATTTTAGAAACCACAATGTGCAAGACCATATGATACACTCTGAAAACACAGGAGACAAAGATATACCACCTTTTAGGTATCCTATAGTCTAGTGGGGAAGATAAATCAGCAAAAAGACTGCCTGGAATCAACTGGTTGGGGTGGTGAGGAGGGACACCAAGGGGTGGGGAGTGGTATCTGAGGAGTCTTCTCAGAAGTGACTCCTGAAGAACATGTAACAGTTAACCATAGATACAGGCATGGAGAAAAGAGGGGGCATTCCAGACAGAGGAGACCAAAAGTGCAAGGGATAGCCAGGGTGGGGGATGTAGGGAAAGGCAGGGGCGATGGCCTGGGAAAGGAGGTTGGCCCGGAACTGTGGTATCAACTCAGAGTCGAAATCCTAGCCCAGAATAGTACTGGCCACTGGGGGGTTTTTATTTGCAGATCGAAGGATCAGGTTGACATTGAAAAGGGCATTCTGGCCTTGAAAGTAAAAGGAGTATCTAGGAGTAAAATTCAGCTTATTCCTATAAGAAGGGGGAAAGGGGCAGTTTCACGCAAGATTCAGGAAGGGGAGCTAAAGGATTTGAAAATGATTGTTCATGGAGGATGAAGTGGAGGGAGAGGTTTGGGGCAAGTCCTGTTTCTCACTCAGAAGTAGTAAAGGAAGGCTGGCCTTTGCTGTAGGGAATGAAGAAAGGGCACAGTCCTGCCACCTTACTCTCTCTCTCTCCTGCCTAGATTTGAGAAAAATGTCCCCAGTGCGGGGCTCCTTATTCCCGCCCCCGTGAGGTGGAGGTGGGCTTGTAGTAAGGTTCTGGGTCCCCTGGATAGCAACGGCAATACAGTCTTTGACTGACAAGTTTCATAGAGCCCTTTCTTGAGAGTACTCAAGAATTAATGAGTATACTTATTGGATTTACGGAAGATGGGAGCTGATCCTTTGGTCACAACTAGCAATTTAGGTCAGCTTAAAATTGCTTTCCATAGAAACGTGAGAAACTCTTTCGAAAAATAACCCAAAAGCTTGACATAGATACAGAATCATTTTAAATTGGCTTCACGAATTACCACTCTTCAAAAGTACCAGAGCTCCCCTCCTCCATTAACTGTTTCTAGTAACTTTCGCTGACATCCTGGTCTTTCCTTCCCGACTCACCATAACACATTCAAAGTTCCATGTGCATCACTATGGCATTGGTTATGTTTGGTTCAACACATTATTTTATAAAATCTTCTTTTAGATGATGATTAGCTTGTTCTGTGTGAAGTGTTTCCCTGGCAAGACTGTAGTGGTGGATATAACCCAGGCCCTGGGGTAGTGGACGATGTTGGAATCACAGCTCGGTTCAGCCACTCAGAACCATCTATTAGTGGGAACCAGTTATTGCACCTTGGGCAAGTTATTTAACCCCTTCCTAAGCCGCAGTTTCTGCTGCACAGAAATGATGTTAAAAATCCTACCGATTGGGGCGCCTGGGTGGCTCAGTCGTTAAGCGTCTGCCTTCGGCTCAGGTCCTGATCCCAGGGTCCTGGGATCAAGCCCCGCATCGGGCTCCCTGCTCGGCGGGAAGCCTGCTTCTCCCTCTCCCACTCCCCCTGCTTGTGTTCCCTCTCTTGCTGTGTCTCTCTCTGTCAAATAAATAAAATCTTTAAAAAAAAAAAACCCCAAAAAACAAAAAAACAAAAAATCCTACCAATTGCTCAGTGCTGCCAAGGGAATCAAATATGTGATTGCACATCCAGCCCTCAGTGTGCTTCCTAAACTACCAGAAATGACTCAGTGTATATTCAGTGTTATTCTAATAGTCTTGGAGGGCTGGGGTTCCGCTTACATGCCTAATGAAGAGTTACTAATTGAATAGACTTTAGTCACCCAATTTTTCCTTCAGGAAAAGCTTCAGAACGCTGTGACAAATTTGAGGCGACTAGAAGAGGAATGTATGAAACTGAAGGTGTTCACAACAAAGCAAATAAGCGAGTGGAATGTAAGAATTTGTGTTTATTTATCTCAAGCTCTTTTCCATCCTAGAATGTAAGCATAGAGGATGGTTGGCAAAACACAATAATAATTTATTTTTACTAAACCAGACCAAATGAAACCAGATGAAACCCCAAAAAGAAACCGTTGTTTGTTTTTATGCCCCTAGTTGTCTACATCTGTGAGAATTTATCTCCAATCCCTTCAACTTTTCAGTAGTAATTGGCTAGGATTCCTGATGCCTCAGGAGAAGCAGAATTGGTACGTCTATTTAAGTTAGAGCCATCCTTGACTAGGTTTCAAATTTTAAACCCCTCAAAGTACCTTCCTGGTTTGAAGGCCTCAACTTTATTACTTTGGCACACTTACCACAGTGCAGGCTGTGGTTCAGAAATCAATCTTTGTGAACATTAAGGAAACAGAATCACTCCAGGTTGAGATTCATATTGCTCAAGCCCATGAGGCTGGTAAAAGAAGTCTCTTTGATTTATAAGGAGGGTCATAAGTGCTGCAAGAACCTATACATATAAACTGCAGACTAAGAGTCTCTAAGATGATCCCCATTGACTGACTAGCTCTGCATGATCAGAGATGCATCCCCTTTTGGAAATATTTATGTAATCCATCAACTTGTAGCCAAATCCCTCAGGCTGGTGGACCATTTTGCCTTTCTCAGGGGTCTCTTCCATCCTCTGCCCTGATCCTTTGTTTGTGGATGTTAAACTCTCCAAGGACGCTCTTACTTCCCTTATTTCTGGGATCTTGGGCCATGCGGAGGATCTTGATTATAACTGATATATACAGAAACCCCATCCATGACCCTTCTAGCACATCCTCTCAGTCATCAAAACCCTGTCTGAATTGGGGAAGCACTAGTGGAAATTGCAATTCTGTCTCTCCCAAAATGAAAGCCGGTCCCCAAAAGATGTAGCACTTGGCTTCTGTCAGTCTTACACATAACGATGATTACTGGGACCCTGGGTTGGTGGTGAATATTTCTCAGTTAACTATGATAAAATCCTGCCACCCAGACCCGCCCCTGCTGAGACCATGGACTTCCCTACTAGCCTGGTTGTCTTAGAGTCCAGGCTCAGTGATGTTTATTACAAGCTTTTGCTTCAAGAAATTTCCTCAGGCTCAGAAATACCTCCTTATGACCCAATAAAAACTCAGTTTTTTTTCTCTGTAACTGGTAAAGTGTTTGACCTCAGCCTTAGTTCCACAATTAAATTATCTGGCACTACTGCCCCTCCTTCCCCCTGCATCTTGGCTGAAGAAGAAGGAAATAAATCAGGTGACTGTAGAGAATCATGACAACTGTCCTCTCCCACATCTGAGTGCCTGCCTCCTAGGCATGACTCTGCGGCAGGGAATTTATGACTTTCTTCCAGCTCTGATGACTCAGTAGCTGAGAAAACGTTCTTCTGTGTATGTTAAAATACACATAACATAAAATTTACCATATTAGTCATTTGTAAATGTACAGTTCATTGGCATTAAGTACTTTCTCATTGTTGCACAACTATCACCACACATCTATTAGTGGGAACTAATAGTGGAAACTAATCTCCAGAACTTTTTCGTCATCCCAAACTGAACTCTGTGCCCATTAAACACTAACTCCCCATTCCTTTCTCCTCTCAACTTCTGGTAACCACTATTCTACTTTCTGTCTCTATGAATTTGACTAGCACAGATACCCCATATAAGTGGAATCATATAATATTTGTCCTTCTGTTTCTGGCTTATTTCACTTAGCATAATGTCTCCAAGATTTATCCACATCATAGCATACGTCAGAATTTCATTCCTTTTTAAGTCTTAATAGTATTCCTTTATCTATATACAACATTTTATCAATTCATTCATCGATAGACATTTGGCTTGTTTCTACCTTCTGAGCATACTTTCTTGACTCTAGGAGAAGATAGAGATTCAGAAACAAAAAATCCAGTCTGACTTTAAGGTTCTTCAGAGATTCCTACAAGAAGAGGAGAAGTCCCATCTGTGGAGACTGCAGAAAGAGAAAGAGCAGACTCTAAAGAGACTGAGAGATAACAAGGCCACTCTGGAACAGAAGAGCCAAGAACTCAAGAGTCACATCCTGGAACTAGAGGAGAAATGTCAGGGCTCAGCCCAGAAGTTGCTGCAGGTGGGGCTGTGCCCTCGGGGGGAAGGAACTCTTGAGCTATTAAGGGAAGAAGAAGGGTGAGGGAACATGGGCAGATTGGCGAGGCCTGCCTGCCTCACTCAAAAGTGGCACATTGGTATGGGGAATTTAAAAAAATGTTTCTTTTAGATATACCTCAGTATGGGGTGGCCTTTACTAGTCTATAGCGAATCACAAAAATCTGTTCATGTGAATCGGAAAAATGTAGCCCTTCTGGTGGATATGGTGGGGTCCTTGGCTAAATGGAATCACGGGGTAACTTTTGCTACCACCTGCCTCTTTCTGTGTGCACAGAACCCCGTGAAACTGCCTCCTGAAATCCTCCACCAGGTGACTGGTGGGTAACAAAGTAGGGCAGCCAACATGAGTGACAGTCTTTTCCCTAATTTGCTTGTAGAGCCCTCCACAGCTCTTATGGAGCCTTCTTTCAGCTATATGAAAGATCCAGCCCATTAAGATAAAGTATGCCTGGAGCTATTAATTCTAGTTCCTGCTAATAGGACTCGAGGTTACACTGTAAGTCTGAGACTAGCATGACTGCAGCACCACCATATGATATGCCTGCCACCACTATCTTAGTGGGCCATTCTCAGGGGCTGTGCGTGGACTCACCACTCAGGACCCTTAGTGATAGGTGGTCTTTCATATGGGCTCACTCTGAAAGGGATTAGGTCACTGACAGCAAGTCTTGGCAGAGGAAGCATGGGCAAAGCTCCTAGGCCTCTTCCCTAAGCATCCCACAGGCTGTCATTGCAGACACCACAGCTTGCCACAGATCTCAGCAGGAAAGACGACAGACTCAGAGGTTGATAAACATCCTGCCATGCTGACTATCCCAGGGCGCTGTGATGGGAATCATTCTGAGTATCCATCAATATCTAAGGCTAGGGTCACTCTCTTAACTTCTTTGGAAGGAGCATTTATAGAGAACAGCCCCATGTGCCTCCACTTACTTTTTGTCTTTGTTTCTCCTTAGGATGTGAAAGACACTTTGCACAGGTAAGTCCTATATGAATGCGCGAGGGAAGGGGTATGGGTATATAAAGTTGAATGGAATGTATCACTGAAGAAGTCCTTGGCCTCTGCTTATTCTAGGAGTTGGGCTATGACGTTGGAAAGACCAGAGGCCCACTCTTTGGAGCTTGATACTGTGTGCAGTGTTTCTGAGCTTTATTTTGATGTGAAGAAAATGTTAAGGAGCTATCAAGGTATGTGAAGAATCCCTAAATGCTATGGATGGAAGGGGCCTTAAGTCGTAACCATGTTCACCACCTGTCCCCAGCCGGGCTCACAGCAGGAGAGGTCATTTAGTGATTTTCAGTGGAGCTGTCTTGCCCTCCCTTGTTAGCATGCTCTAGTGCTTAGACAAGGACATAGCATACTGGTTATCTGTGCAGACCCTTCGCATTCCTGATCCCCCATATATTGGCTGTGTCACCCCAGGCAAATAACTTCCTCAGTTTCCGCAGCTGAAAAATAAAGATATGAACAATTCCCACTTCACTGGGTTGTCATGAAAAGTAAGTGTGTCAACATGTGTAAAGTGCTTAGTGCAGTGTCTGGGACACAGTGTTTGTGGTTAATATTTTAATCAACTCTCAGAGCAATATAAGAAAGATCAGTGAGTATTATGGACTTTGATTCAAATGGTTTCAGGACCTTGACCCAGACAACACAGATGGTAAATATTAGAACCATAATGAAAAATGAATTTTACCAATTCCAAAGCCTGAACTTCCTGCTTCATTGATTCTCTTAATCAGTGCTTTCTATATTTCTGCAATCTGTTATTTATAATTACAAAATTTAAAAAGCTCTGAAGACTGAAAGTTTTTTAAAACTTGTTTGGCTACAAAATCAGACCTAACCTAATATGATTTGGTGACTGTATTATCTCTTCCAGTAAACAAATTTAGCAGCTTAAAATTATACACACATATTATCTCATAAGTTTTGTGGGTCAGAAATCTGGGCACAGCTTAGTTGGTCCTTTGCTTAGGGTCTCACAAAGCTGCATATTAAGGTGTTGGCCAGGCTGGGTTCCTGGAGACTAGACTAGGGAAGAATTCTCTTCTAAGCTTACTCAGGTTGTTGGCAGAATTCATTGCTTTATGATTATAGGGCATAGGCCCTGGCTTTTTGTGAGCTGTTGGCTGGAGGCTGCCCTCAGCTTCTAGAAGGCACCCCTCAAACTCTTGCACATGGGCTTCTCAACATGGCCAATTACTTCTTCAAAGTGAGCTCAGGATAGTGTCTCTAGAGCATGTCTTTTAGAAAGACGGAGTCCCATATAATGAAATATAATATTAGGAGTCACATCTCATCACTTTTGCCATATTCTGTTGGTCAGAGGTAATTCACAGGTCCTGCCCACACTCAATTGGAAGGAATTGCATAAGAGCATGAACACCAGAAGGCTGGGACTATGGAAGACCAAACTGAATCTAACAATACATTAAAAAAAAATCATTTGCCATTATCAAGTGGGATTTATTCCTGGGATGCGAGGGTGGTTCAATATTGGCAAATCAACAATGTGATACATCAACAAGAGAAAGGATAAAAACCATATGGTCATTTCAATAGATGCAGAAAAACATTTGACAAATTATAACATCAATTCATGATAAAAACCCTCAACAAAGTAGGTTTAGAGGGAACATATCTCAACATAATAAAGGCCATATATGAAAAACCCACCACTAACGTACTACTCAATGGTGAAAAACAGAACTTTACCCCTAAGCTCAGGAACAAGACAAGGATGTCCACTCTCACCACTGTTATTCAACATAGTACTGGAAGTCCTCGCCACAGCAATCAAACAAGAGAAATAAATAAAAGGCATACAAATTGATAAGGAAGAAGTAAGACTTCCACTATTTGTAGATGACATGATACCTTATATGGAAAACCCCAAAGACACCAGCAAAAAACTACTAGAACTACTAGAACTATATTTAGTAAAGGTGCAGATTACAAAATCAATATACAGAAATCTGTTGCATTTCTCTACACTAATAATGAAGCAGCAGAAAGAGAAATTAAGGAAACAATCCCATTTACAGTTGCACCAAAAATAATAAAATACCTAGGAATAAACTTAACCAAGGAGGTGAAAAACCTGTACTCTGAAAACTATAAAACACCGATGAAGGAAATTGAAGACAATACTAACAAATGGAAAGATATTCCAGGCTCCTGGATTGGAAGACCAAATATTGTTAAAATGTCTACACTACCCAAAACAATCTACAGATTTAATGCAATCCTTAATCAAAATACCAACTGCATTTTTCACAGAAGTAGAACAACAACGACAAAAAATTCTGAATCCAAAACCCATTTGGCCCCACGGGGTTCAGATAAGGATTATGAACCTGTATTTGTTTTCCCCTCAAGTTAACAACAACAAACAACAATAAGAACAATTACAAAACAAAGCAACTCTGTATTTGATCCTATAAAGATTCAGGAAAGGCAAAAATAGGACTCCGTGCAAATCACATCCAGATTTAACCGAGCAGATTTGTCTACTCTTGGCTTTTACAGAAGGATTACAACATTGTGCAAGTCAATCTCTTTCTAAAATGGGCTCATCTTTTAAATAGATCATTTATCATATTTATCATATTATTAAAACTTTTCTTCTTTCAAAAGTAATACAAATAAATTATAATCAGTCAAACAATATAGATAGATATGAAGAAAAATTCAAGGTTTCTCCCGCCTCTCTCCAATCCTACTTCTCCAGGTAACAGTATCTATGTCTTTCTCTGTTTGTTTGTTTTTTTACAAACATTTAATATATAGAATGTCACTCATTGCTTTTTAAAGCTAATATTCCCTGAGTACATCATAATTATACGTAACCATATCCCTACCATTGGAGCTTCAGGCTGCTTCCAGCACTTGAGTATCAAACACTGCTGTAAATAACTGTCTGGGCCGTGCAAACTTCCATCCTTGTGTTTTCATACCTGTAGGACAAATACCTAGCACTGGGGGTGCTGGGCTTGTTGTTAATCTTAATGCATATTATGTGTGGCAACATACAGTCTCACCAGCACCAAGAAAAGCAACTTACATATACCTTTTCATGACAGATGAGAAAAGCTACACATGTGTTACCTGTTTCATACCACAGTCCTCTCTGTAGGAAGCATTTTTCACTTTATAGATGAGGAAACTAAGACACAGTGAGGCAGCCAATAAGTGGTAACTCTGTATCTCTCAGAACACACTCTCTTAATCACTCTGCAATGTGGCAAAAAAATGAATATGTTGTGGTTTTGAATCCATTGTTTTGTGGAGCGGGCATTGAAGTTTATGTATAGTTGGTTTTGTTTGTTGCTGGTGCACACCATGCTACCGTGAATACTTTTCCATGTGTCCTTGTGTTCTGTGGATGGTTTCCTCTGAGGCTATACCTTGAATTGAAAATGCTGCTGTGTAGGGATGCACATCTTAATTTGACCAAATACTGCAGATCTTGAAATTGTATCGGTTTATATCCTGCCGACAACATAAGAGCTCCCACCATTCCGCATCTCCCTGAGTCTTTGCTTATAATTTATAATTTTTGACAATCTGATGGATCTGAAATGGTACCTAATTGTGGACTTAATTTGTGCTCTTTGATTTCACGAGCAAGGTTGAGCCTCTTGTAAGTCCATTAGCCTTTTAGTCTTCTGTGATTTATCCATGATTTGCTCTGATTTAAGCATTTTTCTATTGGGTTCTTTCTCTTATTGACTCATGGGAGCTTATTATAGCTAATATCTCTGGTAATGTATGGCATTTTACATTTTCATTCTATCTTTTGATATATAGGGTTTCAAGACACATTTTCCTTCAAAGTCTATGACTTGTTTCCAAGGAGCTCCGTCATCATCAATAGGCATTGAATTTATCAATGAGTTAGTTGTATTAATTGATAGGATCATGCAGTTTCTCTCCTCTAATCTGTTAATGTGGTGATTATGATAATTTTCTAATGTTAAACCATAGTTGCAGTCTCAGAAAAAGCTAAATTTTGATATATATACAGTATATATAACATAGGTTTGATAGCCAAATATTAATTTGTCATGAAGATCATTATTATGCTATACTTAGGTTGCTAGATAAAGGTTAGTTGCATAGAGCAGTTAAACAAATAATCCATTGAGCAAACAGGAATGCTGACATTTGAAAGTAAAGAAGGTTTAGCTGATACCTATATTCTGATAGCATGATGACTATGATAGAGTGATGATGGAGACAGTTGCTAGGTATGTCAGGAGAGGCTGCTTACCCATCAGACCTCCTCACATAAAAGTGAGTCATATGTTTTCCTGGTAAGTGTGCGTCTGCAAACACCTTCCTTCCCCATTACTATAACTAATACTCTGTCAGCTCTGTTGATGACAACATTGTATGTTGGCTCCTCACCTTTACTCCTGGACTCTTTGTCTAGTTGGTAATAAAAACATCCCAGTCTTTTCATACAATTATACACACAAACAGAATATTATATATCTAATAATATATATTAAAACATTTGATATATAATATAGAGAGATTATTTTTGTATTATGTTATGTTAGTCACCATACTGTACATCATTAGTTTTTGATGTAGTATTCCATGATTCATTACATGAGTTTTACTAAGAACTATTTTTCTAGAAAGTTACTCATGTTGTTGATATTTTCAACTTTATTAGCAACATAAAGTTTATCATAAATTCTCTTAATTTTTAATTTCTATATGCATTCCAATTTTGACTTCTTTTTTTTTCTCCGTTGATAAATCTTTTTAGAGATATGTCTCTTTTCATGAAAGCTACTGTTGGCTTTTCCCTCTCCATTGCATTCTTACTTTCTTTCATTTCATTGGTTTAGTATTTAAACTTTAGTTTCCTTTTTAAAAAAAAAAAAATTCTCTTTGGGTTTCTCTGTTCTTTTTTTTTTTTTTTTAAGATTATTTATTTATTTAGAGAGCACATGATCAAGGGGAGGGGCAGAGGGAGAGGGAGAGACAGCATCTCAAGCAGACTCCCCACTGAGCTCAGAGACCCATGTGGAGCTCTGTCTCATGACCCTGAGATCATGACCTGAACCTAAACCAAGAGTTGGATGCTCAACTAACTGAGCCACCCAAGAGCTCCAAATCTGTGTTCTTTTTCTATTTTAAGCTGGATAGTTAGCTTCTTAATTTCCAGCTTTTTTCTCTTTCTAAAATAAGCACTTAAAGGCTATAAATTTTCCCAAAAATTCCACCTTAGCTTCGTTGTATAATTTTTTATATGTAGCATTTATTATTGCTCAAGTCTGTATGTCATCATATTATGATTTAGAAACACTTACATTTCCTAATATTGAGAAGATTTTTTATTGATCTTTTTAATTGGTTTCTAACCTAATTGTATCGAGGTGAGAGAACATGGTCTATGCAATATAGGTTCATTGCAATTTGTTCAGACTTGCTTTCTGACTAGTCTACTCAATTAGTACATATTTCATCTATACTGGAAAAAAGTGTGTATTCTCTATTTATTAGTTGCTGAACTTTACATATAGTTACTAGATGGGGCTTGTTGGGTTGTTCAAATCTTCCATATCTTCCCTTTTTTGCCTGCTTGATCTATCAATTATGGGAAAAAAGCGTGTTAAAATATCTCATGATGATTGTAGAGTTGTCATTTTCTTCTTGTAATTCTGTAATTTTTACTTTGTATATTTTGAGACTATAGTATCAGTGCATGCTTGTTTGGAATTAGGATCTCTTCCTAGTGAATTATATATTTTTCTTTATTAGGTAACCCTTTTCGTCCTTGATAATACTTTGCCTTAATATCATTTGATATGAGTATATAACTGTAACAGCTATATATTATCCATCCTTTAACTCTAAACCTTTCTATGTCTTTTTGTTGTATGTGTCACTTATAAGCAATATGAGGTAGAATTTTTAAAATCCAGTTTGATATCTTCTCCTTCAAGTGGTATTGCCAACCTGTAAGCATTTTAATTTCTTAACTTGGGTTTGCCTGAATCATTAAGATAATAAAAATTGAACTCCAAACTTTTTTGAGTCAGGCTCATGATAAGAACCGATTGGACAGCATTTAATAAAGGGATTATCTACAAAGATAAGGATTGGGGTCATTGTATAAGGAATAGTGAAGCAGCCAGGGCTGGGAATAGGTAGGGAGCCATCACCTCCCTGGGGCCTCAGTAGCAGGTGGAGGAATTGTAGGAGAGTATGACCAGAGGCAGGGGAAGGCAGACCCTCCAAGTGATAGGCAGTGGGGAGGGACTTGGGGTACTAAATACTCTGAACTCTGCTTCTTTTTGCCCTATGGTCTCCTCTAGTACTTCCCATTGGCTTTGGAGAGGATAGTAACCATGTCAACTCTGGTTAGTTCTGGTCCTTGGCTCCTGTGAGTGACTAAGATGATATTATTATTACTACCACTTACTGGGCACTTACCATATTCCAGGAATTTTACTGAGTACTGAGCATACATTAACTCATTCAATGCTCCCACTATTCTTTGTGACAGATATGATAATTTCTACTTCATATGTAACAAAACTGAGTCTTGGAGAATGACTTGCCTAAGCTCTCACAGCTAGTAAGAGACGATGCTTGGGTTTGAGCACAGGCTGGTTTTATTTAAATTAAACTGTGCTCTTGGCAACAAAAAATGTGTCTTATCTATTTACTTACTTTTTTTTCAGTCAATGTGACTCTGGATCCAGATACAGCTCATCGTGAGCTAATTCTGTCTGAGGATCGGAGACAAGTGACTCGTGGATGCCTCCAGGAGAATCTGGACAACTCTTCTAAGAGATTTAGGATCTTACCCTGTATTCTGGGCTGTGAAGGCTTCACTTCAGGGAAACATTACTTTGAAGTGGATGTGGGAGAAGGAACTGGGTGGGACTTAGGAGTCTGTCTGGACAATGTTCAGAGGGACGTTGGTCTGATACAGGAGCCTCAGTCTGGATTCTGGGTCATTAGACTATGCAAAAAGAAAGGCTACTTAGCACTTACCTCTCCCATAACTTCCCTTTATCTGAGGGAGAAGCCCCTGGTTGTGGGGGTTTTTCTGGACTGTGATGTCGGAGTTGTATCCTTTTACAACATGACCACTGGATCCCACATCTTTACCTTCCCAAAGGCTTCCTTCTCTGATACTGTCCGGCCCTATTTCCGGGTTTATCAACATTCTCCTTTGTTCTTGCCTCCCCCAGATGAGTAAGGAAAGAAGTAAAATCTCCTTCTTGGTTTAACTAGCATAGAAAATATAATGTCAGCCCTGTGAGGGCAGAAATTTGGTCTGTTTTCTTCACTTCTGGTACTCAGAACAGTCCTGGGCTTTTAGTGGCTACTTAATACTTCTGCTTTGAATGAATGGATAGAACAACGGCAGAAATACCACAGATGGTCAGCCTGAGCTGGGGAAAGCCAGATAATAGCAATGATCATGCATTGTCTTCCAAATCCCCCCCCCCCCAGTGGATTCAGAGCTTTGATTTCCAAGAGTCTTTGGGTGACCTGCAGGGTGACCCAGAGGTCAGGAGGTCTGAGTTCTCCCAGTTTGTTTGATGCCATAGGAACTCATGGGTGGGGGGTGAGGCAAAGCTGCAATGGTCTCTGCCGACTGCAAGAAAGAGCATGAGAACCAACATAGTGACTCTTCTAACCACTGACATTTGATTATTCATGTGAGCCATAGCCCTGGATGATGCAGTGAGTGCAGATGCCTTCCAGACCTAGTGAGCTCTGCCTGGGCAATAACACGTAAAGTATGAAAGAAGAGTTAAAATTGGCTTACAGTGATATGTTTCAAATGGGAAGGAGATTCAGAATAAAAACAAATTTTCTTGGGGGACTCAGTACTGGAAAAGAAGTTGATATGTTCCAGACTGTGCTAAGCCAGCTATCTTGAAATAGCTAAAGATCTCAGCAAATAGTTACCACTGGCATGATTGTTGGCAGACTTTGATATGATTTTTCTATGATCAAAGAGACCTTAGCTATACCTGGGTCTATTTTGAAGAGAACATTCCATGGCAAACCTAAATTATCATGGCTGAGTTGACTAACGGCAAGATCATAGTGAAGTCAGCCAAGCCACAAACAATGTAAGTGATGCGGGTGTGATGCCTGGGGCTTTAGAAGCTGTCTGAGATCCTAGGGATGGTAGAGGTGTGGCTAAAGGGAGCTGGCAAATTTGGGGAGGTGCCGTTCCAGCCCTGGTCTCTGGATTTCCTGGACTGTCTGCATGGGAGAGACATGAACTTGCTTCAGTCACTATCATTTTGGGTTTTCTAGTCAATGGAACTTAATCTAATCTACCAGGGCACAGTGAGTTGCTGTTCCTTTAAAAAAAAAAAAGTAGCCATAAAATCATCTACTCCTTACATGTTTTGTTTCCATGTATTTAATTGGAATTCTGTAACTTTCTGAATTTCATTTGTATGTATGAGTTTGTTTAGATTTTCATTCCCCTTCTTGAGTCAGTCAGGTCATTCAATTTCTTTTAAAAAGCAGTTTATTGAAGTTTTCAAATGTATTTGCACATAATTCTTCAAATTACTCTCAAAACTATTAATTCCTGTATATGCTCTTTCAGGTTTCCATTTTATTTCCTGTTTTCTTTTTTAAAAACCTTTATTAGAGTAGCTAATGCTTTGTTTAATGTAGTAGCATTTCTTCCCGTTAAGGACGAGCAGAACTTATTTTTTGTTTAACTTGCCTGAACCCCAGTCAGTTTCTCATTTTATCTTTATTATCCTTATTGTTTCCAAAGGTTTATTTTGTTAATTAAAAAAAAAATTTTTTTTAGTTGAATGTTTATCACCATTCTTTCTTGTTCAGCAATCTGAGTGTTTAAGGGTATAGACTTTTCTCTGAGCAGGGTACTCAATTCTAGGCCCTGTCAACATTCGGAGGCCACTCCCCACTGGGCAAGACCACATTCCAAGCTGTAGGATGGAGAAAGGGACATAGAAGTAGAGCAAAGGGCCTGCAGCCAGCAGCTAATTTTTATGTAGCTTCGGAAAACCTGCCATACAGCTTCCTACTTGCACTGCATTAGCCAGAACCAGTGGGCTGAGGCTGTGTGCGGTATCCTGTATGTATTTAGCCAGAAAAGAAGAGGGCCCCCCGGTGCCCCTTCCTCAGACCTTCTAGACAACCTCTCCCACTGCAGTTGCTTGCAAGGTCAGGTACGTGTGGTGTCTGTGACGCTGCACCAGAGGACCGGAGACCGAGCACAGCAGGAAGGAGAGGACAGCAATTGAGGGAGCCGCAGGAATGAAAACGATCAACCGACCCAGAGTCTGTGCTGAGGTAAGACCCAGCCTCCTCACCATGGCCTAGAAGGCAAATTCTGGCCTCGAAGGCCTTGCCTTCCTGGATTAATAATTACTTTTCCTGCCTCTGACCTTCCACAAATAATGGTCTTCTCTTTGGGCCCAGACAGGGCCAAGGTTGTTTTGGCCCAAGGGCTTTTGCGCATGCTGTGTTCTAGGTTCATAGCTGCTTTTTCTGAAGCTGGGTGAGCTCATTCCGATCACCAGCTGTGCAGACAAGAATTGGGGGGCAGTTCACATCCCAGGAGGGAAACTTCAACCAAAGAGGGAATGGGGTGGATGGATAAAGTCTCCAACCCAAATGACCTGCAGAGGAACAATTCTGGGATGCACTTCTACATGTTGCCTCAAAGGGCATCCAGTGAAATGGAACCCAAGTGCTCACAGCAGCAATCAGGACAGGAATGCATCTACCACTGCCTTTTCCACCTTCCCTGCCTCGTGTCCGTGTTCCAGCACACCTGCATTCTGGGGTCCCATTCTAGTAACCACCTGCACCCACTTCCAGGTCTGAGCTCAACTTTTCAGAGAGAGCAAGCACCACCACCTCCCTCTCTCGTGTCCTCTTTCTATAAATAAATATAGAAATGGATATAGATATCAAATGATTAAATCCACAGACATTTATTGTGGAATACTGTAAAATATAGTTAATTATACTCTCAGTTCTAAGGAACAAACACTCCTACTATGGTGGTAAATCACCTTCCCCATATATATGTTAGATCTTGCATGTTTTTCTCAGGGGGAACTCTTCCCCATGGCATTAACAATTATTTTAATATGTGGTTTTAAATGACTGTAGCAATCTCATAATCACTCACATATACATTTGGGTTGTTTCTTGCAATTATAAGTAACGTTCAAATGAACATCACTGTATGTGATTAGGTCTTCAGCTCTCCTGTTTTTCCTCAGGGTGGGTTGCCAGAGTGACAGTATATGAACGTTTGGTTAAAAGACTGTTAATATATTCTTGCCCCTCTCCTTCCTCTTCCCCCACTTCCTCTATCCCCTCTTCTGTTCCTATAGCTCTGGCTGTCATTGGCTAACCCCTCTAGGAGCTGGGAACCTTGGGGGGGCTTTGATAACAAGGGGAACTATGGGCAGGAGTTCAGATGGGAGAACCTTTCCCAGATGGGAGTGAAGAATGTTGTAGTTTGGAGGTGAAAACATCACTGAAGCAGAGATCACCTCATTAATACCCACTTCTGTTTCCTCATGTAAGAAAGGGATGGATACAGAATTTTAAAAACTAGGGGGCTGAAGGGGCAGGGGGCAAGAAGCTGGACACATCTGGGATTTTACTTCAGAAGCAACACTTGCTTCTCCTCAAGGACGGACAGAGCTGTCACTGTTGTAGAAGACTAATTCAAGGCCATCCACTGAATGCGTGTCAATTTCTGCATCAAACCGCCCCAAAACTTTGTTGCTTCAGACTGCTATCAATCATCACACTCACAATGCTCTAGGTCAGCTGGAGGTTCTTGTGGGCAGGGCTGTATGTGGCTGAACCCGGCTGTGCCTTCTCGTGTGTCTGCAGCAACTGGAGAATCAGCTGGTGCTAGGTGATCTGGCGCAGCCGCACCCCTAAGTCTGGGGGCTGGCAGGCTGTTGCCTGGAGCGCCTCCTCCCGCTAGCAGGTGAGCTTAGCCTCTTTCACATGGTTGTTTCAGGGCTGTGAGAGAACCAACCAAAAGGGGAACAAGTTGCAACGCGCCTGGCTCTTTTGAAGCCTCTGCTTAGGTTACATTTGTTAAATCACTTGGCCAAGCCCAGATCCAAGCGATAGAGAAATACATTCCATTTCTTGATGGGAGAAGCTGCAAAGTCACAAAAGCAAAAGCGTACAAAGAGAAAGAGGATGAGATGAATTCAGGGCAATTTTTGCAATCTATCATTAGAAACTTACTGCTTAAAGTCTCTACATCTAAACTAAGAGAGGAATAGAGATTCAGAGACACTCTGAGTCCGTGGCCCATAGCAGATTCAGCCCCAGTCTCTCCCCAGAGACAAGGTCTACTGGACTCTTGGCAACATCAGTAATTCCACTCTGCCCACACAAACAGCCTGAGCCCCTGGGACTCTGAGAACTGATCCTCACACCCACCTCTCTTAGCCCTGCCCCTCATGCTTTTCTATGTGGATAGATGCTTCTGTGATTATAACCAACCGCCTGGACCTGCATATACAGGCACTGGCTTAAGAATGTGGTTTGTGAGACTCGGGCTGTGTGAATAACCTCGGGAGCCTGGTTTCTTAAAATATATGATCTGGCCTCCAGGTCAGAACTGGCCCTTCTGTTCCGAACACCAAGAGCTACAAATCTTGTCTCACATCCCCTCCTGCTCCAAGCAGGGCTGGCCCCCCAGGATGGAATCCGGGAGGGGTGGCAGACACAGAGAGCCCGGGCTCCTTGAAAATACAGAAACATGGTAACATGGAAATGCAGCTTGCTCCAAACTGCACGTAGGCGAACAAATGTTTAACTTCAAACCCTGTTATTTGCCCTGTGAATATGGTCTTTATGGGGATGGTCAGTTGGAAGTCTCAGCTGAGGGGAGGATGCTCTGCCCAGGGCTCCCAATCAGAACTCCAGCCTGGCTGTTTCCATGGGGCTTCCCCAGCCAATGAGGTTGGATGTTTTAAGTACCCGATTTGATGTAACTTTGCCTTATTCTCATTTATTGCCTACTATTAACTGCACTATGTGTAGATTCCTTTCCTCTTCTGTTTCTATAATAATAATAATAATAATGTTTTCTTTCCTTTTTGAAACCAAAACACGGCTGTTGTGAATCTTTTGTTCAGAACACATGCCCACCCATAACACCAGCCTGAAGTGGAGTCTGCACTTGATTCTCTGGGACTCCCAGGGAAGGAAAAGAATTACCAGCAGCTGGAATTGGAAATGCAGGAAACTCCTCAGGCCCTTCACCCCAAATTCTCTTCTTCACCAGGAGGAATAAGGAAGACAGAGATTGTTGTTCAGGAAGGTGTTTGATTAGCATGTTAATGAGCATGGGGCCAAGAGAATCTGCTATACTCCTTGAACTTATACGAATTTCTCTGGACAAGTAGATATGATCCAACCTGTCTTATTCTAGGAATCAGGTGTCTCATCACTCCAGTCCAGAGGAAGGGCCTGCAGTCTTCAGAGCTCATTCTTCTTCCCACCTGCCTTGCATCTAGCCATCTGACCCTCTCTGTCTTTCTCCAATGCCTAATCTCTCTGAGGACGGGACTGTTTTTGTTTTACATCTTGGTGCCAATCCTAAGTGCCTGCTTTAGTTTGTTGGACACCTGGATCCATTAAAGATAGTAAGTGAAGTATAAAAACGTTCACCTTTCTATGGTACAGCCAGATCTATGTCTGATTTCTGATTTGATTTACAAGTGGGTGACACCAGACTTCCGGGCTCTGTTTCCTCAAGGGTAAGACTGGGGCAATAATCCCAGGCTCGGGTACAAAGCACTAGGTATGTAACACAATAACTAGGCCTTTTCTGTTAGTTGATGTAACAATTGCAAAGCACTTCCATATACATGACCTGCTAAAGAGGACTTCTTGGGCCACCATCATGTAATCTTTGTGGGATCCTGGGTAACTCAATCCCTTCTCTGGGCCTCCATCAGTCCAGGAAAATACTAACATAATTTTAGTGATGACAAAGAAAAACATTCACTACTGTGTGGTCCTCGACCCAGATCAGTGGTTCTTAACTTTTGCAGCCCACTGTGGTTATCTGCAGAACTTTTAGGTAACACACCGAAGCCGGCCTGCCGCAGACAAATTAAAAGGGGAATGTGAGCGAGGGGAGCCCAGGCAGAAGGTTTACATCTTGAGCTTCTGCAGTGACAGTGAAGGGACCTCTCCCCCGGAGGTGTCACTTCTTTGGCCTTACCCAGGTCTCCCCCTCCCCATGAGCCTCAAGGAGGACTGAGCACCTGCTTCTCTCCTGAGGCGGGTCCTGGGGGCGTTCAAGGGCCCACCCTCACTGGAGCCTCTCCTCTCGGTCACCGGCGGCGGGGAAGCGCCCCATGGGTGTGTGCCCCGAACCGGTGCACTGCCCGTAAGACCTCTCCTTCCACGCCGGCGATCATCTGCGCAGACTCCACCTCCGACCGGAGTGGGGAAGGGGGGGAGACCTCGCGAGACCGGATCCGGAGCCAGTGCCCACAGAGCAGCGCCCGCCCCTCCGAGCCCGGCCCCGGCGTCTCCGGCCGCAGGAGCCCCGCCCCCAGCGCCGGCCCCGCCCACGCCAGCCTCCAGGAGCCGCGCATGCGCCGCCGCCGGGGCTCGTGTATCGGGCGTCTCGGGTCGATTGCTGCGGTGTTTCTGGTTTCTTCCTGAGGGCGAGAGCTCTGGCAAAGGAGCTGATCGTGGTGCGCTCGTCAGGGGGTGAAGATGGAGACCCCACGTCTGAGTCGGGCGGGAAGGAAAGAGGTGAGTCGCGTAGACGCCCCCGCAGGGCGGGTGGTCCGGGAACCGACGACCCCCTACTCGCCTTGAGCTTGTGGTCTGGAGCCACTGGGCTTTCCTCAGAGGCTTCAAATGGAAAAGTACAAAAAAACAATGTAATGGAAACCTGCATATCCAACCCCCAGATCTTTACAAGTTAACATTTGACTGTGTTTGTTCCAGATTGTGTCGAGAGAAGTAAAAGCGGACAAGCTGAAGGAAGAACTCACCGCCTATCGCTCCGAGAGTCCGCAGTGCTTCTGAAGATGGGGTGTCGGCTCCCAGGACCCCCTTTTTAATTAAAAATATTAAAGGTACTTTCCGAAATACTAGATGCGGTACGATATCATTTACATGCATTTTTAAGGACGGGCAAAATAGCCTCGAGTGCTGTCTTGGTGCCCTGCCCATTTGTGGCTCGCCTTTTGTCACTTGGCTTTTCCCCCCGCGGGTACTGATTTTTGTTATCTAGGTAGATACATGAAGTGGAGTGCACCCCATTGGAAGAATAAATCACAACGAATGCCTTTGTTCCTCTTGGTGAGCGTTTGCGGATGTTGGTGGAGAGCTGGCCGACTGACGCTGTCATCTCCTGCTGGTCCCAACTTACCTGAATGCCAGCGACAGCAGAGCGCCTCTGTGCGGTGTGTGCATGCTTTTTCACCCTCCCAGTGAGACTCCCAAGTCCCAGCGGTTACTAAGTGCTGCCAGAGACTCCTCCTAGTGGCCTCCGCATCTAGACTCCTGCATCAGTGCGTGGGAGTTTTTATGTCCCACGAACTCGTGTGTGCTTGCTTTTGTCCAGCTTTCTAATTTGTGCCAGGCAGATAGGGAGTAAAGTGACCTCTCATGGTTTTATTTGACCATTTGGGGAACATTTGAGTTGTAATTCTCTTTAAATGATTGTTAGCATTGCAGTTTTCTCATCTGTATACTGCCAGATGATATCCTTTGTCAATTTTTCCATCGAGTCAGTTACATTTTTTGGTTGATTTTTCAGATGTTGATAGAGTTTAGCTATTAATCTTTTGTTGGTTTTTGATATTTCAAGTATCTCCTCACAAACACGGTAACTTTGTCATAGATCCTTAATTGAACAGAAAACCTTAATTCTAACGTGGTCAAAATTATTAATTTAATTATGACTTGTGCTTATGGGATTTACTTCAAGTTCTCTTTTATTTACTTATTTACTTACAAACTTTAGAGTTTACCTTACGCCCTTAGCCATTTACTTCATTTGGATTCCACCCTTGTAGGTGATGGAGGGTTGGGATCCAGTTTAGTTTTCGTCATTCACTGAGCTAGTTTTCAGGACACCATCTACAAACGATCTCTTCTTTGGACATGGACATGGACATGTTCATGGACATGCTCTGCCTTGTTTTCATGTGTTCAATCCCTGTATCCACCCATGTCAGTCTCTGAGCTCTTGCATGTCTTCCAATGGCTCATTTTTTCCTGTCTTATTTTTTCCAGCAGTGTTGCACCTTACATTCTAGTACACATGTCTGTGCATATGTACAAGAATTTTTCCAGGGTGTATACCAAGAAGGAAAACTGTTGAGTGTTAGGGATGCACACTTTCAAGTGGACTCCAGACTGTCAAGTGAGTATCCTTTTTTTCCTACATTCCTGCCACTGAGGGTTTGAAATGGTATCTCACTGTTTGAATTTGCATCTCCGTGCAAGTCATTTTGTAGTTTCCTCTTCTGCCGGGCGTTTGTTCAGTATTCTTCTGGGTTGTTTTTCCAAATGATTGATGTTTAAGAGGTCTTTATGAGGGGCGCCTGGGTAGCTCAGTTGGTTAAGCATCTGCCTTCGGCTCAGGTCATGATCCCAGGGTCCTGGGATCGAGTCCTATTTGGGCTCCCTGTTGAGCAGGGAGCCTGCTTCTCCCTCTCCCTCTGCTGCTCCTCCTGCTTGTGCTCTTTTGCTCTCTCTCTGTCAAATAAAATCTTAAAAAGAGGTCTTTATGAATTTTGGATTCTAATTCTTAGTGATGTAACAAATAGTGTCTGCAGGTATATTGTTTGTACCTTAATTGTGATTAGAATGGATTTTGTTATATAGAAAATGTTAATTTTGGATTGTTCAAGTTGAATACTATATTCCTTAATCATTTTTGGTTTTGTATTTGACTTAAGGAACTCTGCCTTTCCCTGAGGTCATAAATAGTCTCATTTTATTCTAAAATTTTAAAAGATTTTCTTTTCTAGTCTATTTCTTTACTAGATCTGGAACTTTTTGTGAGGGGTAGAACTATAATTTTCTTTTAATTCTGTATGAAAGCCAATTACTCAGCCTGAGTTGTCAGCCTTTCTCCACCAACTTTTAGTAGTGCTGCTTCTGTATGATCTGCACTGGCACTGTCTCTAGGCTTTCTCTTTTATTGTACTGATTTCCTCATTTATTTCTGATCAGGGCTCTGTTCTGTTGGGGAAATAAAATAGTTCTGCCAACAGAAGACCCGTCTGGGTCCTCATAACCACACTATCATCAGGGAAGGTCAGTGTGGTGTAGTCCAGGATTCAGCTAGTGGAATGTTTATTCCCCAGTTGTTCAGCTACTTAGCAGGAGCCCAGTATGTGTGTTTGGTGGGGAGAGGGAGGGTGTGAAGGGAGAATCCTAATCCCCAGATCTTCCCATTCACTTGCCCTGGTATGTGGAATCTTATCATTAAGTGTTGATGTTTTTAGTTTTGTTTGTTTAAATCAGTATCTTCTTTAGAAATTAAAGTGTCACTAAGGCTTAACATATAACATGTTTATAGCCCCCTAGGAGTGAGTTTATCTGAAAGCTTTTTAATGATAGATAAGCCAGGACCTTTTGAAACAACTGGAATAATGAAATATGGAAGGTTTGAGTGGCCGCTTTTGAAACTATAGACTAAAATAAAATTTAGAGGTTGTTTTTAATTTTAATTAATCACGCCATTATTTCTCCTCTTTAATTTCCAGATACATTTATGAGTTGATTATAGTATTTTTCAACTTTTACTGTGCTTAATTATCCTGATGATAATTGTCACCTGCCCCCATTCCAGACAATAATATACTTAATAAAAAATCAACTTTATTGAGGAATAATTTATACACAACAAAATGCACTTGTATTCATTGTATGATATAATGAATTTTGTATATCCATGTAGTGACCCCCATAACCAAGATACAGAACATTTGGGATGCCTGGTTGGCTGAGTCGTTAAGCGTCTGCCTTCGGCTCAGGTCATGATCCCCGGGTCCTGGGATCGAGCCCCGCATCGGGCTCCCTGCTCCGCGGGAAGCCTGCTTCTCCCTCTCCCGCTCCCCCTGCTTGTGTTCCCTCTCTCGCTGTGTCTCTCTCTGTCAAACAAATAAATAAAATCTTAAAAAAAAGAAAAAAAGATACAGAACATTTCCATCAACCTAGATAGTTTCCCTGTGCCCCAGACCCAGCCCTGGGCCCTAGCCAACTGCTGATCTGCTATCTGTTATTATACCGTAGTTTCCCCATTCCTTGGATTTCATATGAATGGGATTTGTATTATATACTTTTGCATCTGGTTTATTTTTCTCGAAATGTTTTTGGGATTCATCCATGTCTTGCATGTGCCCCACTTGGTTCCCTTTTATTGCCGTCTTTCATTATAAGGACACATGACATTTTGTTTATCCATTCACCTGTAGATGGACTTTTGGGTTGTTTCTGATTTGTGGCATTGTGAATAAATCTGAGAGAGACATTTGTATACAAGTCGTGGTGCGCACATGTTTTCATTTCTCTTGGATGGAATTGCTGGGTTGTATAACTGTTTGTTTGCTTTTGTGAGAAACAGCCAAACTCTTTTTCCAGCGTGGTTATAACATTGTCCACTTCCTTCCACAGTGTGTGAGAGGACTGGTTCCTCCAGACCCTTGGCTAACACCAGGTCAGGGCTTTTAATTTCAGGCATTTTATTAGCTGTGAAGTGGTATCTCATTGTGGTTTTGATTTGCATTTCCGTAGTAACTAATAATGTGTAGCATCTTTTCATGAACTTGCCATTTGTACATCTTTTGTGACATATCTGTTGAAAACTTACTTTTTTTTTTTGCTTGTTTGTCTTATTATTCAGTTGTAAAGTTCTTTATATTTTCTGGGTACAAGTCCTTTGTCAGATATATGTATTATAAATATCTGTGGTTTCTTTTTTCATTGTCTTATCTGTTTTTTGAAGGACAGAGTTTTTACTTTTGGTGAGCTGATTTGTCACCTATCATTTATGGTTCATGGTTTTTGTGTATTTTTAATAAATCTTTGCCTGTCCTGAGGTATTGAAAATTTTCTGTGATTTTAGTTTTTATAGTCAAATCTGTGATCCATTTGGAGTTAATTTTTCTGAAAGGCTTGAAGTTCTTTTTTTTCCCCATGGAGGATGTCTAGTTGTTGGAGAACCATTTGTTGAAAAGATTGTCCTTTCCCTTTTGACTGGCTAGCTTTGGCATGTTTCTCAAATTAATTGACTGTAGATGTACCCTATTCTGTTCCATTGATCTTTCTGTCTATCCTTATATCAGTACATACTGACATATAGTCTTGATTACTACAGCTTTTTAATGAAGTCTTAAAATTAGATAGTAATAAGTCCTTGGACTCTTTTTTCTATTTTGAAAGATTGATTTGGCTCTCTTTAGCCCTTCACATTTCATGTAAATTTAGAATCAGATTGCCAGTTTTGACCCCCCCCCC
>NC_138376.1:1698454-1724218 GCF_054177405.1 Leptonychotes weddellii | reverse complement strand
TACGAGGAGACCCGCGGGGTGCTCAAGGTGTTCCTGGAGAACGTGATCCGGGACGCCGTCACCTACACGGAGCACGCCAAGCGCAAGACGGTCACGGCCATGGACGTGGTCTACGCGCTCAAGCGCCAGGGCCGCACCCTCTACGGCTTCGGGGGCTGAGCGCAGCGGACCCCGCGTACTTCCAAACACAAAGGCCCTTTTCAGGGCCGCCCACGAAATCGTTTAAAGGGCTGTGGTGCTTGGTAGAAGGGAAGTTGGGGTAGTTGTGAGACGCTGGTAGGAATCGTAGAACCCCGGAAGAGTCGGTTCAGAACCGTTTATGCAGTGATGTAGTCTAGGTTAGGGAATCTCTGTACCTGAACGTATGGATTTTTCTATTTTTTTTTTTTTAAACAGTAGAGTGGTGGCAATGAAATCATGACAGAAATGCGTATTCTGAACGCCACCGAGAGCATCCCGACGAGGGCTCTTCGGGGAAGCGCGGCGCCGGAAGCGCCCACGACACTACGCTCTCGGGCCCCACCGGCCGCGGCTATGCAAATGGCGGTCCTTCGGGGACAAGCTCTGATTGGATGATACTCGGTGTGGTGCCGGAAAAAATTGCGGAGGGCGGGATTTCAGCACCATTTTCCTGTTGGCCAGGAGGTTTGATAGCTGTCCCCGGAACTGGCGGAAGAACCTTGGTGGGTTAACTTTGTTTTTAACTCGATGTCTGCCAGGCGCTAAAGAGGCGCGAGGAACAAAGGCGCACGGGATCGCGGGGCCAGTTCTAGACGGATTCGAGCAGTGCCGGGGACCTGCCTGCTGCCGGGCGGGGGTCTGGGGTCGGTCCACTGCTGGGCGCGGCAGTCGGACGAGGGGCTCACGGCCTTCCCCGCAAGTGAAGTGTATTCCTGCGCTACCGTTCCAGCCTGAAAGGGAAGCTGGCCGCCATGTCCAAGCAAGACACGGGCTGTGGCTGACTATACAACTTTAAACTTTTATGTTTATTCGTTTTCCATTATATAAAAAAATTGTCAGAGGCCCAGTTACATAAGTGAGTTTAGAAAGGCTAGGCCCTAGTGAGTTATCTGTAATACAAGCTTTGTACATGAAAGAATGCGTTGCATAGATTTGCATTGGGCTTTGTTCAAGGTTGCTCCAAATACCAAGGCCCAAAATAAGATTAACTGTATGAATTTAATATTTATAATAATCTTTAAGAATGCTAAAATCCCAAATTAAGTGAAAGCTTTAAAACTAATTTTGCTTAAAATGAGAAAGATGCCTTTACTCAGACCCTGAGAATTTCCTAAGTCGTTTTTGTGATGTAGTTCAGTTTGGATCCTAAAAACTTTGTAGCCCCAATATCTCCATGAAGGTTTAGTATTTTTCAGCCCGTCGATCACAATCTGGACAAGCCTATCCACTCTTTTCATAAAATACATAGAATTACCATTATATTAGACTACTTGTATTTTCAAACCAATTTTTTTAATGTGACAATACAGTATTTTGGAAATGAAGATAAACGGTATTTCAATATTCTTTCAACTGTAAGCTGAAGATATTTGATTTTTCTGTTTATTAAATGTTAAACTCAGGGCGCCTGGGTGGCTCAGTTGGTTAAGTATCTTGACTCTTGCTTTTGGCTCAGGTCATGACCTGAGGGTCTTGGGATGGAGCCCCCAGCTCAGCTCCCTGCTCAGCAGGGAGCCGGTTTCTCCCTCTGCCCCTCCCCATGCTGGTGCTTGGTCTCTCAAATAAATCTTTAAAAAATGGAAAACTCCAAAAATTTAAAATTCCCCAATCCAAATTCTGTTACAATTCCTATATATTGACCCACAGAAAGCTGTACAGTGAGTTCTGAAACCCTAGTTACAGTGGCACCATGTAACAGGGTCAACTTGCAAAGTCATCTACGATTGTGCGGAGCTTATCTCCACTCCTCCCTCAACCAACATGTAGTCTTTCCAGACAAGTATGGCGGGTACACAAGGCCGTGTGCTCTACTGGAACTCTAGTGTGCAACCTTTTAGATGAGGTACCAGGATTTTCCAGTATTGAAACCTTAAGAGGTGCTGTAGATCGGCACCTTATCTGGCGAGACCCTCAGGATCTCTTGCAATAGAATTTACTTAATAGACCACTACTGTTTACCCGTTTATAAGCTTCTAAAAGTTTTCAGTGTCAAGCCATTTTTGAAGTACTTGGGGTGGCTCTTAAAAGAGCCTTTGGGTTGAGAATAGAGCTTCTTTCAGCTTACTTCTTGGACGCCACTTTCCTGGAGTTCGTTTTCTGCTGGCTCAGCTTGGGCTTCCCTGCTCGGGCCTTCCCCGGGCTCTTCCGTGCTTGCTTGCCCTTGGCTCCCGTCGCCTTCCTGCCGCTCCTGGCCACTTTCTGCGCTGCCGTCGCCCTGGGCTTCTTGGCTTTCTTGCTGGTCTTGGCACCTTTCGGGGACTTCGAGTCTCTGGATAAAACCGGCTTCTTCGCCTTAGCAGAAAACGGCCTCTTGAGCTTGCTCTTGGTGGGCTCAGGAAGGGCCTTCTTGTTGAGCTTGAAGGAGCCCGAGGCGCCGGTGCCCTTGGTCTGCACCAGGGTGCCCTTGCTCACCAGGCTCTTGAGGCCCAGCTTGATGCGGCTGTTGTTCTTCTCCACGTCGTAGCCGGCGGCCGCGAGCGCCTTCTTGAGCGCGGCCAGGGACATGCCTGCACGCTCCTGGGACACGGAGAGAGCCTCCGTGATCAGCTTGGACACGGGCAGGCTCGGGGCCTTGCGACTAGCGCCTGGCAGGCCCACCGGTTTCTTCCCTCTCTTCTTAGCGGGAGAGTTCTCCATAGAGACCAGGGTCGTGTCAACTGCGGCCGCCGGAGCCGTCTCAGACATCGCACGAAGACAAGCTGGGGGCGACCACCGAAAAGCGTCAAACGCCGCGGGGCCTCAAGGCCTTATATAGGGCAGGGCGCGCTGTGATTGGTGCATCCTCCGGGCGCCGCCCCGCCCCTCAGGGGAGGAGCATTTGTGTTTGTTTTACCCCCAAAAGTGGGATCCCACACAAATCCTCCGAGCGGAATCGCCCACGCTTCCCTGCTGGGTAATCCGTGGAGACTCGGATTTCACGTGCCTTTTAACCTTTTCATGAAAAATGACCCCAAATGCCAAAACTATAAGAGAAAGCTCTCGATTTTCAGCAAAACTCAAGGAGAAGAAGAAAACTTCCTCTTTTCCTTGTATATTTAAAAGTAATTTTGAGCGAGAGGCTTACGTCAGCTCTTCCGAGTGGTTTTCCAAACGGTTGGCTTCCAGTCGGTGGAGAAAATAAATTATTCACACTTTGACTTTTATTGAAAATTATTTATGTATGTGAAAGAAGTAACACATCTCTTAAATGTCTCACTGCGTGCTTAGGAGATGCTTATAGGATTGTCTAAAAACTGCAGAGGACGACTTTATTTGGGCAAACACAATCTAATGAACCGTAATCTCCAAGGCATGTGGGTTGTTTGTGACTTAAACCAGTCCTCAGTCCCTGTGGCTTGAATTAACTGGAAAACGGAAGGCAGGAAGAGCTCCGTGGGAACCAGAGCCCCAGATCTCCAGCGGGACTGGGCTGGCCCATGTGCCTGCAAAGCTGCGGGGAAGGAGTTATTGGAACAAGGTCTAGGATGGCTGCTTTTTGGGGCTTGTCCTCGGACTTGCCTTCGTAAGAGGTCCAGAAAGGAATTTGTTCATCAAGGCCGGACCTTCCAGAACAATGTTGAGAGAGCAGCGCGGTACGGCCAAAGCCCAGGCTTCAGCAGAGGAAAACCCCAAAACGACCATCGTGTGGAGATCACCCCCCCTCCCCCCCGCCAATGCCTGCACGAGAAGCTTGTTACTCTGCAGGCTGGGGAACGACCTGAAGTTTTTAAGGAGAGGATTTGTGTATTGTTCTTGTAGCTGTCTTGGTTTTATATTTTTCACATAAAAAATAATTATTGGAAAGGGTCCAATGTCAGAAGTTGGTAGTCTGTTGCAATAGTCTCAGAAGAAAGGCAAGGGCTTCACCTTAGGAGACAGTGTGGGAAAGGAGAGAGTCTACATTTGAAATATTTCTGAAGCGGAAATCAAATGATGAGACTTTCCAATTTCTGGTTGCAAAGTGAGGTAGCAAATTCTCTGCCTCTTTGACTCATGGGTTCATGCTTACAAACACACCTGAAACAAAAATTCAGAAAACAATACTTTTTTTTTTTTAAAGATTCTATTTATTTATTTGACAGAGAGACAGCGAGAGCAGGAACACAAGCAGGGGGAGTGGGAGAGGGAGAAGCAGGCTTCCCGCTGAGCAGGGAGCCCAATGCGGGGCTCGATCCCAGGACCCTGGGATCATGACCTGAGCCGAAGGCAGACGCTTAACGACTGAGCCACCCAGGTGCCCCGAAAACAATACTAACTTAAGTGCTTGCATCCTGATACATTCTAGTCTATTTCATTTTTTTAATGCTGGTTGCAAACTATGGGATTGATTTCACAAAGCACTAAAGCACTAATGTGACCCTCAGTTTGAAAAATCTTTCTAAGGGAGATTACAGGTGCATCTTACCGAGGACCCTATGTTTTAACATGTGTTTGGTTTTTCTGACCCTCTGTGACCCCTGAGTACTTGTGCTTACAGGTCAGGTTGTGAAGTGGATTGATCCTTATAACTATAGGTTGACAGAACGTATCATTCTATTGCTTTAAAAGTAACAAAGAATTGGAGAATTTAAAAAATTCTTACATTCCATAATTTAAGATCCAGGCAAAGAACCATGATTCATACTTTGCATTGGAAATCTAAAAGCTACCACACACACACACACACACACACACACACACACACACACAGTGCTTATTACTCTGTGTCAATCATCATCCCAAGGTTTTCCCCTTCAAAAAATGAAAAAGTATAGAAACTAATTTTGTCGTTAAGAAACTGAATCACAGAAAAGTCATAAAACTCACCCAAGGTCTTCGAGCTAGGAAGCAGGAGGTTGGCTTCAAAAGGCTCTAGCTAGTTATGGACATCACCTGTGTCAGGTCATTTTTTTCTTCCTCTTAATCTGTTAGAACTGATGTTCATGTAATTACATTTTTATAGCTTTGTGTGTGTGTGTGTGTGTGTGTGTGTGAAGCAATATTGTAATTTTATTTTGGCAAATTTTCTTTTTTTTTTTTTTAAAGATTTTATTTATTCATTTGAGACACAGAGATACAGATACAGAGAGAGAGCATGAGCAGGGAGAGAGGCAGAGGGAGAGGGAGAAGCAGGCTCCTCGCCGAGCAGGGAGCCCGATGTGGGGCTCAATCCCAGGACCCTGGGATCATGACCTGAGCTGAAGGCAGATACTTAACCGACTGAGCCACTCAGGCGCCCCAGTTTGGGCAAATTTTCTATTGTGGGAAAGTCAACCTTCTGAACTTTCATTATTGAAATAATACTGCCATAAACATTTCCTTAAGATCAACTTTTGCTGGCCTCTCTAACTTCTGAATAGTAAAGCAAGGGAAGCAGTCGCAAAGAAAATAAAAGAACTGTTTTCTTTAAAAAATTATAATAAATTTATTCTCATGATATGGAAACTGTACAGCCCATTTTTAATAATAATTTAACATTCTAGTCTGTTGTTTTTTTATTTTTTAAGTTTATTTATTCATTTATTTTTTTAGTAATCTTTACACCCAACATGGGGCTCAAACTCATGACCCTGAGATCAAGAGTCTCATGCTCAGAGCTGAGATTTGAAGTGGGTGTTACGTTGGCCTCCAGAACCTCTATTCATCTTCATTGTTTTCCTCTGAGCAAACATTGGAGGTACTTAGTGTGGCTCTGTGACCTCAGGACACCTTATTTTTCTGGACATCTGTAATCTCTTTGGTCAAGGTGTTGCAGGGTTTTTCTCCATCGGTGCCCACAGTTCTTGGTCACACCACTTCGAAGAATGAAGAGGTAGACCAGACAGAGTGATGGGCAGCAAAGCAAGGTTTATTGAGTGATAGCAAAGTGATAGTACAAAGCTCCCGAGGAGGGAGGGGACCTGAAGGGGGTGCCCTCTGGTCTGTTGTTTTAAAAAAAAAAAATGTTTATATTTCTCCATATATGTGTGTGTGTGAGTAAAATAAAGGCATCTACAGATTTTCACTATGTTCAGTGAGATTAGCAGACTTTCACTTACCAGAATGTCTACCCTACATGCTTCTTAGATTTTCCTAGTATCTAAGATTTAGACCTACCTTTTAAAACTGTTAACCTTTGGGGCGCCTGGGTGGCTCAGTCGGTTAAGCGTCTGCCTTCGGCTCAGGTCATGATCCCAGGGTCCTGGGATTGAGCCCACGTCAGGCTCCCTGCTCAGTGGAGAGTCTGCTTCTCCCTCTCCCTCTGCCTGCCTCTCTGCCTACTTGTGCTCTCTATCTCTGTCAAATAAATAAATAAAAATCTTTAAAAAAATAAAAAAACTGTTAACCTTTTTCATGTGTTTCTTCTTTTTTCAATAGCTATTTTTGAACTTCGTTTCAAAGATAGTTTCATCTATCTTTAACAAACATTATTTCACATTTAACTTTACCTCTTTTTCAACTGATCTCTTCATTTTTGAATCACTCTATTTTGATTGATTGCTTGTTCAGGTATTGAGTAATTATTTTGTTTTCTTTGTAGAAAGGGCATGTGTACAATTCCATGGTTTGTAAAAGTTGTCTCTAAAATCATCAAGTATTAAATATCAAGAGCAGGTATGATGTTGTTCCAGGGCTGAGGGACATAAAAACAACAGTTTTTAAATTAAGAAATAAGTATTACTTGGTCTCCAAACTAAAGAAATGACTGTTTTCTGTATTTGGGAGATAAGATTTAAATATATGCAATGACAACAATTATTTGGTGCCAAAATCAATGCCCAAAACAATAATCTGCTCAGGGTTTCAAGATGGAGAAATCTCTGTTTAAAGAGGGTAGCAGGGAAGATGTCCTCAATTGAGTCAGATGGACCTGAATGACTTGTTCAGCCTGTTTCTGCTCCTCCTTATGAAACAGCACACCTTCCGAAGGAGTTCTAGAAACTTCTCAGAGGACAGAGGAAAGAAACCCACCACCGTCTAATTAGAAAGCACTGAAGTGCCTGCTTGGAAGAAAAGCTATTTGCATAACTGGAAACCCGCTGGAGGAGCCATTCACGTAATCTTATTTCTGTTCTTCCTGACATTCCGACCTCTCTTATTAGCTATTTGTATGTAAACAAAGACGCTACTCATATCATGCCGTTTCTTAATTTGTGACTCACACGTAGGATGCTAACAACATAGACTATCCAAAACTTTTCCATGAACAGCTCATTGCTAGATGACTGAAATGATTTTCTCAAGCTCCATGGATGCTAATGAGCCAGTCTCTGAAAATAAGGAGACACAAGCATTAGAACTTGGGGGGAGTTATCTGTTGCACTTTAATGCAGAATGTGGAATCATCAGAAGAAAAGCAGGATGTCTTTTTTTTTAATTTCCCCATAATAATCTGGTTGACTCAGATGGCACATGCCTATCTACCCTTGATCTTACCCCTTCTTCCAGTGTGGAGCATAGATTCGCCTTCCAGAGGAGCTAAAGAGGACCATGAGGTTGAAAACTACATGGAGGATGAAAACGGCACGATTGAGAGCACAGGATGCTAGAAGAAACCTCTACATTTGGGCACCATTGGCAGCTCCCCGTGGCCCCTGACAGACCAGCCGAGCTCTCCTGCTAACGAGGAAAAACAAATCTCTTTCTAGCTAACTGACTATATATGGATTTTTGTGAAATGCAGCCCAGTGCATTCGTAACTGATTCAGTGGATAATACCTTTCCATGAGCATGCCAACTTCATGGACCTGGAATTTTTTGTCTGCCGTACACAGTACTGAATTCTTCCACAACAGTGCCTGGTGTGTGGGAGGGGCTCATCTGGGCAGACCCATTGAATGCATGGATGGACATATAGTCAATCTAATTTCCATCTTTATCTCCTATGTTTCCTTTATTTTTTTTTTTAAATAAACATTTTAGGGGAGCCTGGGTGGCTCAGTCAGTTGAGCGCCTGAATTTTGGTTTTGGCTCTGGTGGTGATCTCAGGGTCATGAGATTGAGCCCCAAATGGGGTTCCACGTTCAGTGCAGAGTCTGCTTGAGACCCTCCCTTCATCTCCCTCTCTCTCAAATAAATAAATCTTTAAAAATATTTTTAAAAATAAATAAACATTTTACAGCATATCTTTCCAGTTTATTTACCTGTCTGAGGCACTACTTTAGGACCAATTTGAGAGCCTGCTTCACCACACATACAAACCCCAGTGCTGTAAGGATATCATTAGGCTTTATATCATTTTCCACTGGGTTGGCAAAATGGTTTTGCACACAATTTGCATTTTAGTTTTGCAGGAAATTCAACATTTTTCATAAATGAGCAGTCAGAGCATATTTATTTAAGATTAAACATTCATCTTCTGGTGACAAGTCTTAGTCTAATACTGGTTCTGGAAACACACGGCTCTTGACCCTTCAAGGCTCCTGTCTGCGTGTGGAATGGAGGAGCCCTGGCCTTGGAATAAGGACAACTGGGTGAGCTTCCAACCTTGCCTGTTTCTGACTCTTCTGATTGTGGCCAAATAGCACTTTGTTTCTCCTAGTCTTATTCACTTTCCTTGTCTGTAAGTCACAGCGATGACACTGGCTTCGTTGGGTCAGGTTAGCAGATTAAATACTACAGGTTGGGTGGCTATAGGAATTTATTTCCTCATATCTCTGAAGACTTGAAATCTGAGATCAGGGTGCCAGCATGGCCAAATTCTGGTGAGAGCGCTTTTCCTAGCCTATACATGGCTGCCTTCTGGCCCTGACCTCAAATGACCTTTCTCTGCTGCATAGGTACCAGAACTATCTTTCCCTCTCCCTCTTCTTACAAGCCCACCAATCTAATTTGATTAGGACCTCACCTTTATAACTTCTTAAACCTCAAATACCTACTAAAGCCCATCTCCAGATAGAGTCACATTGGGAGTTAGGGCCTCAATGTATGAATTCTGGGGGGACAGAATTCAATCCACATTAGACACCTTTCTCATGGAGTCATTAGGAGGCTTGTAAGAAACAATGTAGGTAAAAGTAGGTTCAGTTATATACTCAGCCGAATGCAGTTTATTATTCCAACACTGTCCTGGGCAGAGGAAGCACCTGCTAAATACTAGTTTTCGGTCTTAACCTCAGAGCCTACTTATTCTACATATGGTGCCTTCTGAGGAATGATTGTGATCATGGGCAGCAGCGGTTCATTTCTTACGGGATCATAGCTAATGAAAACATGGGGGAAAAGTCCCATGAGGGAAATGGCATTTCAAAAAAACTTTTTTTTGGCCTGTCAGGTTAACGATGCTTTAAAGCAATTCTCAGTATAAATATACATGCTGTAAAACAGGGATTTTCATAAAATGTTGGGATTATAAATAGGCCTGGTCCTTCTGGATGGCAATTTGGCAATGTACATATTAAGAGCCTTAAGGGGCGCCTGGGTGACTCAGTGGTTAAGCGTCTGCCTTCGGCTCGGGTCATGATCCCTAGGTCCTAGGATCGAGTCCCGGGCCAGGCTCCCTGCTCTGCAGGAAGCCTGCTTCTCCGTCTCCCTCTCCCACTCCCCCTGCTTGTGTTCCCTGTCTCATTTGTCTCTCTCTGTCAAATAAATAAAATCTTAAAAAAAAAAAAAAGGCCTTAAAAAATGTGGTGACCTTGTGATTTAGTATTTCTACTTCTAGAAGTCTATCTTAAAGAGATAATCACATATTTAAACAAAGATGTGTGATCTGTTTGATCTCAAATGCATAAAAATGAAACTCAGGGGGCGCCTGGCTGGCTCAGTTGGAGGGCCATGCAACTCTTGATCTCAGGGTCATGAGTTCAAGCTCCATGCTGGGTGTAGATATTACTTTAAAAACTTTGAAAAAAAAATTTAAAAAAAATGGATCTCAATCTAAATAGCTAATAACAGAGGACTATTTATGTAAGTAATGATACATCCATGTATTACCTAGAAAATTATCTATATGTATATATGGCATGATACCTAAATATGCTTTTTATATGCATTATAGGTGTATCATATGTATTCACATTCATCTATACATATTTGTCATATACATATTAAAAGGAGATACTAAGAGTTTTTTAATTCTTTTTACATATTTCTCTTTTTACAAAATTCTACAATAAACATTTAATATTGGGTGCCTGGGTGGCTCAGTTGGTTAAGCGACTGCCTTCGGCTCAGGTCATGATCTCAGGGTCCTGGGATCGAGCTCCGCATTGGGCTCCCTGCTCAGCGGGAAGCTTGCTTCTCCCTCTCCCGCTCCCCCTGCTTGTGCTCTCTCTCTGTGTCAAATAAATAAGCAAAATCTTTAAAAATAAAATAAAATAAAATAAAAATAAACATTTAATATTTTTATACTCAGAAAAAAAATATTTTAGCCAGGTTCTTACTGATCCTTCCATGATTGTTAAAAATATTTCCATTTGTCCTCTTAGGGTGTCACTTGCGTTTTAATGTGTGAGCTGCAATGGTGTTTAGCAGTGACCAGTGGTGGGTAAAGATGTCTAAAACCCATCTGCTCCTGCTGTGAAAAGAGAGAGATTGATTGATCAATTCACTTCTGTAATTCACCAGATACTTGATATTGGACTTGACTCTGAGAACAACGCAATAATGGGGGAGGCTGATTTCACTGGGAGCTTGTTCTGTTCCAGGCAGTGTTCTAAGCACTTTATAGATACCAATGCATTTGATCTTGCGGCAACCTTATGAAAGACCTACAGTGATCCTTCTCTCCGCTGTGTAGATGAGAAAATGAAGGTTGAGTATCCCAGGTGACACAGCTGTTGGATGGTGACTCTCTGTAGTAAACTCACACCCTCTAGCACTGGAGTCTATGTATACTCTTAAATAAAGGATGAATATGGTCTAGCCAGTGTCCTTTAAGTTACATTTGAGCTAAGTCCTTTTATTTTTTAAGATTTTATTTATTTATTTGAGAGACAGAGAGAGAGAGAGTGCATGCACAGAGCAGGGGGAGGGGCAAAGGGAGGGATGAACAGTCCCCATCAGGCAGGGAGCCCTACTCGGGGCCTCAAACCCAAGACCCTGGGATCATGACCTGAGCTGAAGGCAGACGCTTAACCGACTGAGCCACCCAGGCGCCCCTGAGCTAAGTCTTGAAGGGCGAGTAAGAATTCATCAGGTTAGGGCTTTTCACAAAGGAGACACAGTGACAAAGACCAGGCAGTGGGCATTGTCTAAGGTGGGGTGCTTGGGGTGAGCTACAGCTCGAACTGCGAGGAAGGTCCTTGTATGACCACAGGTTAGAGTTCAAGCTTGTTATTCCTACATGGACCAGCTGAAACTGTTCCCAGAAGCCACCCTTCTCCCAGCTGCTCATCCCTCCAGGCTGCTAACAGATGAAGTCATCCCCCATGAGATTTTAAATAAGTTAAATGAAACATATCTGATGGAAATGTACCCAAATAAATGCTTAGTCTGTTTCTGGGGTGTTATAAAATGCACTTTTCCTCCTCCTCTTGTCAAGCAAACAAAGGCAAACCTGATTTTATCCTCTGCAGGTGTCCAAGTCCCACGTAGGAAAAGGTACGCAGGGAATTCTCTTTTCTACCTGAGGACTGACCCGTTACTTGGGTAGGGAGATACGAGTTTCTGTGGCAAGTGTTTGCCTGCCTGGTTAATCTCAGGACTCATAATTATAACCCACGCTTGACACAGCTAACACCCCGGTGATCATTTCACTTCACAAAGACAAAGATTCGTGCTGCATGTTTTGTATGTACTTACAAAAGCGTAATGCGCTCATATTCTGGTAGGTTCTAAGAAAGATTTGCCTGAAGCAGAGCCTGCTGGTAGTGGTGGGGCGGGCAAGGGGGAGGCGGTCCTCTCTCTTTAGCTGGCGAGGGGCAGTCTCCCCCACAAGCCACCCCACAAACCACCGACTCAAGATGTGACCCCTGATGTCCCCATAACGCGTTTCGCAGACTCACAGTCGCTTCAAATGTAGTGGTCTTAACAATGGCAGGCGCCGCAGGTTGTCCTAAACACCGTGGAAAAGCCCCAGATGTAAGGCCTGTGCTCGCCCCCCGTATGCTCACACTCACATGTGCCCTCATAAGCTCACACCCGAATGAAGACACAACGGTTTTAACGTGGTGACCGCACATTATAGGACATCGTGTAATGGACTGAGAACCTTCTGTCGTGGCTAGCCACTACAGAGAAGGAGGCAGAGAAGGAGGGACAGGTGCTTGGAATGCTCCACAGGTGGAACAGCAGGGCGTTGATTTCTCTGCGTTCCTTCATTCCTGGCTCTTCCTCCAAGGGCTTCAGCCCTGTCTGCTTTCCGGCTAACATGTTATCATTTGGGAATTCACTGAGTGAATAGAGTAAACATGTAGAATGGTGCCTGGCACACACTTCATGCAGCCCCAGTGTTAGCAACTATTGTGAAAGTAAGTGTTTTAATTCGTGAAAATATAAAAATTACATTTACTGCCACCCTGACCTGCCTTGTCCTGCTGTATTTTGTACCTCCCTAGAGCGCTTAATCCCTTCTCGCATTCTATATAATTACGTGTGATAACTACCCTTTGTTGTCTGTCTTCTCCAGCCAAGATGTAAGCTCCAAGACAGCAGTGAGTTGTCCCTTTCCAAGGGGACAGTTGCTGAAGGTGGAGGAACAGAGCCAGAGGACGGTCCTTCAGGGCCGGGGCAGAAAAGGAAGACTTCCCCTCCTTATGCCGCCCCAAGACTGTCCTCACTCTCTCTGGGCTGGACGTTGTCACTGACTGATGAAAAGCCATTGTGGGGCCTCTAGAAGGGACAGAAGGGCAAGAGGAAGTGGCGCAGGGGTGGGAGAGAGGGCACGGAAAGGGGACTGGGTCTTAGGACTCACGAGAGCTTGCTTGCTCTGCATCCGTCAGCTCTTTTCCTGCCTGCCCACGCGGCCAGCCTGCATTTTCCTCTTTCCCTGGCAGGTCAGTGCTGCTGAGACTGAGTTCTGGTCAAAACACTGTGGGCAGGATGATGTGTGCCCCTTCCAGGCCGGGCCCACGAAACCCTCGTTCTTCTAGCTGCGAGCCGGAAGTCGAGGCTCCAGCAGAGATCTCTAAGACCGGTGGCTCTCCAAGGCACAAGCTAGAAGGAACCGTCCCTGAAGGACATGGAGCCACGCCCCATTGCCTCGTGGTGACCGCACATTATAGGACATCGTGTAATGGACTGAGAACCTTCTGTCGTGGCTAGCCACTAAGTTCTGGGGATCTGTTTCATAGAAGAGAAAGTATCACAGACCTTGCTTTGACCTGAGGCTTGTCTAGTGAAGTGGACTCAACATTGCTCTTCATAGTAGCACCTTGATCCTAGATCCGGTCTCCTAGTCAATGATTAGCAACTATTATGCCCCAGCAAAGGTTGGGCATTAGAGCTCCTACCCCACACGCTGGCTCCTTCAAGCCCCGTGCCCACTGAGGCCGCCTGCTCAGAATTTCATTCCTGGCTCATCATCGTGCTTGTCCCTCCTCGTCGTCCTCACTGCTTTAATCCTGCTCTTTTGCTTTGGGGTTTTTTTCTCCCTGACACTCGCCTTCCAACAGACCAGATATTTTCATTATTCATTATGTTTTCCACTCTTACCTTCCTTAGAGTCCTAATTCCCTGAGGGAAGGGATTTTGTGATTTTGTTCGATGATATATGCACACGTGAACTTGGCACACAGTAGGCATTCAAAACAATTATTGAAGGAATTGATTCATCCAATCATTTATGTGTACTGACTATGTGCCAGGCCCAGTATCAGCCCCTGGGGATACCATGGTGACCAAATCAGAGCTCAGAGCCTATTGGACATGACAGCTAGACAAGTAGTAACAATTAATTGCGAACGGAGCAAGGAGCACACTGAACAATTAGGAGAGGTGGTCCCAGGGAGGCGAGGGGCCAGAAGATGTCTTTGGGATGATAATGAGTAGGGATTTGCTAGGCAAAAGGAGGGGAAAAAAATCAAAAGATGGAGGTCCAGCGTATTTGGTGGGGGGGGCACAGAACCAAGAAAGCAGGGTGTGTGTAAATCCACTGCAATCCGTAACACAAAAAACGGGGGCAGAAGGAAGTCCCAGATACTGGGCAGGGAAAGCACCTGTCAAAGTGTGTTTCATGGATTCGGAGAATCCTGAAGGCAAGATAAGTAGCTCCTTCAGGCCCATTCCAGACCAGCCACGATGTCCCAGTTCACATGCTAGCAAGATGGAGGTCCCACCAACGCTTCCCCTCATTTCCAGTTGATTAAAATTTCTGATCATTTAGGGCAGTGAAAAAACACTGTGTGCTATTATAACGATGGGTTATCTGT
Organism: Leptonychotes weddellii; assembly: GCF_054177405.1. Taxonomy (NCBI): domain Eukaryota; kingdom Metazoa; phylum Chordata; class Mammalia; order Carnivora; family Phocidae; genus Leptonychotes; species Leptonychotes weddellii. The sequence continues at coordinate 1,709,792 of NC_138376.1, read as the reverse complement.
CATTATACATTTGTCCCAACCCAGAGAATGTACAACACCAAGAGTGAACCGCAATGGCAAACTATGGTCTTTGGGTGATTGTGATGTGTCAGCGTAGGTTCATCCTTGGTACAAAAAAAAAAAAAAAAAAAAAGAAGGACCATTTTGGTGAGTGATGTTGCTAATGTGGGAGGCTCTGCATGTGTGGGGATAGGGGTATATGAGAAATCTGTGCCTCTCTCTCAATTTTGTTGTACACCTAAAACTGCTCTAAAATATATGTATATTTTAGAATATAGGGGAAAAAATTTCCAATCCACTCAGGCTTATTTATGTCTAGAACTAACTGGGCAAAATTCTATCTCTGACCCTTAGAGTCAAGACTCCCGAGCACTCTCCCCAAACGCTGACCCTGATGCCTACCAGCTATCTCTCACCTGCCCTTGAGGCCAGCAGGTTTCCTTCCATTCATGGGCTGAAAGCCTGCATCAGCTCTGTCCAATTCTTTTTTTTTTTTTAAGATTTATATATATTTTTTTAGAGAATGAGAACATGGGAATCGGGGGGATGGGCGGAGGGAGAGGGAGAGAGAGTCCCAGCTGACTCTGAGCTCAGCATGGAGCCCGAGACAGGGCTCGATCCCACGACCCCGAGATCGTGACCTGAGCCAAAACTGAGTGGGTAGTTTAACTGATGGAGCTACCTAGGTGCCCCTCTGTCCAATTCTTAAACAAATGATTGTATTCATTTTTTTCAACTTTAAAAAATAATATTTAGTTCAGTGCATTAAAGCCCAGATGTGTGTGTGTGTTTTTAAACCTAGTACTCAATATCTATCACCCCAACTTAAGTTTAAGCAAGTCCAACAGTAAAAGCAAGTCCAACAGTAAAAGGGGCATATTTTAATTTTCAATATTTATATATATTTAAAAAAAATTTTTTTTAAGTAGGCTCCATGCTGGGTGTGGAGCCCAATGTGGGGCTTGAATTCACGACCCTGAGATCAAGACCTGAGCTGAGATCAAGAGTTGGATGCTTAACCAACTGAGCCACCCAGGAGCCCCAATTTTTCAGCTGGGAGATTTAATACCAAGAAGAACCAAAGCAAGATGAAACAGGCCTTCCTAGTAAGTACCATACAAATTGCTTATGGAATGATAAAGCCACGTAAGTCTTCAAACTGAACCAACCAAAGCCTTACTTTTCCCCCCTCAAAACTGTGGTGGGAGAGTAAGAAAGTAGCTCCTTTTCCAAATTTACTCTCTCTTTCCTAAATTGTAATGAACCTAGGGCACTTGAAGATATGTCAAGCTGATTGTCAGAGTCCAGAAAAATTTCATCAGAGCTTAGAATGTCTTGCAGGAAAGGTCACAGGCAGATGTGTAGTTGGCCCAATTTATTTTTATGCTTAGTCATCCTGGATGGCACGGGGTGAGTTTGGAAAAACTAATATTTAATGCCTTTTAATTGAGGACTGCTGGTACTGCTTAGCAAAGCGTGGAATCCATGCACTCTTCCAAATCTGGAAGACTCAAGACAAATGGAGCTATGGTTTTTTATGCCCTTAGGAATATGCCTAGGGAGGTAATTAAATATGTTGGGGAAAAAATGCATTTTCTTTCAATCTGTTGGACCAAGGTAAACACAGTGGAATCAGTTGTCATTTTTTTTTAAGATGTATATGTTAATTTTAGAGAAATACACACACACACACACACACACACACACGAATGGGGGGAGGGGCAGAGGGAGATAACCTCAAGCAGACTACCTGCTGAGCACTGAGATGGGGTGGGGCTGGATTCCAAGACCCGTGAGATCACCGCCTGAGCCAAAACCGAGAGTCCATTGCTTAACCGACTGAGCCACCCAGGCGCCCCAGTCGGCATTCTTTTTATATCAAATCACTTGTGAAATTCCCATGACTTATGAAGAAACCGGCTTTTACCAAGATCTTCAGTCACCAGCTGCCTTAGGGGCTAAGGGTAGAAGGAAGGTTATAAATGAAACTTATCAAATATCAGCAGACACTGAGCACCTACCCTGCACCAGTCACTCTTCAAAGTGCTTTCTATGCATTAAAGATCTTTAATCTTCACAAATATCTAGAAGATAGGTGCTATTACCATCATCCTCAAGACACAAATGAGGACACTGAGGCACACAGAGATGAAACGTGGACTTGCCTCAGTCTCACAGCTAAAAAGTAGTGAGCTGGGGGTCAAACTTGGAGGTTCCATCTCTAGAGACAACACTTTTTCCATCATGGAGCCATTTTACTGGCATGATACCATTTCTGGGACAAGTATTTTATATTTGCGGTTTCATTTACTCCTCGCCCCATTTTCATGGGTAAGTAATTATTACCACCCTACAGGCTCAGAGTGATAGGTTTGTCAAACAGTAACTCAAAGACATTTAGTTAATTATTAGCACACTGTTTTCTTGTGTGCAGGTATGCCAAGCAATAGATAGATTTCATCCAACGAAGTCAAAAAAAGGTGATTGTATAACAGAGGGGAGAAAAAGCCTGCAGAATAAAAACGGGATGTCATGTGTGTGCATTATTTTTAGTATGGACAATCTGTTCTAACGTAGACTAAAGAGGACTTTCAAAGAAAATAATAAGTGATTCTTTAGAAACTCTCAAGGTTGTCTGTGGAGTATGTGACAGGCTGCCTCTGCATAATATATTCTTCCAACCCTCAGTCTGCACTTCCATCTTGGGTAGGTGATATCTTCACCATCTCTGCCATTGGAATTTCTCAACTCCCCCACTTTGGTCAAAAAAGGTATGAGGGCAATCACAAATATAATAAGAAGTATTTGAAGTCCATATAGTCTCCAAGTATTTAACTGGCATGTCTTATGTAGAAGAACAGTTCTCAAAGATCATTTTGATGTATTTTAAACAAGTATTATTTTTCCTAATTATTGTTTCCATTGTAATTTGAGCCGTAGTCAGAAATAAACCATGTAGCACCCGTTCTGGTTTAGGAAATTTTAGTCAAGGTGTAAAGGTCTAGGCTCTGAGGAATTTAATTTATTTTATTTTATTTTATTTAATACTGGGGAAGACCAAATCCAAAATCTAATTATTGGAAAGACTGATAATGGAGAAAAAGACAAAACAGCAACACAGGAGGAAAAAGAAGGAAGAAGTGGTCTACTCTAGATCTCATCTTGATCTGTAGAAACTTAAGAGAAAGCTTCCTACTTCCAGAATTCTGAAGAACTTTTAATGAGTCTCAGGATTGTGTTTCCAATGAGAATGTATATCCAAGTGGTGAAATTCTGTGTTTGGGAATCAAATATCCATCTGTCCTGCAGTGTAAAAGCAATATTTTTAGTTAAAAGTACTGGAAATGGCCCTTTCCATCATTGCTATGAAATTGACATTTATTTTATTTTATTTTATTTATTTAATTTTTTAGAAAGCAGACTGCCACATTCGGGGCCTCATTTGGATGCATCTGGAGTCTTGGAAGCTTGACTACCCTACGTTCTTCTCCTACAAATGGACCTTGAGAGCTTGTCCGGACATTCTAGCAGGGGAGCACAGCTACTCATATACCCTTGACCAGAGAAAGGTCCTCCTCTATCCAGAGTCGTCCTCCTCCACGGAGAAAGGTCCTCCTCTATCCAGAGTCGTCCTCCTCCACGGAGCGTGCAGCACATGGAGCAGTGAGGGAGGAAGGGGACATCCGCCCAACCACCCACCCAGATCAGCCAGATCAACCCTGGTGATGTCACTATCAGATCACCCTCACATCCTAAAGTTGACACTTCTTGAAGTCTATTTTAATATAGTCTTTAATTGTATAATTTATAGAAGTGTGTCTGGTGACATCTTCTCTCCAAATGTAGCTTCCATTTGTTCAATTATGATAGTGGGGCTAACATTAGTTATTGATAATATCTGACAATATCAGAATGCCCCAAAGCAAAACATGTTAAAAACCAAGTCACATGGATCCTTTGGTACAATTTCAAACGGTAAGAATTTATGAGAATCTTTAGTTATGGACACATTATCATGATTATTAGGATGAAGAGTAAAGTACTGGCATGGTAAGTTTAAGTTATTTTGGGCAAATTTTACTATAAAGTCTCTTCTATTATCTTCTCAACAGGTAGGGGATGATACGGACTGATGTGATCTGTCCAATAAGAATGCTTTTGTACAGATTTTTGAAAGTAATTTACCGGGCGCCTGGGTGGCTCAGTTGGTTAAGCGACTGCCTTCGGCCTCAGGTCATGGTCCCAGGGTCCTGGGATCGAGCCCCGCATCGGGCTCCCTGCTCGGCGGGAAGCCTGCTTCTCCCTCTCCCACTCCCCCTGCTTGTGTTCCCTCTTTCACTGTGTCTCTCTGTCAAATAAATAATAAAAATAAAATCTTTAAAAAAAAAAAAAGTAATTAACCTAAGATCTCAGTTTTATCATTTATAAGTAGTAAAGGTACTACCAGGTGGGGGAAAAAATCCATATGTTTTAACAATAACATGAAATTGATGTGTTCACGTGGTTCTTGAGGTGTGATTTGAAGCCCTGCCCTACCTTTATAGTTTTGAAATTTATCCTGATTATAGATAACGCAAGATTCAATCACTTGTCCAGTCTTTGGACTAATCAACATATTTGTAAAATTTGAACTGGTTGGTGTTTATCACTGGAGTTTTTTGTTACATGATTATAAAGTCTGGAGACGGTTGAGCTACAGAAGCTGTATGAGAGATTTGTGATAGTCAATTTTTATCGAAGGGCTGGTTATATTCGATTTTATTTTTAGAAATCAGACTAGACAATTGTTATAGTACTGATGGTGAGGAAACCTTGAAAGGCTGTTTTTTGTATTGCAGTTGGGGAATTTTCTTTAGCGTTAGGTTTAATTTTAACTACTCAGTTTTTCTTTGGTTGCTCCTTTTCCTCTCGTGAGTAATTACCCTCTCCTGACTCCTGCCCCAATATTGACTGAGCCGTCTGAACAAGTTAGAAAACTCCTTTGTTTTCATACAAGTGAAAGCAAATGAACAACCAACCGCCAGGCATATCTACTGTAAGTAAATATGTCAACCCTTGAGCTCCTAGCAAAGTGACATTCTCATATCTGACCTATTACATAGACTGAGTTATTGGTTATAGAGAATAGTTAAAGTTAAAACATAACAGTAAAAATCTACTTGGATTATTCTTCAGGGACAATTAATTACCAAATAATATGCCAAGGTTGTAATGAGTGTGGAACATCAGACCAACTGGCACAAAACAAGCTTAGTGTGAGAACAGTTGTTCAAAAGTTATGGGATTTAATTTGCAACCACGTGGATGGAACTAGAGGGTGTTATGCTAAGCGAAATAAGTCAATCAGAGAAAGACAACTATCATATGATCTCACTTACATGTGGAATTTAAGAAACAAAACAGAGGATCATAGGGGAAGAGGAAAAAATAAAACAAGACAAAATCAGAGAGGGAGATAAACCATAAGAGACTCTTAATCATAGGAAACAAACTGAGGGTTGCTGGAGGGGCGGGGAGTGGGGGGATGGGGTAACTGGGTGATGGACATTAAGAAGGGCACCTGGCGTAATGAGCACTGGGTATTATATAAGACTGATGAATCACTGACCTATACCTCTGAAACCAATAATACACTATTATGTTAATTAATTGAATTTAAATTTTAAAAAAACTTATGGGATTTACTCTTATCAGAAGGAAGTTGGAAAGCTGGATTTAGATTGGAAATTTTAAGAATTATATAAAAAACAGACTGAGCAGTGATTTGGCAATCAATATTTGAAAAATACCAAATACACCTAATGAATTTATCATCCTTCCTTTCTTGAAGTTGTGGGGATAAATTGTTGGTTACCCAATGACTATCGAGGAAGGCCCAGAGATATTTTTTGGTGTAAAAGATATCTTAATGGTTTTACTATTTTGTACTTAGAGCTGAATCTACGATAGGTAAAAAAAAAAAGAAAAAAAATGTCAGAGAAAGCTGGTTATTACACTAAGATGTAAACACAAATCATAGGTATATAAAAACAAGAAACTGGCCGCAGTCATATTTTAGAGTGAAATGTAAAACACCCATAAAGCGATGGCAACAAATTCTTTGAGGTGAGGTAAAGCACTTGTTAGAAATTTCCAGCTTGGCAAAGGCAAAAAATATATTGAAAGGCCATGTGAATCCTGAATTTTTCTCTTCCTTATAGTGTTTTTTGTTTGTTTTTTAACCAACCCTAGTAAGCCTTTCTGTGCATGTGTTTGGATATACACAAACAAAACCACAGATAAATAAAATGATAAATTCATAGAATGATAAATTCAAAGCCATTGACTTCACTTCTAAAGTATATTTAACTAAGCAGCATAAATAAAATAACACATATCACACTGAATTTACTTCATTAACAAACTATAACAACTTCCTAATAAATGAACAAACTAAACACATCCATTATCTTGTATGCATATCTGTGTTTCTCTGAAGCTATAATAATTAATAGGCCCAAAATTGTATGTGTTAACAACAGCCCTTAGAAGAAGAAGCAGGCGATTGTGTTCCCTCATAGGCCTGAGGAAACTGGAAACAGTCCCAACCTGCCAGGGCCTCTGGGCCAAGCATACACATTACATTCGCTTTTACACATTTAAAGTGGCAAAAATGAACACATCTAATTCCATTCTCCTAAGGCATCTACATGTTCTCTAACTTGTTAATCTAGCATCATTCTAAACTGTGTAAAAATATAAGCCTTGCACAGATCAAATTGTTTTTAGGGATGCATATTTTGCACCCTCTAATTGAGAAATTGTCCAGGTATCCAAAGATTAGGCATTAATATACTCAATTTAATGTTCATCTAAATTCTTAGGGTTATCTATAAATTATGAATTCAGCATTTAAGCTGACACATTTTTTGTGATTTGTATGCAACGTTATAAACATCGAACTGTTTTAAAAATGACATTATCTATTGTGATTTAATTTAGCTCAATGCATAATTTACAGATGTATAATTTTAAATAAAATGATTTTAACTCTTCTAACCAGTAAACCTAGTGGAAGAAGTTTAGTAAATTCAAATTAATTCGGGTTGTTTTCTTCTTTTTTTAAGAAAATAAACCCCAGACTTGTGTGAACTAGAATATCGTGCTAACATTATTCTTACATCATGACAATAACAAAGAAAAAGACATAAAGCCATTTTTAGAACAAGATTAGTAAGCCAGTGAATTTATCCAAAAAGTTATCTTAATTAAAAATATGTGGTTTATTCCTATAAAACCACATATCATGAACTAAAAATTTGAAGTTGTTCAAAAATAATAGAGAAGTTCTGTTTTGTTTCTTATCCTATAATCTGTTAACTAAAACCACTAATTAAATTCACAGTTAAACTTTCCTGTTTTCTCGGAGTTACAATTTAAAGAGGAAGCACATTTAAAGCATCAAGAGAAGTTTTATTTTGATTTGAGTTTCTCTCTCTTTTTTTTTAAGTTTTTTATTTAAATTCAAGTTAATTAACATACAGTGTAATATTAGTTTCACGGGTGTAATATGGTGATTCAACCCTTCCATACATCATCCAGTGCTCATCGCAGCAAGTGCCCTCCTTCATCCCCATCACCTATTTAACCCATCCCCCCACCCACCTCCCCTCTGGTGACCATCAGTTTGTTCTCTAGAGTTAAGAGGTTTTCCTCTCTCTGTTTTTCACCTATGATCCTTTGTTTTGCTTCTCAAATTCCACATAGGAGTGAAATCATATGATAAATGTCTTTCTCTGACTGACTTATATTGCTTAGCATGATACTCTCTAGCTCTTAGTTTCTTTTACTTTAAATTGTGTTTTTTAGTCTTTACATAAGCCATTTAAAATTTTAGTTTACATTATAACTTATCAGTTTCCTGCTGAGGTAGAGTGGACGACTTGCTCAAAATTATTTGTATGCATAAAACAGAAAATATTCTCAATCATTGTGCAAGTTAGAGGAGTTAATTGTGAAACCAGAATAAAATTTAAAGTAGGTAAAACTGATGTGGGAAACAAAGGCAGAAGAAAAATTATTAAATTTCCTTACTATCTACAGCCCATTGACAAGTCCTTGAAACAGGCAGAGAGACCTTCCTCTAGGGACTCAGCTGCCTCGACGTTAATGCTTTGCTAAGGGCAAAGGCAATCCTAGCCCGAACCCTCCACCCCAGGGTCCTGGAAGCCTACTTTAACATATAAAAATTCTTTTGGAAACTTCCTTTATCTCTACTCGGCAAGATACGTGTTGGCAATCGTCCCCCAAGTATATGGCCCACCGATATACATCTGAAGAGTCTCATGACTAAGGTTCTATTAGAGGGTAATAAATGACCTTTCCCCAACAACAGCTGGCCCCCTCAAGGTCCTGGAAACCTTGCTTCCAAAGTTCCTTAGAGACTTACTATCCCTAACCCCTTCCCAACTTGAAAGTATACAATGGGCCACTCCTCATGACCCCAGCGAGGCTCTTTCTGCCCACGGGTCCTGTCCCTGTGCTTTAATAAAACCACCCTTTTGCACCAAAGACGTCTCAAGAATTCTTTCTTGGCCGTCGGCTTCGAACCTTAACGTCTTTCCTACAACAACACTAGAGCCACAGATTTAAGTATGTTGATCAGTTAAGAAAAAAAAAAAGAGTAATTAAGAAACAAGTGTAATTGGGCACCTGGGTGGTTCAGTCGGTTAAGCGTCTGCCTTCAGCTCAGGTCATGATCACAGGGCCCTGGGATTGAGTCCCCGCGATGAATGGCTTCCTACTCCGCGGGACGTCTGCTTCTCCCTCTGCCCTCCCCCCTGCTCATGCTCTCTCTCTCAAATAAATAAATAAAAATCTTAAAAAAAAAAAAGAAACAAATGTAATGAAGATCAGAGATCTCTCAGCAAACACCATTGTTGAGAACATGAGTAAATTCTTTAAGTTTTGTAGGAAATTCTACTTTCCAGTGCCCTAGCTCTCACAATAAACACATTAAGATTTAGTAACTATTAAATGTTTGTTTTATAAGGGTATTGGAAGCCTTCTCTTTTTGTCTGAGTCAGTAATCTGATTTATAATACCATGTTTCTTCTCACTTCTCTCTAACCTTACTTAAAGAGCCTGAAGGGACATGGAATTATTGAAGCATACACTTTAGAGACTTCTGCAGAGCAAGAGACAGGCCTCTGCAGGCTGGAGATTTTGGTTTAACTGGTTTTCTCTCTTGTCATTAGTCTCCTGTAAGTCCTAACCACTTTCTTAAAGTCAAAAGTTATTACCAGATTGCCATTTTACATTTGTATTATCTTTGAAGCAGAAATCCTATTTTTGCAGATATGGACAACTATTTGGACACATAGTAAGTAAACACAAGAAAAGACCATTTTGAAAGGAGGAACGAGACTCTTATCTTTCATTTCAGGAACCCACAGCATACAAACACAAAACACCAAACCCTGTGGATCACATTAAAGGCCAGAAAGAAAAACACCAACTTCCTGTTCATGTGTTCTCAAATGCCAGAGAATACCAGAATCCCCAGACAAACACAAACAACCCAGAAAAGATTAACAAATGCCGTAGACTTCAGATTGTCTGTCCTCAGGCACTAAGTAATCGCTTCATGATCTGACATAAAACCGTTTTAACGTGTCACCAATTGACAGAGTGCACTCAGAATAAGAGCCAAAATAAGAAACAAATTTGGGCAAGAATACATTTCAGCATGCAAGAGCCAAAGGCAGATCAGCATAAAACTCAAACGGCCCAGGGCTAGAAAAAGAACTTCTCCAGGTCACACATTTCTATTGATTCCTATGGCAGGACTTAGGTAAACAATGTCTTGGTGAAATCTTCAGAAATAAATGGCCAAGTAGTTAATGATTAGCCTGCCCTTCACTTGTATAGAAGGGAGAACAAGCTATAGAATTATTCCACCCAACAGAGGCAAACCAGAATTTATATAAGAGAAAAGGGGGAGAACAGAAGGAAAACAAAAGGGAACAACCAAACAAAAACCAAAAACCTTGTAGTCAGCCTGGTAATAGTGAATCTGCACATTTTTTGGGTAACATGATTAGGTGGCAGGTCAGTCTGAATTGGACCAATGAGTCCCTGAGCAGGTTCACTAAGCACATAAGGATAAAAAAAAAAAAAAAAAAGGTCCAATTTCAGTTTTTGAAGGACTCCGCAAACCTTAGAGTTTGGCTGAGGAGCTAGTATGACAAACACCTGCAACTGTCCTGCATTTGCACTCCCACCTTACCTAGGTCAAAACACTTCCAAGTTAGGCAACCAGAGCTGTGCTCCAGTGGAAGCCTGTCTAGGGCCAGGTAGGCCTTTAGAATTCTTCCCAAGTGTTAATGAAAACTGCAGGCTTAAGATCATGAGGACCTTATGTTAAGTAACTTGGTAATCTACATCACATAAGGTTTTATCCAAAATTGTACAAGTCTTTATGTTCTTTTGTAACAAAACTTATTCCCTGTATTTTCCCATGTTTTTAATGGAAAAAGCAAACTTCACTCCTCTAAGTACTGAAATGTGTTCTAGACCTGGGTAAGACAAAGGGAAAAAGTGCTTCTTTCACCTTAAAATCTTTGTCTGGAGCAAAGTTCATGAGTAAAGTGCTTAAACTGTAATTTCCCAGCCTGAGATATCTGTTCAGTGAAAAGTTCTCTACTGGAAGGTTTTGATTATGCCAAGTTCAAAGACGTCCTTCCTATCTTCCCACCTCGTTTCTACACCCCTAGTACTTGCCTTCAGTTCAGCCTCCCTTGGAGACAAGTTACCCAGCAATTTTGAGGAGCAGTCTAATAAAGCAGTAGGTCGATGCTAACCACTTAACATAAGCCACCTATAAAGATCACAAATTCCTAAGCTCAGATGCATCAGACCAATTATGGCAGACTGAGCATGGAAACTCAAAACAGCATGGGTTTTCACGGAGATGACCCCCAAGAGCATAGAGTAATAGGATATTAACATTAACTTACGCTCAGCACTGCCATGATACCATTAAGAAAAGCTAGAAATTCCTCCCCATGTAGTGACTTTCTAATGAAGGTAGGATACTTTGCCCCAACCCCACCCTGCAAAATTTAAGGGTTGGATTATAGCTCTCTTAGTGGACATGTGGGTGGCTCTGAAAAGAGCCTTTGGGGTTGGGATCACAAGGGGCTTACTTGGCAAGCTCACTTGGAGCTGGTGTACTTGGTGACGGCCTTGGTGCCCTCGGACACGGCGTGCTTGGCCAGCTCCCCGGGCAGCAGCAGGCGCACGGCCGTCTGGATCTCCCGCGACGTGATGGTCGAGCGCTTGTTGTAATGCGCCAGGC
>NC_138376.1:1689881-1697954 GCF_054177405.1 Leptonychotes weddellii | reverse complement strand
GTGCGCGAGATCGCGCAGGACTTCAAGACCGACCTGCGCTTCCAGAGCTCGGCCGTCATGGCCCTGCAGGAGGCGTGCGAGGCCTACCTGGTGGGGCTCTTCGAGGACACCAACCTGTGCGCCATCCACGCCAAGCGCGTCACCATCATGCCCAAGGATATCCAGCTGGCGCGCCGCATCCGCGGGGAGAGGGCGTAAAACAAACTCCTGATCGCAAAAGGCTCTTTTCAGAGCCACCCACAGTCTCTCGAAAGCGGTTGTAACTACTATCAACTACCGAAACAATTTAGTTGCTAGGAACCTTTCGGATGTGGTACTTGAATGTTAATTGGCGAAGTCCCTGTCTTAGGCTTCCGTAGCCCTGTTAGAAGTGTTTTTTAAGGTACATCGATCATTTGCGGGGTGACTTGAAAGCAGGTTTAATTTCTTGGAGCAGTTAGACAAGCTTCACACGTACACCAGGAACAGAGAGCAAAGTAAGCTTATGGTGGGACCTAAATTCCCCAGGGAGGTTTCTCTTTACATTTGTAGTGCAGTTCCTCGAAAACCCTTTATATTGGTTTACTTTTGCCTGTTCATTTGGACCTCTTTAAATTAAAGAGAATAGCATTTAGTCAGGTGAGTTTGTAGAGGGTCCTGACCATCCCCTGTAACATAATAGAAGTAAATATAACAGCATTCTCAATATCCATAAAGTTTTCAGTAGTCCACAAAACATTTCATGTATCCTGACTCCAGAATCTTGTATTGGTCTACCTGAGAAGGGACTGAAGCTCGGGTGATAGAAACACTTACGTACTCACCAGCAGAGACCCACTAAATACATATATGCAATAAGAAAAAAGACTTGCGTATCATCCCAAAGTTTCTTTGCCTATGCATCTTAAAATCAATAGGATTTGAGATTCTGACAGGTTGCTACCTAAAGCGTCTCTCCTACTCATGTCCTCTTTTAATAAATAAAAAATTATTGACTAAAGTGTTAATTTTTTTAATCTTCTAAGTATAAAATTATAATAAACTGAGGGTAGTTCAAGGTTTCCTGAGGCCTAAAACTTACACAACTTGGCAACTCTTAATAATTACAATTCAAAATTTAAAATACAAAACTAGACAGTATTAATTTATAATTGAAAGAGGAGCCAAATTCCAATTTTACAAAAATAAAACCATAGCCATCACAAAGTTCATAAAAATAGCACATTTTATTAACTCTTGAATACAACACTATATTTTTTTTCCTTAGAATATTTTTGACTGCATACTCTGATTCCATTTTTACTTGAAAATTATTTTGGAGGGCAACCCTCTTGGGTCGCCTCGAGCCTCCTTGGGAACTTAGTGCTATCGCTCAATTAACCTTGCTTTGCTGCCCACCAAAAAAAAAAAAAGGAATATTTGTTATACATACAGTGGGAAGAGAATTCAGTATTTCCTCCAGGGTAAATTGATCACAATTTGTTTTGTTCTCTTGATAACTTAGAACTGAGTTTCAGCTTCAAAACACATTATCGGTAGTGTCATGTTTAAGACTGTTTTCAAATTTGGGAAATCCTTTGTCAAGCTTCTTCCACATGTGAGTTGTAAAATTTAGGAGGATTCTTCATGGACTAGCTTTCAGCTCTATACATTTCAAATCTTGATTCATCCATACTATACACCTTTACTCCCACTGCAGTTGCTACAAATACATAGATGTCATTATATGATATCTAGTACTACATCTTCTTGTCTGAAATCCAGGTAAGTTTGTCAGTGAGCAATAGGAGTATACGCCTTGAAACCACTCTTATATCCGATTGGCTAGAACAACTGAACTATATGTGAGCACATCTGCAAATTTTATATCTTGTTAACTCTAAACTACACATATTGGAAGTAAATTTTCTCTTACCCAAATCCAAATGTGTTCATCAGTATCCCAACATAATCAGGCAAAAGGTGAATTGTAATACGAAAGGGAAGATTGCGTGGCAACAAACAACAGGTTTAACCAGCTATGAATAAAATATCTTAACATTGAAATTATTTTAAAAAAAAGAGAGAGAGAGAGAGAGAGACCAAGTGAACACACTCCCAAGAGCCCCTCTCAGGGCTTCTGAAGTACTGAGCCTAACATTTGAGTTTCATTAGCTTCAGGGTAAATGTGCTTCTGAACACTGTCTATGCTTTTCTAAATTGTATACATGGCCTTCCCCTGCCTTCCTACCACTCTTCTAACATACCTTAGCAGAGAGCCCTAGGAGTTGAGAATCGCTAGTTTGGGATGACTTGTAGGCCTCAGGGATAATCCGAGCTTTGCTTTGCCTGCTGCTTTGGATGGTGGTACCATTCTCAGAGATACCAGGAGGACAAAACTTAGTGGGGAGGATATAAAGTCAACTCTGAGCAATTTGAACCCTTTCAGTGTAAATGTGAGTTCTCTGGGACAATATTGCAGGGTGTTAGGGATCTATCCTGGACTGAATATCATCTTCCTTTAGAGAGGTCCCCATGGGAGGAACAATAAAACCATGTTTTCATTGGAGTCAGTCTAATAGCTAACATTCATAGTTTTCCATGGGTCAAGTACCACATGAACTGATAGGCCTGAATTGTTATATATCATTCTTTACCTTTTTTTTTTTAAGTAGGCTCCATGCCCAGCACAGGGCCCAATTCAGGGCTCAAACTCACGACGCCGAGATCAAGACCTGAGCTGAAATCAAGAGTCAGGCGCTCAATCGATTGAGCCACCCAGGCACCCCTATATTATTCTTAATACAACACTGAAAGTCAAGTTCTCTCAGTGTCCATTTTACAGAGGAAGAACTTTAGCCTAAGAGATTTTAGTTAATTGGCCAAATTCATACCACTACTAAATATCATTGACAGGCAATCTCACACCAAACCTACACTCAAAATATCCTCTGATCAATCAGATTGCCCAGAAAGGGATTCTTAGATCTAGTTGCTCCTGTCTTACAGATTAGGCTAGCTGGGTAGGAGATGCAGTGGCCTGGCTAACTTCTATTGTCAGAGTCCTCTGCTCAGTGGCCTGGTATGAGACGAAGTGGGTAGAATGAGTAGAAGACACATCACGTCTTAAGGATGCTCTCTGGGCTTCAGGACCAGGTCAGAATAATCATTTCCTTGGAAACATCTGGATTCTGCTACAGAGCAGAATTTGCTTGTGTCTTCCCCAGAGTATTTACTATGGAGCTATATTGTCCAAGATAGTAGCCACTAGCCATGGATAGCTATTATGCACTTGAAATGTGGCTAGTCCAAATTAGAATGAGCTTTAAAGGTAAACTACGTACCAGGTTTCAAAGAGCTGTCTGAAAAATAGAATAAAAAACCCTCCTTAATATTTTTTATATTCGATAACTTGTTGAAATAATATCTTTCTTACAGTGAGTTAATATACTATTAAAATAGATTTTACATGTTTTTTTACTCTTTTAAATGTGGCTACTAGAAAATGTCAAATAACCTATATAGCTCTTATTGTATTTCTGAGGAAAAGCACTAGCATACAGAGGATAATTACACTGGCTCACTGATAGGAAATTAGCTATATTCTTTTTTTTTTTTTAAGATTTTATTTATTTATTTGAGAGAGAGAATGAGAGAGAGAGAGCACATGAGAGGGGGGAGGGTCAGAGGGAGAAGCAGACTCCCCGCTGAGCAGGGAGCCCGATGCGGGACTCGATCCGGGGACTCGATCCTGGCACTCCAGGATCATGACCTGAGCCGAAGGCAGTCGCTTAACCAACTGAGCCACCCAGGCGCCCCTAGCTATATTCTTGATATCACCAATCCCCAGTATTAATGACACCTACCTCAAAGTGCTTGACAAGGTGTTTGATAATAAGTGTAGAGTGATGAGCAACAATACTTGGCACATTGTAAATTAGAGCTCAGGAAATGCTAGCTCTCAATGCTATTGTTCCCACTCTGCCCTAAATCCCTCCACTGTGAAATCCTCTAATGTGTAATCTTGCTTCTCCTGGACCTGTTCATCTCTGGCATGAATTTCAACCCAAAGTTACTTTCTACACTTCCCTTAGGCATAGAATGATACCTAGAACTTTCCCTATGAGAAGTAATAGGATATTTTTCAGCCATGAGAGAGAGCACTATGTATGGGCAGGAAAAAAAAGTTTGGCATAATGCATTACAATGCATTACAAGTAGCCTTTAATTTCTGTGTTACTCATGCTTTTGTCATACATGGACATGAGATCATGAATCTTCATTGTTGACTTATCAATCAGCAGTTTAGTTTATGCAGTTCTGGCTAATCAGCCATGTTTGTGCAATTATTTGAATTTATTATTGCCATTATCAATATGATCATAATAAGTAGAACATTGAAAATGGTAATATTAATAATGTCAAAATAAAATCTAGACTTCATAAACTAAAAATCAAGACAAGGACCTTTTTCTTAAAGCGGCCAAATTAGAGTCTAATGAATGGCTTACAGTATCAGACTTAACCCAGTCAACTTTGTGAACACTGGTGAGGGAATGGAACAAAAATCAAAGAAACATTGGTGAAGATTGTATCTAAAGTCTAGGTGAAATTAGAGATTTTTATGAGAACTTTTAGCTCTCTGCGAATGAACTCTCCCTTTAGCCTTACTAGAGAAGGGTGATTATATTTGTTTTTGATGAATACATTTCATTTGAAAGTAAAGGACACCCGTTACCTAGGCAGATATGTTTGCAGGAGACATTCAATGTGAGGATCAACTGCAAATATATAAACTCCAAAGGTGTGTGGACTTGAAAGCATCTGAAAGAGAAAGGGAGCATGGATATTCACTATGCCATAACCATAAGCACTAACTGGGATTCTATTTGAAGTGTCTTAATGAAGTCTTCTGGTTGCTACAACTTGACCCAACCTGAGCCAAGCAAGGTGACCTCAGTGGCAGGAGTTCCGATGGCTAGGAGAACCAAGAACTCCGATGTCAGGAGCCCAGAGAACACCCCTCTATGCATCTCTCCTCTCTGCTCTGCTCTGTACTTGGCCCCATTCTGCTCTTTTTATTCACAAGACCTCTCGGTTTCTCCTACCAAGTGTCTAAGAAGGCAGTTCCCCAGACATCAGGTCACCTCAGTTTCTGTAACTCAATTCCAGTTTTTGGAAGAAAATTTTTGATGGTTCATATTGGCCCAATGCCCTTTGGACCAGTCAGCCATCCTTTAAGGTCAGACACTTCACCAAAAGTTTAGGCCACAGAAGAGAGTATATTGACACACTGACATGCAAACATTAAGCCAAAGATGAGGTTAGAGAAGACCGAGATATTAGGGACCAGAGGGCATTCTAGAGTTTTATTGTCCCTATGGTTGCCACAAGCCACATATAGCTAACTGAGCTCTTCAAACAGGTTAGCAGGAACTGAGATGTGCTGTATGCATAGAGTTTCCAAAGACATAATATGAGAAACAAAAAAGAATGTGAAATATCTCATAAATATTTTTATATTGCTTTTATGTTGAACGAGAATCTTTTGGATATATTAGGTTAAATAAACTATTAAAATTGATTTCACCTGTTTCATTTTTCCTTATTTATGTGGCTATAGACAGCACTGTTCTAGAGGTTGTTAATTCAGACAGGCATAGATCCCTTCCATAACTGGCTATCTTCTTCAGTGTGCACTTTATGGGATGCTGGTCCTCAAGCTTAAATCTCATAGGTTGCCATTTCAACAGTAAAAAGATGACAAAATATCCGGGAATAAAGGTAATAAGAAATATGAAGATATATTTGGAGAAAATTTGAAACATTCTCCACAGATACAAAGTATTTGGGGAAAAAAAAGGGGGGGGAACATAAAATGTTCTTGAATAGGAAAATTCGTCTCCCCAAATTAATCTGTAAATCTAACATCATCCCAAAGAAACTACTGATACGGTATTGAGGGGTTTTTATGCGTAATGGAGGGGTGAAGAGGTGGAAGGAAGCATCTTAAATTACATTTGGAAAAACGAAATAAAAAATAGAATAACCAGGAAATTCTGAGAAAGAAGAGCAACGAGAGGGAATGAGCTCTATCAGCTATCAGTCATAACATCTCAGTTTATTAAACATTCAATTTTTATTTTAATACCTACTATAGGTCATGTATTCTCAGCATTGAAAATAGTCCTGTGAACAATACTTAACAGTGTGATCACACTTGAGGAATGGCCAAGGAAGATCAAAGGAACAAAGTAGAAAACCAAGAATTACTCCAACTACCCAAGGAATTTAGCCCATGATAAAGGTGGCATCTCAAAATGGGGGTAGGGTAGGGAGGGGAGGGGGGTCAGAAATGGAAGGGTTGTATACATTTATTAAACCTTACAACAAAATACAGAGGGCTCAATTGTTTTAAATGTGAAATTAACAGCACAAAAATTATGGGGAGTAACCATGGGAAAATTCTGTCTTGGTGAGTGTGTGCGCGCGCGCGCGAAGCGCTCTCAAAGAAGTGGAGGTCTTTCTACTCACGACAACGGACGTCAAAGTATCCCCACTCTGTCGGGAGGGGCGGTGCGGGCAGGGATGAAACCCGTGGTCCCTACCAGGAAAGGGGGAACGAATCTAGATTAATTAACGACTAGATCGGTCATCGTGGCAATGGACAAAGAACTGAGCTGCAGGTCTCAGAAGCCCGTTCCTGGAACTTGTCTCAAGAAAATCTGTGTTCACCAGAATATAAACGGGACTAGGACCTTCTCTGTCCAGAAGAAACGCCATGAATATAAAAACCCACAGATAACATCGTGAATATACACGAAAGCCCTTCATTAGAGACACCACCCCCACACACGCATACGCTTCCAACTGTTTACCCATATTTTGCTCCTCGCGTCGAAACTGTTGGACTTGGGGCCGCACAGAAATCCTTTAAAACGTCTCCGGTTTGGGGAAGTTGACGTCTGCCTAAAATGAGGCTCGGGGACCCGCTGCCAAGACAAAATGGCCGACGAAAAGTTGTTTTTGATGCACTCAAATCCATCACACCTCTGTCCATGTCCGAAGATACACAAGGCGAGGGACGGAAGGGTGCGGGCCCAGCCGTGCGCCGTGGCAGGGTCGCCGTCGCCGCTGCGCGCTTGTCCAGACGCGGTACTTGGTGGCCGCGGCGCACGGGCTTGCACACGAGATCGCGGGGCGCAGGCGCCTGCATCCCCACCTCCCGGGCCGCGTGCTGCCCCCCGGACACCCCTACTGGACTTTCCTAAACATGGGAAGTGTCCGAAATACCAGATGCACGTTTATCAGCGGTTAAAGCCCAAATCAACCCCCCAGAAACAAAACATACGTAGAACACACAAGAGGCCGGCCGCCACCCAATAAAACACACGAAGAAAACCATGGGCTGGAGGAGTGGGCCAACCCGCGAGCAGGGCGGGACTTTTGAATGACTTTCCAATCCAGTGGGGGTATCCCCTGAAGACACAGACAGGCTGGCTTATCTGTGGTTGTTTTCGATGCACCCGGCGCGGGGCGGGGCTGGTGGACGAGTGCGCGCCTCGGGACAGCGCTTCCGCACCGCAGCCGGGGAGGCCACCCGGGGGCACCGCAGGGCGGGGGACGCGCCCCACGGCGGCGCAGAGATCCCCTCCGCCCCTTTCCGGTCGGTGTAAGCCCGAAGTGGCCAAC
This sequence comes from Leptonychotes weddellii, assembly GCF_054177405.1. NCBI lineage: Eukaryota > Metazoa > Chordata > Mammalia > Carnivora > Phocidae > Leptonychotes > Leptonychotes weddellii. The sequence goes on along the minus strand of NC_138376.1, from coordinate 1,690,304 downwards.
CACACCCCCGACCCTGTTCTAGAGCTAGAGGTTAAGGAGGTAAAAGGCATAGGATGAGGAAAGAATGTTCAGCTCCTTCTCGGAGATAGTGGTGGCTCTGAAAAGAGCCTTTTTGGGTTTTAGAAGCAGACGTTCAACAACCTACTTCTTTTTGGGTGCAGCCTTCTTGGGCTTGGCAACCTTGGGCTTGGCAGTCTTGGGCTTCACAGCCTTAGCTGCGCTCTTGGCGGCCTTCTTGGGCTTGGCAGCCTTCGCCTTCTTCGGACTCTTGGCCACTTTCTTGGCGACAGCCGCCGCCGCGGGCTTCTTGGCCTTCTTGGGGGTCTTCTTGGCGCTCTTCTTGGGGGTGCTCGCCCCCGCGGCCTTCTTGGGTTTCTTGGCCGCCCCGGAGGCCCTCTTGGGCTTGGCCGCGCCCGCCTTCTT
>NC_138376.1:1678961-1689781 GCF_054177405.1 Leptonychotes weddellii | reverse complement strand
GCGCGCCCCGGCAGGCTTTTTGGCTGCCTTCTTCTTCACCGGGGCCTTCTCCACCGGGGGGGCGGCGGCGGGAGCGGCGGGAGCGGTCTCCGACATGCTGAGGCTCTGGGACTGGGTACAAGTGGCAGAGCGCCGTGGGTGCGCCGCGGCCGGGCCGCCGTATATATAGAGCGCAGGCGCGCGCTGATTGGTGCTCCGCTCGCCCGCCTGGCTGGCAGGCTCCGAGCCGCCGCCGTGCGCCCAAGTTGTGTTTGTTCGACTTCACAAAAGTGGGAAAATGTGAAAATGCCCCGCACCAAATCTCCCGGCTTTGGTCGGGAAAGGATCCGAGAAGCCTCAGGCTTCGTGCTCGCCGTTTATTTTTTCCGCAAGCCCAAAGACAACGCGTCCAGGCGCCCCCAACTCCCCCAACTCCGAGGGAAGTCCAGGATGGCCAGAGACCACTTTCTGTTTTTCTTCTAAATTACCTGTTCGCTCCTTTGCCCCTGAAAGTTCTTTTTCTCAGGGGTGGTTGGGCACATGCTTCCCTTCTCAGGGAGACAAAAACGAAATGGTTTCCACCCCAGTTTTCACGATAATTCTGTTTCTTCGCAAGGGAAGTAACACAGGTCCTCTGTGAATTCTGCGCCCAGACCCACAGGAACCGTGGACTGGGACAAGGATTCCCCGGGCCAGTCCAAAGCCGTTAGGGTTGGATGAAAGGGGGTCCAGAAGCCTTGGGGGGTGTCCTGGATCGTGGGGGGTTAGAGACTTAAATCTTAGACTTGAAGACACTGAAATTCTTTATCAAATCCGGCTTTTCACAGATGGGGGCGGGGCACTCTTCACTTCTCCAAAGACGAGAAATTGGGCAGTTTTTAAAAAGGTCTCAGGTTCCCCTCTGGGTTGTGCAAGGCAGGGGGTCTGACCCTCAAGAATAGGGATAATGAGGGAAGAAGGGAGACCCCCTAAGCCTGCAAAAAAAAAAAAAATCCTCAATAGACTTGGCAGCTATAGATATTGAGATGACCTGTTTTCAAAGAAAACAAGCATTTATTTATTTATTTTCATATGCTCCAGTAAAGGGATGAATTTCAGCACATGAAAATTCTAGGTTACTTCTCGTAATAATATCTAACACATGTTATGCTGTAGAAGGACACTCTCTAACTGGGAATTCAAAGATCTGGATGGAAGTAAAGCAGCTGACTTTAATGTGATACAATTTTATCAGATGAACTATATATTTGAAGTTGAGCAACGTAGATGGCAAAATTTTAAATAGAAATAGAGGAAAAGTACTGGAACATATAAATTATTACACCATTTTTTTGTTGTTGATAAGAACACCTCTTCTCGTCCCCTCTAAAGCCGGTCTTCCATATTCGGTTCTCAAGTTTGCTTTACTTCTTTAAGGTTTGTTACTTCATATTTCAGCCTTTGGTTGCCAGCAGTCACAATACTTTCTTAAGAGAAAAAGCTGAATAAACTTACTACTCATGTATTTAATATAATTGTATATTTATATTTAGGGACAAAGGAAGTATTACAACTTACCAGAAATTCCCATTCAAATATACAGTGACATGAAAATATGTATTAAAGAGACCCGCCTTAGATTGTGATCAAGTTGTACAACTTAAGTTCGGTGATGAATAAAAAATCAGGCATCTTTTGGACTAAGGATGACTCCGTGGTTTTATTGAACAACATTTGTTCAACATTTGGAAATTGTGTCTAGTACTGATCATGTCCTCTGGGAATTAACAGCCTAATAAGATTAGTGATGGATGAATGAGCAGCCGTAGAAAACTACTTTAGACCTGCCATACCTCACTGTGACTTTGGGTATAGGAATTGTAAGAAGTTATTGAAAGTCTTGGAACAACTACAGCACTTTTATCATACTAATGTACTTTGGTAACAAAATAACAAAACAAAATAAGAACATGGCACTTCGCTCTGATTCTCTGTACAATGAGACCCCCCCCCGCCCCACCCCCACAGGCATCTGAAATTCAGTTAAGCATGCTTTACCACCAGGAAAATAACAGTGGAAAGTCTTGATTACCAGGTCACTGGACTTCCCTTCACTATAAACTGGTGTCCTGATTTATAAAACAGCAACATGTAAATTTGATTACTGTGATTCAGTTCTCTAATATGATCACTCAGGTTGAATCAATCAAAACACATCTCCCCACATGCAAATCTGATGTCCAGATCTCAAGTCATTAGGACACCTGCCGCTCAGTCTTGCTCCCAACCTCCTGGCCGCATGGTATAGCCCAGAAGGCAAAGAAACAAGTAACCCGTCTCCAGATCCCTGTAACTTGTGTTGAGAAAAGGTATCCAAAACTTAAAAACAAGGGGAAACTATTTCTTTGTGTGCTTCCAAGCTGTATTAGGAAATTGTATAAGTTCATCTGTGGGTCATTTGATGCTCTAAGTCAATGCTCTACAATAAAATAGAATGTGAGTCACATGTGTAATTCTAAGTTTTCTAGTAGTCCCATTGACAAAAGTAAAAAGAAACAGGTGAATTTAATTTTAATAATATATTCTACTTCAATCTGTCCAAACTATGACCATTTCAACATGTAATCAAAATCTAAAAAAAATTAGATAGTTATATTCCTTTTTTTTTTTCCCAAATGGCAAGTCTGCCAAATCGAGTGTATTTTACATTCGTAGAACATTCCATTTCAGACTAGCCACCTTACAGGTGCTCACCGGCCACAGGTGACTACTGCTTACCGTTCTAGATGGCCCAGCTTTTGAGAAGGTAACTGACCTCGTATTTACTCTTTGATTAGGTCCAGAGTATGTGAAATTAGACATTCACTTGTAGAAGATTGACACTCTAATCAGGGTTTTGTCCAGTCGAGAGGCAAATGAACTCTTTCCAGCAGAAAAGATAACCCTAAAAGTGATGATTGCATTGCCTCATAGAACTTTAACCAGTTTTGTATCTGAAAAACTACCAGTTATTCAGCCTTTCAGCATTTTTTCTTTTCCGGACTGAACACGTATTTCATTCTCCTGTATCCTGCCTTGACCTAACTTGGTCATCCTGCTTGCAACCTCTCTAATGACTTATATCATTCTTTGTCCCATGCTTGAGCCTGCTGTAAACAGTACTTGCAAGAGATGCGTATTTTTAACTTCTTGAAGATTATACCTCGACACCTGGTTAGTTGGTTTGTTCTAAGTGCTCCAAATCAGAATCTTTAGAAACCATTCTAAAAATCAGAAGACACAAAACTCTTTGGCTGTCGACTTTAAAGTAACTTTAGATCTGGTAAGTGTGTCATGGAGTCTCAGGCTTTGAAATAAGATTGAACAAGCCTGTGAGCAACAGAAAGCCTATTAAAATTAGTTCCAAGGGAAAATTCAGGTCAAGGGTGTGGTCTTCCCACTCAAAATTGGTGGCCTCAAGGTAGCCAACAATAAGCTGAGGACACAAACATTGCAATGCAATAAATTGTGTATTTTTGTATTTACACACATTCTGAATATTATGGATTGGCTAATTTTCTTTCATCTTCTTCAGGTCTGGAAAGCTGGTGAACACAATTAAATATGCAGAGCCGAATGTCATGTCCAAAAGGCTATAATGGCCACTGGACAGAGCGTGTGGGGGAGAGAGACTTGAACAGCAAGAAATACACAAGGACAGTGAGAGGAGCTGCTGGAGCAGGTGTAGGGATCCTCCTTTTACCATGCCAGAAGAGGGTTCTGTCTGCTTCTGAAGGTGGCTGACCTGATATTTGTGAACCCTGTTACAGGCCCCCACTGGGAGCGATTAAAACCTGCTTCTTCCTGACTCACCAGTGGATGAGGCTAATAATCGCAGCCCCTCCACTGCGCTGCCTGCTCGAGTGTAAATGGCTAGTACTTTGGTCCACTGTGAGGTGGTTGATAAAGGGCAGCCTGAGAAAAAATATGCAGGAAAGAGCTTCTGGAGATTTGCAGCCTAAAGAAGATTGTAAGTCTGATCGGAAAGACCCAAACCACGGAGAGAACAGAAGAATAAAAAAATTAAAATGTTCATGTGCTGGTTACACCTTTGCCTGCAAGTCCTTACCAACTCAGTTGGGAAAATAAGACATCAGAGTTCAGCCTAGAGCAGTGGATCTCAAACTTCTAGATTTCAGGACCCCTTTACACTCCTAAAAGTCAGTAAGGCCCCCCAAATTTCGTTAATGATGGTTACACTTATAGGCATATTAACTGCTTTAGAAATTAAAACTGAGTGTTAAATTAATTTAATAATGTGTATCTATATTTACTTGGTAGTATTCATTAAGTACAAAATTAACTATGTTTATAATTGTATATATATAACATATCACATATTCATTTATATTACATTTTATAGATCTGTATGTATAACGTATGGTATAGAATATCATATATAATATTATAGTACATTATATTTTATGTATTATATTGCATATATAAATGATGGACGGCCAACTCAAAAAAACCTGCGCATTCCCTAGCCAGTTGGAAATCCTGGGAGCCCCAGGCTAACCTGAAACTTGTCAGGCTGCCTGCAGGTAGAGAACACAGCTGAGCTCATGGTGCAGGAGGGTAGAAAGATAGCAGTTTCGGAGCAAGCACACTGTTTACGATCCCAATTCCTCCACCCAGCAGCGGGGTGGCCCTGCTAAGTTCTCAGACTTTCCACTTCCATTTCCTCCTCTGGCACAGGGGAATAGCACCTCCCCCCAGGAATACAGTGAGAATTAAATTAGATCCCATGCATACAGTTGCTGAGACGGGGCTGAACACACAGTTGCCTCTTATTTGAGGTTTCTTTCCATGAGACCCACCCACCATGGGACTCTGCTGTTTTAGAGTGACGCTGAGAAAGTTGGTGCTCTCCTTAATTTGGAGGAGGGTGAGAATAGACCCGCCAACAAGCTTGTTCCTCTTTCAATTAGGTGTGTTGCTCCTGGAAGCCTCTGAAAGGTAATATGACTAGGTACTAACCCAAGGAAAACTTTGAGAAGAGATTCTTTTTTTTTTTATTTTTTAAAAAGATTTTATTTATTTATTTAATTGACACAGAGAGAGAGACAGCGAGAGAGGGAACATAAACAGGGGGAATGGGAGAGGGAGAAACTGGCTTCCCTCTGAGCAGGGAGCCCGATGAGGGCTCAGTCCCAGGACACTGGAGCCATGACCTGAGCCGAAGGCAGTCGCTTAACCAACTGAGCCACCCAGGTGCTCCGAGAAGAGATGAAGCTGGACCATTGGAGAAGGGAGACGTATGTGGGTGTGTGAGCGCACATGAGTATATGTGTGCATGCGTGTAATTGTGTGTGTGTGTGCACGTGCACGTGTTGGGGAGTAGTAGGTGAGCATATAACCCAGGACCATCACTGTCACTCAGAATCTACCCCCACATTGCTGTTCTTGGAGCTCACTCCTAAAACTCCATGGGAAGAGAGGATGATGACACGCACATAGTCACCTGGTCCCCACCTTCTGCATTGCAGGTGTGTGCATACTTTCAATGGCAGGCAGCTAAGGCTGTCAGGGAGAGCTGTGTGTTGCCTAAGAGGGACCAAGGAACTCCATCACCCTGCATTTTTTACTACTAAACTCACCTAAACCTGCTTACGTTCAACAGAAATCCTTGTTGGGACCAAATTCTTATTCCATTAGTCTACCTACGGATTTGTAGCTATGCTTCAGGTAATACATAGATTTCTTATACTTTTCATGGTTAATAGTAGTGGCATTTATATTGCCTCTTAATTTTATAAAATAATCCAAGAAAAATACAGAGGTGGCATAGTATATTTATCAAAATGACTGCCTCAGAGGCTGGAATGCCTGGGTTCAAGTTCAACTTTACCATTGGACAAGTTATTTAATTTCTCTGTTTCAGGCTTCTCATCTATAAATGTCAGTAATACTACCTGATTCATAGGCTGTTATGTGAATTAATGAGTTAATATTTATGTAGCTCTTAGAATAGTACCTGCCATATTATAAGTACAAAATTTTATATATACATATTAAATAAAAATTAGTTTTAAAAGCACACATATATTACTATAACCATAACACAGCACAATCCTGCAACTGTTGGTTCAACAGTGTCAATAGTACTGATAAAGATAACAGGTAACTGCACCCTGTACGGACCAGGCATTATATGCACTATTTTCGTTCCATCTTCACCACCATCCTATACGTCCTTTACATTCAATATCATTTCATCAGTAAGAAAACGGAGATTGAGAATTCAGATTCCTCCTGGGACAGCCGTGAAGACAGTACAATCCATGTCCCCAACACTTGTGCACACACAAATACCCATTGAACTACAGTCGAAGATAAGACTTGTTTTTTAACCTATAAAGTGCATAAATTAAAGTACACCCCAACTATTACTTATTAATCTGTTTAGTGAGTTTTAGGTAGGAGGCCTTTCGCAGGCAAGTACATCCTTTTTGGAACTCACACCTTCCCGGCAGAAGCAATTTACAATGCATCGTGTTGTTTGTCCTGGTTGACGCTAGGTGGCGCTCCGAACTAACCAACTCTTATTTTAGAGGCAATTTCTCCAGGCCTTTGGGTAATTATTAACCTCTCATTACACACTTAACCGTTTTCTCTCCCTTTTGGTGAACAGAAATTACTATCCCCATTTGACAGATGGTGATCCGGGGGCCCCTGGAAAGCCCTAAGACTACAGGACGTCCAGAGGCAGGAAAGAACATGAGAGGAACAAATTGAGTGACTTGGACTCTTGTCTAAATGGTGTAGAGAAATCAGGCCGGATAATTCTTTCATTCCACGAAGAACTCATCAGCACCCTCGAGAAGCCCAGCACTGTGCTGGGTTCGGGGAATAAGAAAGTAAGGAGGACAGCCTCTCCCCTGATGGTGGAAAGGTTGGGAGGAGGGGAAACTAGGGAAAAGGAGGTCACAGTGGTTGTTCAGAAGACGTCAGAGGGGGCCTGAAAGAGGGGAACAGTCGGTTTTCCCCGGGGGGAGGAGGTTAGGCCTCGAATCTTCTAAGGGCAACTTTGAAGGTACTCAGTTCCTTCTTTTCATTCTCAGAGGGCAATGACCACAGAGAGGAGGAGGAAACTTGTGCAGCGGTGAATACCAGAACTGGCTCTTCTAGCGCTTAGTAGGGAACAGAATTCTGAGATTCCTGGTTAAGTGTATCAGTCATGACCATGACGATAGTCCTAATAAGAGTAACAATAAACGTATTAAGCAGTGTGTATTGAAAGGGTTAGTGACTTCGCGATGTGTGAAAGATCAACCCAGCACCTTGGCTGTGACACACACTCCTCAAACAAAGCCCCAAAGGACACTGCACGGAAGTGTGGGTTTATCCAAGTCCAACAGAAGAGGCCCTTGAGATCCAGAACATTAAGTAATTGATTTTAAAACACCCGATTGCTAACTGGTAACTTTAAAGAGTTTTAGATAAAGAATTGACTATAAAGGTTAGGTTTTTAACCTCTGAAGTGTCCAGGCCTAGTCGGATTGTCAAAGGATAACGGTGTAATACACAGATTGTCTTTGGCCTCACCCTTCCCTGCCCCAAGGAATTTACGCCGCAGGATGCTGTTTGCGCGACTGGACACTAGATGGCGCTCCAGATAAAAACTGCCCGCAGCTGCCGGCACCGTCTTCAATCATTAACCTTGGGTTGACATTGTACTACCCAGATTTCAAACTTCATTCATACAGTCTGTTGACGTGACAGTATTGAGAAGCAGTGAGGCTGGAATAAGGGCCCAGAACAGTCGAGCAGGCAGGCCAGCTGAGGACTTTGGGGGTCAGTACTCCTCGTAAGGAGATACATTGTCTTGGATAAGAAACCTGCGAGGCTTGATCCACTCACTCCCCCAAACAGTTACTAAGGAGGAGAAATACGAATGACTATGCTTGCACTGCCTACAGTTTAGAATAAAGAAGAAAACACATGGGAAGGGAATGGACAGGAGTGCAGAGCCGAGGCCCAGGGAGGAACGGGTCTGGAAACAATCTCGGAGAAGCCACGTCAACTCTATCTTAAATGTGAGCAGCAAATTAAGCATAAGAACCCCAGAGACCTGCAGAGACTGCATATGCTTTATCTTTCTAAAATTATTATTATTTTAATAGTGAGAAAACCACAGTATAGGCAATCTGTAGGAGGGTACTGACCCGTTTGTCACCTGGTAGAAAGTGACATCCTCAGGTCAGCAATGTCATTGACAATATTATTATTATCATGTAGTATTATATAATAATATTATTTTTAGAATATATGATAATATATAGTATTTATTATATAATAATATTATATTAGAATAGATAATAGTATATTATATAATATATATTTTAGAATATATCATCATCATCATCATCATCATGATAGCTTAACCTTGATTATATACCAGACACTGTACTGAGGGCTTCATTTATCAATTCTTTTCTTCTTTAAAATTTAACTCTAAATACCATTTTATGAAATAGCTGTTGTTATCACCTCTTTACAAACGAGAAAATTGAGACCTACAGAGTTTAAGTGGCTTTGCAATATAACTTTGCCTTGCAGATTGATTATAATTCACGTGTCTTTAAAGCACACTCACATGCTCATCAGAAATGATACACGATAGGGAAGCTTACAAAGACTCCGGTTGTACAAAAGTGAACAACTGTAGGTTCTATTGCTTTTCTCATCAGTCATGCAAAAAATACATGGACAGCTTCAGTTGGAAGATATTAGATATCAAGGACATTTCCTCCCTGAAAGTTTCTAGGGCTGCCAAAGGAGCCGAAAGATAACAATTAACAGGACTAGTCACTGCGTTGACCTCCAACTCTTCCCAGCTGAACTAGACCTTTACACCGTGGTCTGTCATTAGTTCTGATGGCACTCGAAGCCAAAATGTATTGCATACCGTTCATTCCTAATCTGCTGGGTAATTATTACCTTCTACTGGTGTCTATATCTGTTAATAGCTGTAAGAGGTCATTCACGTAAAGAATCGATCGGTGATCAGAAATTATTACCCACATTTAACAGATGAGCAGATTGAGGTTCAGAGGGGCTGGAGTAAAGCCATACAGTAGTACAATAAAAATAGCAGTAAACAGTACAGTAAAAGGTCAGGAGTAAGCAACCAGGTCTTTGGACTCAGAGTTAGATGACATTTGCACAAAGAAATGGAATTGTCATTCCAGTTGTGGACCTTTACACCTTCACCTATTTCTCCTACTGGTTATAGATCCAACAGAACCCCAGGGCACTACTATTTGGCTAGTTAATGTACTAGGGCATATCTTTGCAATCTGACCATAAACTCCTTGATAGAGGGCGAGATACTTTTAAAATTGAAATGAGATCATATATCCAGAAGGTTCATACATGGTTCTTAGCAAATAGAGTTCACCTTACCACTATTACATTGCATTATTTTTTTTAAGATTTTATTTATTTGTTTGCGAGAGAGAGCACAAGCGGGGCGGGGCGGGGGGGAGCAGAAGGAGAGGGAGAAGCAGACTCCCCGCAGAGCAGGGAGCCTGATGCGGGGCTTGATCCCAGGACCCCAGAATCATGACCTGAGCTGAAGGCAGACACTTAACCAACTGAGCCACCCAGATACCCCAACACTGCATTATTTTTTATCTAAAGGAACCAACTTGCAGTTAACCACATTGCTGGACACGTCAGTTTCTGCTCCTTCTCCAAACTCCACCCTTTTACGGTAAAGGATTTTACAAAGAAGGCATAAACCCTCAAAGATGAAGAGGATGGGAGAGGAGACAACCCATGAACGAGGTCAACAGAATTTTGGAAGCTGGAGAGCACATGGATGAACGCCTTGCCAGACCAGAGAAAGCTGTGGTCAACCCCAGCAAGGGGACGAAACCAGTAAGAAACAAATAAATTCCCCGCCACAGAAGCCTAGAGAGATATAAGTCTTTGAGACACCAGGTATCTCTGAGGTCAGGGTTGTGAGCAGGACTGGAAATAGGTAGGTTGGTTAGAAACCTGTGGAAGAGGCACTCTGATGCCCAGGTTACGTCCCCGCACCAACAGCCAGGCAGCTACTGGAGCCCAAGTTGGCAGGAGACTGAGGGTTTTCCTTGCATGACATTCAGTCAGAGGGACTCTGGACTCAGACGCCTCAGGCATAGCTTAATGCAAGGCTGCGGCACCAAACTGAAAACAGGGTTTGGAAAGAGAATCTGCATACTCACATTGTCCCAGCTCCTTCCCGTTGTTTCCTAGAACACAAATACCCAGGCTTGTCTCTCCTACGATTTCTTATTTCAATCAATTATTTTTATCGAGTGTCTACTGTGTGTAAAGCACTGAGCCAGGTACTGTAAATGTTTTAGCTTATATTAGTTTGTTGCTATCACAAAGTACCACAGACTGAGGGGCTCAGCCAACAGAAGTGTATTGTCCCACATTCTGGAGGCTGGATATCTAGAACCAAGGTGTTGAGAGGGTTGGTTCTTTCTGAAGGCCGTGGGTCTGTCTTCTGGCAGCCTCCGGCACTCCTAGACTTATAGACGGCCGTCTTCTTCCCTCTATGCATGGATGTCTGGGTCCAAGTTTCCCCTGTTTTATAAGGACACCAGTCATATTGGTTTAGGGCCCACCCTAATGACCTCATTTTAACCTGACGACCTCCATGAAGACCCTATTTCCAAATAAGGTTGCATTCAGAGGTGCTAGGAATTAGGACCCAAACAACATAGCTTTTTTTTTTAGACCGGGCATGATTCAACCCAGAATAATAACTGTACCTATGAATCAAACAAAAGCTTGCACAGAGCTTACATTCCGGTGGACGAGACCCT